>NC_142871.1:58964090-59281818 GCF_051225735.1 Oryctolagus cuniculus | reverse complement strand
AAGAAACGGGAAGAAGTGGGAAAATACCGGAGAGAGACACTAGCAAAGAGCCTAGGTGCCGGAAGAAGCTATTGAAAGCCTAGGCATAGACTCGGATATGGACTGTGGGAAAGAAGTTAGGATTGAAAGCGAAAGTGAAAGCTTTCATAGACTCGGATGCGGACTATGGCGGGGAAGCTAGGAGATTGAAAGCGAAAGTGAAACCTGGAGGAGGCTTGGACTCGGATATGGACTGTGGGAAAGAAGTTAGGATTTAAAGTGAAAGCAAGAAGAAACTTAGACTCAGATACGGACTGCAGGTTGAAAGTGAAAGTGAAACCTATAAGAAACTTAGACTTGGATACGGACTGTGGGGAGAGGCCAGGAGAAATGAGGGAGGAATATTGTTGGAAGAAAACTTAGGGAAACATACCGGGTAGAGAAAAATGTTAGGGAGGATGAAGCCGCGAGTGCAGGCCAAGCCATCTTGGAATTCTTCAAGTTAGCCCGGGGAGCAAGAGGCGAAGATCTGGAACCAGAAGCAGAGACGTGGGCCGCCAGGTTGGAATTCGCCAGGTTAGTCCGGGGAACTTGGACTGAATGCCGGTGGTGGCGGAAACATTCGCGGAAGCCGCCGCGTGCAGAGAGAGCACGGGGCGTGAATAGATAGGGAACGCGGGGCTGGCGCGAGGCCGTGGTGCGGGCGCAAAGTGCGTGGAGACCGCGGAGCGTGCGCGCGAAGCCGAGCCGCGCAGAGCCAGGAGCCCGCCGGCGGGGCGAGGCGCCGGGAAGCCGCGCAAAGCCGGGAAGCCGCGCAGATCGGAGAAGCACGGGCTGAAGCGGCTCAGAGCCGGGAAGCCGCCGAGAAGCAGTCTCGGGGCGGGCGCCGGGAAGCCGCAAGGATAAGAGAAACAGAAGTTTAGAAGTAAAATGAGAGAAATAGGAATGTTGGCAGATAGAAGTAAAATGGGAGAAATAGGAATGCCCGGAGATAGAGAAATAGAGAAATAGAAAGGCCTCCCCACAATACTGCAATGAGAAGGCTTGGATTCGGTCTGCCTGATTAGTGAGGCGATGAGCACCTGCGGGCGGCTAGCAGCTTATGCGCCGCAGGTCACCGAAGACAGGCACGAATTAACATCAATAAGGCCTCCCCACAACACAGCAATGAGAGAGCTTGGATTCGGTCTGCCTGATTAGTAAGGCGGTAAGCACCAGCAGGCAGCTCGACCAGAGTATGAGCTGCAGGTCACCGAAGATAGGCACGAACCAACACTAATAAGTCTCCCCCACAATACGGCAATGAGAAGGCTTGGATTCGGTTTGCCTGATTGTTAGGGCTTGTAAGCCCCTGCGGGCAGAGCAGAGCATGCGCTGCAGGGCACCGAACACAGGCACGCATCAGCGCCTAAAAACCTCCTCACAACATGGCGAAGAGAGGACCCGCATTCGGTTTGCCTGATTGATAGGACTTGTAAGAACCTGTGGCAACTCTAGCAAGTAGAGCAGAGTGTGTGCCGCGGGACACCGAAGACAGACATCAACGCCAAAAAATAAAAAGAAAGGGGGATCTGTGGGGAGCAATTCGGACTAGACTGAGTTACTGGAATTAAGACTTATTCTATGCATCTGCTTTCCCACAATATGGCGCTGAGAAGGGAAACAGCTTCTACACAGCTGCCTCCAGTTCAACCAATAAACTGTGGGACCTGCTCCTGATTGGAGGAGAGCAGCATACTCGGCGTGTGGGCAGCAGAGTTGGGATTGGCGGAAGAGGACTATAAAGGAGGAGAGAGACGGCATGCACCAGGAACATCTAAGAGGAACATCTAAGGGGAACATCTGAGGGAACACTTGTGCAGCCCCCGAGAGAGCCGGCCGGCGGTGTGCTGCTCCCCCGCGGAAGTGGGGAATGTGGCCAGGGGGAACCGCCCTTCCACGGAGGTGGAAGGGTCGGCAGCCAACCCGGGAAGAACCAGCAGCAAACCCGGGGAGGGCCGAGCAGACGAAAGAACAGCGCAGGGTCCTGTGTTGTTCCTCCACTAGACGGGGAGCGGCAGATGCATAGTAGAATCAACCTTGGGGAGGTTCTCCTTTGTGTGTGTGTGTGTGTATGTGTGTGTGTGTGTGTGTGTGTATATATATATATATAAATTTTTTAAATAGTACGTTGGAGCCTTATCCTCAGGCCAATTAGAATTTCTAGAAAGTGTTTATGAGCAATGACTTTTCTAAAGCTTTCTAGATTATTTCAATGAGAACCATAGTTGGGAACCACTGAATTGGATTATTCTGAAGTTGCCTCTCAATTTTAAGGTCTCTAACGCTGTTAATTAATTCACTGGAATATGAGATGGTAGAATTTTTGAGTATTTTAGGATAATGTCTCATTATATATATATCCACAACCATTATATATATAATCTACAACCTTTTGGATAACCTTGAAAATTTTTTGTAACCTCAGATGCTATTGGAGAATTCAAAATATGTTTAAGGCAAAAACAAAGATAAAGGGACATAATGCTGCTTTGTCTTCACATAATACACGCACTCTGTCCTTCCTCTTGTTGATGACAAATAGCACATCAGACCTTACTGTAAGAGTAATACAATAATAATAATGGAGGTTTCGAGTACTGACTGCAGAGGCCAGGGGATACTTGAATGTGTGTGTTTGCACATGTGCATGTGTGTAAGTAGCAAGTAGCAAGCAGGTACTTGAACCAGTTCCTCTACCTCACCTGGATATTAAATATTCAGCCCACACAACATTAGGAACAAATAGCTAGTTAGCAAGGAACCTTACCTGGATTGCAGTATCTCTGGGGGAGCTCCTCCAATGTATATATCTGTAAAAGGTATTTTCATCTTTTCATTATCCATGCTCTTGACATGTCGTCTGTCAACTACTAAGATCATTTTCTTATCATTGTGGTAAATGATTGAGATCTGTGAGAAGTCATATACAGTAATACACTGTTTAATAATAACCAATAATATACTGTTTAATAATAATCAGTGTTTTGAATATTTTTATATATTTTAATTATTCTGGATATAAAAGCAGGTCCTCCATGTCTTTATGCTTTCTTCCTCCACAAAACAAGGAATAGATTTTTCCTTTCTTTTCATAGATACGAAAACTCTTTCTTTCTACCATAAGCAGTGAACACTTTTTTATGGAGCAGGAACTAGCACAAGAAAAATTTTGCCATGAGATCTACTTTTCCCTCCAGTCTTTTGGGAAGGAATTACACACGTCTTCTTTTTTAAAAGCAGTTTTTTGAGGTACAACTGATATATAAAGAATTACACATATTAAATGTATACAACTTGATGAGTTTGGACATGCAAACACCTGTGAACATGACAGACATATCCAGCATCTGCCAGAGTGTTCTTGTGGCCCTCACCTTTTTGTGCGTGTATTAAGAATGCATAACATGAGACCTACCCTCTTAGCAAATGTTGAAGTGAACAATACCATATTGTTAACTATGGGCACTATATTGTATAGTAGATGTCTAGAACTTATTTATCTAGCATAACTGAAACTTTGTACCCATGAAACAACATCTTTTCATATCCCCTAACCCACCAGCCTGTGGCCACCACTATTGTAATTTCAGGCAGGTGCCTTCTGGATGGCAGACTGCATATTACTAGCTATTATCCTTAGTGACATAATGAGCAGCTCTAATGAATCTGAGGAAATGCTAGTCATAGAAATATTCAAAATATTCTCCTTTTATTGTAAAATGTCCTCATGAAGGTCATGGACTTAGAACTCAAAAGGGAAATATAACCTATCTACTGTATCTTAAATGATATTATGCTTTATTAAATTGTAGATTTGAAAGGAGCTGCTAATGAAAGCAGTTGAAGAATATTATCAGTTTAGTTCACCCTTTGGGGTTATCTGTGTAAAGAAAAGTGGGTTAGCATTTTCTAAATCTTGGCTATACAGTTTAAAAGAAAATTTTGTTTACTTATATGTTCTTTTTTTACATTTAGAGGGGATCAAAAGATAAATATAAAATGACTGCGTATCTTATCTACACTCTAGTATTTTCAACAAATGAATTGTAGGTAGGATTCCATAGCAGTGCCACTGTCATCGAGCTATTTAGCACTCACAGGAGGCTTTTGGTCAATGAAACAATTAAAAGGAATCTTTCAGGGACTGTTTTATTAGACCCGTCAGTATGACAAAAATGTCCATTCTTATAAAGCAGGTGTTTTCCTGGGGTCTCTGAGCAGATGAGGGTCCTCCAGGTGCTCTGATGTGAAAGTGTTCAGTTTAATCACATCTTGCCTACTTCACCTGACCGCCTGATTAGATCAATAGGGTTGAGAATAAAGAACAAAAACAAAACCACCCAAACTAGAGTAATTCGTACCTCGTGGTATTTTGCATCACTAATTAGAGCTTTCTTCAACGTGTCTTCAAGATGTACAGGGCCACTGCTAAATCCAAAGTCATAGAACACATGCAGGTAACCATTGCGCATTTCTAGGCTGAAAAACATACTCTGTAGAAAGAAAGAAGTGATAAGATGGGAACATCTGTTATCATGAACGTGGAGTTGGATTAAGCTGAATGTGAGAAATAACACTGTATTCTCTATTACTCAAATTATTTTAAGACTAAGAGGGTCTCATCAAATTTTTACTATGAAATAAAAATGACAATTACTTCCATATCAGCCACTATGTCTTACAAGACTATACAAAAGTATTACCATCACACAGTTTAAAATAACCATCTTCATGTTCTTATTCTATTTTATAAATAAGTTTTCAGTCTATATTACAGACATTTTAAAGGCTTTAAAATATTATAATATATCATATTTGAGGTCATTTAAAAATTATATCAGATTAATAGATGCAATTTCATTCATTTTAAGATAAAAATTGGCAATATTGAAAATCGACCTCAAGGTATACTGAAAAGAATCCTTCCAAATTATCAGCAAATATGGATTTAAGAAGAATGCCATTTCTGTATTATTTTAAAGCATTGAGTTTATGTAAATAAATATGAAATTATTATGCACTTGGACTACATGATGTTTGAAACCAACAACACAATTCTGTAACATTCGAGTAATTTACTAGTCAACTTTTCTTGTTTCAGAAAATATTTCAAAGAGAACAGAATCCAATAGATTTGAAAGTAAAGTATTGTAGTAAAGTCCCTATTGTACAGAAAACAATCTCCTGCATCATTTGTTTGCCCTGGGAGTGTGGCACACGATCCATTGAGTTTAAGGAAGAAAATATTTCAGCTTCTATTTATACTCATTTAAAAAATTTAGGGTCGAGCAAGACACCAATCTTTAGTGCTTAACACGTGGATTACTGACTCAGGCCTTATTTCATCCTTTTTGTCAGACTTTTCCAGGATTCACATGATAGGTGAGGCTTTCTGAGTGCAGTTGCACACGTTACTCCTTGCCCATGTTTTTGCTTTTAGCTTATTGCAATTTACCTGCAGCTTTGATTGCCTAATTCCATGGATCTATGGGGGACGTGACTTCATAATGGGGGATTTTTGCAATGATTTTGCACTGATATGCAGAGTGCAATGACAGTATTTTAGGACCGATGACAGTATTTTAGGACACATACTGTTTGCTGATTACTTCCTGCAAATTACTAATAGTGCTCTCAAGTGTAAAGAGGGTTACACCTTTTTTAAGAACTTTATTGGTGATGAGAAATGTCTTTCAGTAATACAAGATCTATTTATTACTTTAAAAAAATCTGAAATATCAAATTAAGGGTATTATAACAATAGCTAAGAAAGTAGCTTATTCCTTTTCTTTAAGAAGGTCATACTGAGGAGAGACTGTTTTTTAAAAGATATTTGGAGCCGGCGCCGCGGCTCACTAGGCTAATCCTCCGCCTTGCGGCGCCGGCACACCTAGTTCTAGTCCCGGTCGGGGTGCCGGATTCTGTCCCGGTTGCCCCTCTTCCAGGCCAGCTCTCTGCTGTGGCCAGGGAGTGCAGTGGAGGATGACCCAAGTCCTTGGGCCCTGAACCCCATGGGAGACCAGGAGAAGCACCTGGCTCCTGGCTCCTGCCATCGGATCAGCGCGGTGCGCCGGCTGCAGCGCGCCGGCCGCAGTGGCCATTGGAGGGTGAACCAACGGCAAAGGAAGACCTTTCTCTCTGTCTCTCTCTCACTGTCCACTCTGCCTGTCAAAAAAAAAAAAAAAAAGATATTTGGAAAATTTTCGATTGTTATATGAGTTTATTGAAAACTATGTTAGTATGTTATCTATAAAAACTTTCAAATCTGCCTTTAAAAAAAAAGCCTTTGTGGGAAGAAATTTCTAACTTGTTTAAAAATCTTTCAAGGGAAGATTTTCAATGGCTCTGAACCCTTTCATTAAAGTTTACAAAATGATACAATATCTGATTAACTTGTAAGAACTGACATCAGATGAAATGTACCAGTCAAGTTTCTAACACAAACTTTTAGAGAATGAAAATGATGTGCAGTGTAGTAGGCACAGCCAATGATATACTTTTCACTTTTTTTTTATTTTTGTAAGGTATCTTATTCAGTCATGAGAGCCAATAAAACTTAGTGTGGAAATAAACTGGACTTAGGACAAGATTTTAGAATCATTGTAATCACAAAGAGTTTAACAAGACTGTAAAGATATTTAATATATTTAATTACATTGTTATCACTAACACTGCTATTAACAATAATTTTAATGGGAGCAAAAGGGTTTGTATCATTAACAAATAAAACTAATTTAATTTATTTCAACTTTATTTTAAATATTTAATATTTTATTTCCTTTTATAGTTTGCCTTTTATTGCTAGTTTTTATTGTTTTATACCATAATTATATCTATGTATCATTTTTAAAGATTACATATAGCTATATCTGTCTATTTAAAATGTAAGCCCTTTTTATTTTGATTAGGGCATGTGACATAGAAAGGTTAGGAGACCAATGTTAAGTTTCTTTAGGCACAGGGTTCACTTAGATCCTGGTACAGATTTTTCTCAAGTTTCCCTTAGGTTACTACAGGGCATATTTGATATACATCTAAAATGTGTCATGAGGAGCAATGCATTTCAGGGCTGCTTTTATTTATTGCTGTCATCACTTTTCCCCAAAGGAAAAAAAAATCCAATTTTGCTTTTTAAACTATAAATTCAATGTGATGGCATGACACACTCAACCCGGGTAGGTTCCTGGAAACAACAGAAAGCAAGGGAAATAAAAGAGAAGTAGGACTTTTATTTTCACTCACTCCATTGACCATCAGGAGCACAAGGCCATTGTCAGCTGGGGTTCGGACTTCTATGTCAAAGCGAGTCACCTGACCAAATTTCCCTCTCCTGGTGATATCCCTCACCACGGCGTAACTCGAGCCATCGAAGAAGTAGCTGGCAGCCCGGCTCTGAGTGAAGGCCAGTTTATCCCTGGAATGGAGACACGAGGGGCACATGCACAACAGCTTCTATTACACTTCTCGAAGGAGGCCCTTTGCACCCACCCTCAGAACGTCTTCCATGGCATTTTATGAGGTCCAATTGTGTGCATGGAAGAGAGACAAAGTACTCAGAGGCAAGTTAAATGAACTGTTTGTAATGGATTTCTTCCATACCCTATATGCTGAGACAGTTGAAATCTCTGAGGAAACCCCAGCCTGGAATCCTAAGTCAAAGCTGCAAACAAGTTAACACTTAGCATTTGTGTGTGCTCATCCATGATAGAGAAAATCTGAAGTTTTTTGCAGGTGTGACTCTTGTGCAGTTTCAAAGCTGGTTTCCCCCAAGAAAAATCTGTGAACCTGACTTTTTAAGGAAATTATTTTATCTATTACAAAGGCAGAGTGACAGAGAGGGAGATACACAGATTTTTCCAAATGTTGGTTTATTCTCAAAACGCCCACAACAGCTGGGCTTCGGCCAGTAACACCAGCTGGGTTTCTGAGGCGGATGGCAGAAACCCAAGTATTACGCCTCCCAGGCATGTCTGTAGGAAGCTGGGTCAGCAGCGGAGGTGGGCCTTGACACTAGGCACTTGGATAAAGAATGTGGGCATCCCAAGCGGTAGCTTAACCCACTGCAGCGTAACACCCACTCCCGAGAACCTGCATGTTGGCTACACGTGTCCTGTCTGATGCTCTTGCATGAATATAAGTCTTTATAGTGTCCATAAATGGCTCTTACCTGGCACAGGGCACTGACTTGGAGGGATCCATGTTGTAGATGTGCTTAAAGTTGTATAAGCTGATCACATCATTATTCAAAGTGGCCAATTCCAGGCAGCCAGAGAAGCCAGGCAGGTTTAAGCTGGCAGGAAGCTGTGCAACAGACAAAGTCAAGTCATCTTCTCCATGTAATACTTCACCCAAAACAGACAAAGAAGCTAATAGCATGTCAAGGCAACCTACCCACTGAGGTAGTGTTTTCTGGGACCCGAGTTTGTGTCTATTTTATTCCAGATCATTTAGAAAAACAGTGAGAGTTGTGCATATCTCAGTAGAGAGGGTAGATTTATGGAGCATGGGCTATGTGCCAGTCATATGCTGGGCAGTGACTTCGTGATAAAAATCACTCCTCACACCAGCTCTGTGAGGCAGGCATTCCTGTTCTCACATAGAGAGAGGGAAACTAATTCTCAGAGAGGTTTAATCATTTGTCTGCAATAAGGAAGTAACAGCCCTGGAATGGAAACCCAAGGTCTACTTCCCGTATCCCTGGGCCTGGCCTTTGTCTACCCTTCATCAGGTTTCATATTCTCCTCTAGGTCCCATGCCCTCTTTCATCCTGCATGCTTTTTTTCACGCATCTATAAGTTGAGAAAAATGAGTTTTAAAACTGTTATCTGCAAAGCTGAAAGCTAGATTTCAACTGCGTTGGCTCTACAATGTACAGACATTTCTGAAGCAGGTAGAGACAGCATTAACTGCATAAGCATGTATCAGAATGAAATTAATTGATCTTAAAGTTTTAGCTGTAGCTTGAGAGCATCTGACGCTATGAAAATACGGGTTGCATAGACCAGATTTATAGAGTCTGGTTCAGAATTCTGCTACCCACTGAGCTAAGCTCTTAAAATGATCATTATGGGTTCTACAGATTTATAAAAAGATCAGTGAGATTTAGAATAAGTCAAAGATAGCTGGCGAGCTTACCTTGAAGTTGGAAGGCACCCCGCCGACATAAAACACAGTGTCCTCAGGGTCCAGATCCAGCAAGGAGTCATCCCCTGCAAACTCTCCCTTTTTAATAAATTTCTCCTCCGCTGTGCTACTTAAACTTGGGACTGTTAAAAACACCTTTCCATGTTTTCCTACCCTGTGGAAATAAAGCTTGTTCATCCTTTATGAGCCAGATAATTTGTACAAAACACTATTTTTTATGTCAAATGTTAATGTTCCCTTATCACACATTTGATGATATGACTTAGTCACTTTAACTCATTCATAGAATATCAACAATCCAGGAGACAGGGATAGAAGCCATTAATCACCTCGGAGTTATTCATGGGTTGGCCAGGTAAAAAGATCCAATGATGACATTACTATTCAGAAGTGCTGATATTTTTTCTAATCTTTTCTTTTTCACTAAGGCATTTGGGAAGGAATACAGGAATAATAGAAGCAGAGGAACAAGAATAAAAAATACTACTTATACCACCCTCAGGAAGAGTATATGAACGTTTGTGCATTTGATAGGTTTCTCACAAAATGTGCATAGAAGCTGGAAGCCTCGGGTTCAGGTTACCTCTCAATCTTGACAATGCTGAAGTAAGCTGGCCAGGAGCTGACAGGCTTGGAGTCGAGTGGAATCTCCACATCCTTGGTTCCCAAATTATAAACGTATACCAGGTTATCATTTTTGATCGCAAGACCCATATATTCTTTTTTGGCCTGAAATGTCAAGAAGTTATTTGAGTGAAATTCATATGGATGAATATCGCCTTTTATGTTCCTTTAAAGGACAATCTGCAATCCAACTGCTTGGCTGTGTATAAGTGACTTCTGATCTGATTTTTTTTTTTTTTACCCATAACTCCAGTTAGATTGAACAGTGGCTCTGCTCCCCAGGTCCCCTGCAGCCGCACTATAGCCTGCTGCCCCTGGACCTGCTCAGAGACCATCCTAGACAAGGAGGTGAGTAACTGCGGGCTGCAGGGAATCTGACGGCTGCCAGGAGTGTGCGAACATTGTCAGGCTCACTCAGGGACATAATGCCTCCTGACAACACGGATTGCTCCACCTCTTCAAACAGAATTCAGCATCAACATAATAAGCCGTGTTATGGAAAGGCTTTGAAACACTCTTTGGACTCACCAAAGTCAGTCGTGTGATGATGATATGAAGCAATCCCAGCAGTATCCCACCCAGACTTGTCCTTCAATCATTACTTGATTCTTGCCATTAAGAGGATGCATGTTAGCAGGGTTGGCAAAGTGGGAATTTTGTTCGTTTGCCTAGGTGGCTTTGCTGTAGGCAAGAGGAAAGGTAGCTTTCCTTTTTAATATCATCTCCTTTTTTATAGGCTCATGCACTTACATTCTTGCTTCCGAGGTATAGGACAAACTGATCTGCAGTCCCAGGCTCTTCTTGCTGCTTCATGGGGGGCTTCATGTACAGGCTGAGGGAGGTGAAGGCCTTTAGGTCATCCATACTGGCTTTGGGGTGCACTTCAACGGCTGACTGTCCATCGAACATCATGGAGACTTGGATCTGCAGTTATAAATTTGTTTCACTAAAAGTACTCTGTGGAAATGGGCAGGTGCTTTTCCCTGATTCTCAAATGGTCTCACCTACTCCTGACAGGGCCCTCTGAGCTCTACTTTCACCCACACTTTCATTTATTTATATCCTCATCTTGTTGGAGGAAGGATTTCAGTAAGACTATGATATAACAATTTAAATTGAAATGAAAACAAAATTGGTGATAAACTAGATGCAAGAATGAGGAAAAATATGAAATCTACAATGCACTATACATTTGGACTGAGTGGACTTAACAACTTGAAGGGATATTTGGTCAAACAGTTAACTCACAAAATCCAGGACTGAATTTTTAAAACAGCATTTAACATGCCACTTGGGATGCCTGAATCACACATCAGACTTCCTGGGTTCAAGTTCTGTCTCTGCTTCTGATCCCAGCTCTCTGCTAATGTAGACCCTGGGAGGCAGCAGGTGATGATGATTCAAGACTTGGGTCCCTGTCACCCACATGGGAGACATGAATTGAGTTCCTGGCTCCTGGCTTTGTCCTGGTCCATCCTTGGCTGTTGTGGACATTTGGGGAGTAACAGATAGAAGATATCTCTCTCTCTCTCTCTCTCTCTCTCTCTCTCTCTGTTTCTGTCTGCCTCTCTGTCTTTTAAATAAAAGATAAAAATAAAAAAAAACTCCATAAGATTTATATAAAAACTATTGGATGAAGTATGAGAGGTTTTCAAAAAGTTCCTAGAAAATAGGTTTTCTGAAAAAAACTATGCATTGATTTGAAAAAAAATTTAATTCTATTTTCCATGGATTTTTTAAAGTATGGGTGTCTAGCTAATCTTGGGTACTAATATAAGGACTTGTTCCCAAGGGTGCTCATACAAACAGGAAGGGGGTGAGGCTGAGAGTCACATCCTTTACCACATCTGTGCAGTTGGGATGGGGGTGTAGACACAGTTTTTTATAGTCTTAGATCAGGTTTTGAAACCTGGCTCTGCTACTTATTAGCTATATAACCATGAGTAAGTCACTTAACTTTTTAAATTTGTGTGAGAATGAAAGACAGTAACTACAAAGTCCTTTCTAGTGCTTAGCTCTTTGATTATAATAATTGTAATGGACAGTTCATTAGATGCTTGTTTTTCAAAATTTTTACTTATTTATTTTCATTTTATTTGAAAGGCAGGAAGAGACAGAAAAAGCTTCCACCTTTTGGTTTACTCCCAAAATGAGAGTGAGAGAGAAGACATGGAGGGAAGGAGATGGAGGGAGAGAGAGAGAGAAAGTCTTCCATCTGCTGGTTCATGCCCCCAGATGCCTGAAACAGTCATGGATGGGCCAGGCTGGGACTCAGGAACTCAGACTAGGTCTACCATGTGAGTTGCTAGGACCCAAGTACTTGAGTCATCATTTGTTGCCTCTCACGGTGTAAGTTAGCAGGATGCTAGAATCAGAAGTGGAGCTAGGATTTGAATCCAAGCACTTTGAAATGAGGAGTGGGTAACCCAAGTAACATCTTAACCACTGTGGCAAACACTCAACCCTAAGGTGTTTCTTTAGTGATTATCAGAAAGGCACCACAGCAAAGCACAATTTTAGCATATTTCTAAGAGATCCAACTTGACATGTCACACTGGCCGGATTCATGGATGAATTTTTATACATAAATGGGTGACTTTGTATACTCATGCTGTTTGTGCATATCTTTCTGAAAGACTAAATCAATCAATTAATATTGATTTGGCCAATGTTGCCTGGCATACAGCTGTCCTATGTTTCTGGTTGAGTAAAGATCCAATATGTCTTAATAAACAATCAAACATTGTGGGCGTGAGGTATTTTTGTAAAGAGTCTGAGAAGGATGTATGACTGCATGGAAAGCATCTCGTTTTGGGGAACTGAGTCCCAAAGGTGGGGCCAAGACTCCCTTTGGAAAATAGTTTTAGGGGTGGGCATTTGGCCAAGTGGTTAGGATGCCAGTTGGGATGCTATGCCTGTGGCATACATGCAAGTGCCTGAGTTTGATGCTTGGCTCCAGCTACTGATTTCAGCTTCCCAACAATGCAGACCTGGGAGACAGCAGTGATGGATCAAATAACGGGGTTCCTGCCACCCATGTGGGAGACCTGGATTGAGTTCCCACTTCCTACTCTTGCTAATCATTGCAGGCATTTGGGAAGTGAGCCAAAGACGGGAGCTCTTCCTGTCTGTCTGTTGGTGTCTTTGTTTCTTTGCCTCACAAATAAAAAGACAAAAGTTACAAAAAATATGCTCATGTGATTAAGGATTCCAAGTTATACTTTATAAAAACGACATTACAAGAATGTACTTACAGAAACCTGGCTTCAAGAAAGCTATTTCTTGATGTTCCTTTAAGATAAATCTTTATTGAGCCGGCGCCGTGGCTCAATAGGCTAATCCTCCACCTTGCGGCGCCGGCACACCGGGTTCTAGTCCCGGTTGGGGCGCCGGATTCTGTCCCGGTTGCCCCTCTTCCAGGCCAGCTCTCTGCTATGGCCAGGGAGTGCAGTGGAGGATGGCCCAGGTGCTTGGGCCCTGCACCCCATGGGAGACCAGGAAAAGCACCTGGCTCCTGGCTCCTGCCAGGATCAGCGCGGTGCGCCGGCTGCAGCGGCGGCCATTGGAGGGTGAACCAACGGCAAAGGAAGACCTTTCTCTCTCTGTCTCTCTCTCTCACTGTCCACTCTGCCTGTCAAAAAAAAAAAAAAAAAGATAAATCTTTATTGAAAATGTTGGCTGGGTTGTCTAGATAAGCAATTTGTGGTATAGGACTATTTATCATTGCCATTTAAAAACTGGGTGTATTTATCAAGAATAATCTCCTTCCTTATAAAAAGAGTGATTTTTTTTCTTTTTACTCTTCTTTCTGTTTAGTAATTGGGGCCAACAGTCTGTTCAGGGAAATTCTTAATTGAGAAAATCAAACCATATAATTTGGCAGTGAAAAATGAGGGTGGTCTATAAATCAATAGAGGACAAATTACAAAGAGGTCTAAAAGCAAGCCCCACTTTGCCATAGTGAAGATTGTCATTTCTAGCAATACTGGCTCCAGCCATGGTGCTGCTAGGTTGCCCCTGTGTAAGTGTCTTTAGGTCAAGGTCTTTGTTGAATTTATTCAGCTTGGCTGGTCCCTGCATTCTCCGTCAAGCCTGCAGAGCATTCAATGAGAGTTTTACACAATCGGTATTGACCAGAGAATTTCTTAAAGAGGTAGTAGAAACTTATTCCACATGATAGTTGTACTAACAGAGCTGT
Source organism: Oryctolagus cuniculus (assembly GCF_051225735.1). Taxonomy (NCBI): domain Eukaryota; kingdom Metazoa; phylum Chordata; class Mammalia; order Lagomorpha; family Leporidae; genus Oryctolagus; species Oryctolagus cuniculus. The sequence continues at coordinate 59,267,831 of NC_142871.1, read as the reverse complement.
TATATTGTTAATAATAATAATGCACCAAATAATTTTGGGGGTTACTTGGTTTCTTTTCCATATTAGCTTTGTTGATTAAATTAATTTGGTGGGTTTTTTTTTTTAATTTTTGAGGACAGTATTTATTTATTTGAAAGGTAGAACAAAAGTGAGAGCAAGAGAAAGAGAGAGAGAAAGAGGAAGAGGGAGAGAAAGAGAGAGTAAAAAAGAGAGAGAGAGGAAGAGAGAGAAATATCTTCCATATGCTAGTTCACTCCCCCAGATGGCTGCAACAGTCAGGGATGGGCCAGGCCAATGCCAGGAGCCTAGAACTCCATCCTGGTCTCCTACTTGGGTGTAGGGGCCCAAGAACTTAGGGCATCCTCCGCTGCTTTCCCAGGTGCATTAGCAGGGAACTGGATGACAAGTGGAACAGTCAGGAGTACCAGCACTCATGTAGGATGCTGGTGTCACAGGCGGTAGCTTAAACCACTGTGCCACAACACTGGCCCCAGTTTGGTGGTTCTTAGTCCTGGCTACACATTAGAACAACCTGGGAGCAGAAAAACAGTATAAGTGTGGAGACCTTTCTGCAGAGGTCCTGATACACTGCTTTGAGCCTGGGACCAGGAACTGATGCATTTTTCAAAACTCCTCAGGATCTTCTAATGAATCAGTGGGGCCGGGAACTTCCAAGTTGGATAACTCAGTAGGACCTTTCTACCCCGAGACCTGCCTGAGGAGTTTCGGCTTCGTGTTCTTGCTTACGTTCTCGCTGCCGCCGAGGGACTGGTGACTCCTTGTGCGTTACCCACCTTGCTAGCAACACTTCTGGTCTGTGCAATGAGTTCTCGAATTCTCTGAATGCTGGCGGAAACATTGCTCGCAGGCCGTTTCTGCTCCACGGTGCGAAGCTGATCCAGGAGCTGAGGGACAACCTCTGACAGATTTCTCACTGCAGTTTAGGAAAATTAATCATTTGAGTCAACATCTCAATAGTAAGTAAATCTCAGGGAGAGACAACAAAGACACGGTTAATTCTGCTAGAACCATAAGGAATGATTTTTAACCCTGCAAAGTGCAAAGTAAAGCCCAAAGCATAATCAATTTCTATTTTGTGACATGTATAGTACATTTTGATTTATGAATTGCACTTGGAACGTGGTGATGTTCATTACTGAGTATTAGTCAAGGGCAGGATCCATGACAAATATGCAGATGCCCCTTTAACCACGTAGTACTGGTTCTGCTTGCATTTCTAACAATAACTGATATACCAAGTCAAGAGAACGTTGCGCAAAAAGAGGTAGCAAAGTCATTTTTCAGGACGCCCATGGACAATCCCACAGGTGCTGCTGCTGTCCCAGTAGAGGCTGAGCCAGACGGAGGAAATCCCGCAGTATCCAGGCATGTAGCCACTGTGCCAAGGTGTAGGTGGGCAGCCATGGTCTACGGGCCTAGCCAAGAGTGATGCTACAAGTAGAACTTACTGAACTTTTTCAGATTTTAGTTCTGGACCTCCTGCTGGAGGACAAAACAACCTCTGGGTGTGGAGGGTCAAAGCAGACAGCAAGAGAGGCAGTGACCAGGCCAAAGCACAAGGTGGCCTCAACCTCGCCTATGCAGCTGTGCACCTCTTCACTCCCCAGGTGTGCGATTGATCTATTTCTTAGGTCTCTTTTGTTTGTTTTGAATTCGCAATGTATGCATAGAAAAGAGCCTAAGTAATAAAGACACAGGTTGATGAGAGAAACCCAAAGCATAGAGAATGGTATAACTTTTTCTGAAGCTTCATTAGCCGAACAGTGGCTCTGCGAGTTTTGTCCCTAAACCAGTAGCATCAGTATTACCAGGAAACTTGTTAGAAAAGCAGGTTCTTTGGCTCATCTCAAATCTGCTGAGTTGGAAATTCTGGGAGTGGAGGGTAGCAGTCTGTTTAACAAGCCTTCCATGTGATTCTGATGCCCAACAGTATGCTTGAGAACCAGTGGACTACAGAATGAACATGTTGGGGGTATCCTGCTACATAAAGATAGGACCACCATCACTGAGCATTAGCTGCTGGGCCAAGCTGAATCCAGATTCAGGAGGTTACATCAACGCAGGATCAGAAAAGCATCTTTTCTCTGACTGGGAACAAGATATTTTTTCCAGCTCAAGGAATAGAATAAAGTGAAATAATGGCAACTCCTAGTTTGTTGCACTGATTAAAACAGAAGTAAATACTTGTTGTTTGGATCATTGATTATAGGACCATTTTATATTATAATAGTCTTTAAAAATCAAGGGTAGGGCCAGCGCCGCAGCTCACTAGGCTAATCCTCCGCCTTGCGGTGCCGGCACACCGGGTTCTAGTCCTGGTCGGGGCGCCGGATTCTGTCCCGGTTGCCCCTCTTCCAGGCCAGCTCTCTGCTGTGGCCAGAGAGTGCAGTGGAGGATGGCCCAAGTACTTGGGCTCTGCACCCCATGGGAGACCAGGATAAGTACCTGGCTCCTGCCATCGGATCAGCGTGATGCGCCGGCCGCAGCGCGCCAGCCACGGTGGCCATTGTAGGGTGAACCAATGGCAAAGGAAGACCTTTCTCTCTGTCTCTCTCTCTCTCACTGTCCATTCTGCCTGTCAAAAACAAAACAACAACAACAAAAAACAACAAAAAAACAAGGGTAACGAAGTATATTTAAAGCATTACTTGTGATTTCAGAAATGTAGCTTATGTATAAGACAGGGTCATCCCTCAGTTCCGATTCTCTCAGAAAAAGGGAGCCATCATATTACAGTCTTTTTAAATTTCTATATCATGTCACTCTCTCATTTACTTTGTTTTGAACCACAAAATGCTATTTGAGGAAAACACTGTAGCCAGAATCCATTTCCATAGGTGCTAGGTAGTTCTGGATGTATGCCATTTTGAAAGTAATTAAGTGAGTAGTTACAGAAAAGAATTCATGAAAAAAAATTCATGAATACAAAAGAACGACTTTACTGTTATGGGAATAAATATTTGTAAATTAGAGTAAAATTTCTCCTGACAGATAGATAATATATGGATTCATCAACTTGTTTCTTAACTCAGATACAGGTAACGAAGGTCTATAAAACCACACTGGAGAGCCAGGTGTTTTAATCATGATTTGTCATGATAGTGGAAGATGTTATGAAGAGATGAAATAAAAATGTTAAGAATGGACACAGGGGCCGGCGCCGCGGCTCACTAGGCTAATCCTCCGCCTTGCGGCACCGGCACACTGGGTTCTAGTCCCGGTCGGGGTGCCGGATTCTGTCCCGGTTGCCCCTCTTCCAGGCCAGCTCTCTGCTGTGGCCAGGGAGTGCAGTGGAGGATGGCCCAAGTCCTTGGGCCCTGCACCCCATGGGAGACCAGGAGAAGTACTTGGCTCCTGCCATTGGATCAGTGCGGTGCACCAGCCGCAGCGCACCGGCTGCGGCAGCCATTGTAGGGTGAACCAATGGCAAAGGAAGACCTTTCTCTCTGTCTCTCTCTCTCACTGTCCACTCTGCCTGTCAAAAAAAAAAAAAAAAAAGAATGGATACAGGCAAATTTTCAAGTAGTGTGTAATTTTAATTCCAGTAAACAAGGTAGACATTAAAACACTTCCTTTTCATTGCTGTAAAATGGTATATTCAAGTTGGCCACTGTTCTTATTGGAAAGCTAAAGCTATACTTTATTGTATTCAGTTCTTGATACCTGCTTTACTCAGATGAGAGAAAAGCAATGCTGTTTAATAAAAGCAAGGCCATTTAGTAACTTTTTTTTCCTAACAACTAAACAGAGTTTTTTAAAAGTTTACTTACTTTAATATTTGATTAATCTTCTTCCCTAAAGGGGAAAAACAATTGCTAAACTGATAGAAACAATTGCTATCATTATTTCACATAGAAAAAGTATGATTCTATACCAATCTACCTAGTATTTATTTATGTGAAATATATATATATATATATATATATATAAATATGTATATCCATATAAGTACGTAGATTGGTGAGCTGGGCACATTTTCCCTTTTTTTTTTCCAAGCTTATACAATTTTCTAATCCAAAACCTGATGAAGAAAACTGGCTCCTAATAAAAGGGACATAGAGTTTCATGGACAATTCCTCCACAGGAATGCAAAATGGGAAGCTTGTAAGTGATACCTGCGTCTCTAGCAGAATCCACTGCAGTGTTGTAAGCGGAAGAGTCAAAGTTTTGGAGATTCTGTGACCAGTTGGATAGGTTGCCAGCCATGGGGGTGGTGGCCTGTTGGACCTCCATTGTGGTCTTATTAGCCTCGGCGATGATCAGCCTGGACTGACCCAGGAGCTGCTGGGTATCACCTGCACACAGAACACAGGGCCGTTCACACAGCAGAGGAACAGACATTGGTCAGGGATCATCAACATCCATTAATCACGGCAGTGAAACAGACCTCAAACCCAGGGCTTTCAAGCCAAGATCTTTCAGTATTAGCTATGGTGTAAGTTAGGTGCACAAGAATGGTGTAAACAGTGTTGGTATGTGAGTCTGAAAGATTTTAAATAATGGGACTCACTTAAAACATTTTCAAATAAGAAGTAAACTTAAAAGAAGAGTAGTAGTAGTTCCTCAGAGTACTGGTGAGAAAGCCATAGAAAATGTCTATGAGATTTTAACTCATAAGATGCTTGGGTCTGAAACTCATTGTAAATATTTTCTTTTACAAAAGAGTATTCTTGGGGCTGGTGCTGTGGCACAGGGGGTTAAAGCCCCAGCCTGCAGTGCCAGTATCCCATATGGGCAACAGTTTGAGTCCCACTTGTTCCACTTCTGATCCAGCTCCCTGCTAATGCTCCTGGGAAAGCAGTGGAAGATAGCCCAAGTCCTTGGGCTCCTGCACTCATGTGGGAGACCCAGAGTGATCTTGGGTACCTGGCTTTGGCCTGCATTACTTCGACCATTGCAGCCATTTGGAGATTGAACCAGCAGATGGAAAATCCTCTCTGTCTCTACCTCTCTCTGTAACTCTGTCTTTCAAATAAATAAAATAAATCTTAAGAAAAAGGTATTCTTGTAGAATACTTTTGCTATAAAAATGATGCTATCGTACAGAAGAAAATCAACAAGAAAAGGTATTCTTGAATCAGAAGGTAAGTTTCAAAACAGTGACAATGATGAAATCCCATTTTTGTTAAAATTATATATTTAGGCCTGCACTCACTTGGTTAATCCTCCGCCTGCTGCACCGGCATCCCATACGGGCGCCAGGTTCTAGTCCTGGCTGCTCCTCTTCCAGTCCAGCTCTCTGCTGTGGCCTGGGAGGGCAGTGGAGGATGGCCCAAGTGCTTGGGCCCCAGCACCTGCATGAGTGTCGGGGACCACGCAGCATGTGACCTCTTAGTTGAGAGACAGGGCTGGACAGGCCAGACCTGATAGTACTGATAACGCAACCTTGTGTGACCTTGTGCCTTAAGGCCTTGTAACCTTTCCCCTACTTGCACTAGCATTGCAGCTACAAGATAAGCCCACCCTCCTTCCCCCTCCCGATACCCTGCCTCGATGATATATAAGTGTGTGGTTGAAAAATAAAGTCGCAGCTTGATCGGCACCTGTCTTGCTGCCATCTTTGTGTCTCCTGTCCCTTTCATTTCTCCTTCTAGGTGCTCGGCCCCAGTTGCTGTCCCGCGGGACGGGACAACTGGCGCCCAACGTGGGGCTCGAGTGCGGCCCTTGGGGTTCGAGTGCCTGTAAGATTGGAGGAACGCCGCCTTCCAGGAGGAAAACTTGGATCCAAGTGATTGTGCGACCGGCTCGGAACTGCCCACCCGAGATCATTAGCATCGGTCGACGCTGCGGAGTGAAGACGGTGCAAGGTAAGTGACAGCCATGGGACAGGCATTATCGTCACGGGAAATGTTCATTTCAGGTCTCAGGGAGGCCCTCAAGACACGAGGAGTTCGGGTTAAAAATAAGGATCTAAAGGCATTTTTTGAGTATGTAGAAAGATTGTGTCCCTGGTTCCCCAAGGAAGGAACAATTGACGAGATCAAGTGGGAAAGAGTTGGAAGTTGTTTAAAGGATTTTCATGAGATCTTTGGCCCTGCAAAAGTGCCTATTACGATTTTTTCATATTGGAACCTGATTAATGACATTCTAAAAACCCGTCACCTAGATAAGACTATTGATGCCCTAGTAAGGGATGGTGAGGAGACGTTACAGCAATCCTCCCGACCTGCATCTAAATGCCCATCTGTCATTCTAGATATACCCTCCACTGATGATGACCCCAACAATAAAATTAAAGAGTCCACTTTAGCCCCTACCAACGAAGCGAGCCGACTATATCCTGCCATCCGAGACAAATTAGATTCAGATGAGGAAGCTGCCCCAGAGGAAGAGGTCGTGCACTATCATAATTCCAATTGGCCCCAAAATGTTAAAAATCCCCCGCCATACAATACTCACCCGCACCTTCCCATTTGTGCCCCGGCTCTCTATGACTTTAACCCTCCTGTGCCTGACTTGTCGGCCTTGCGACAGTCACTTCAACAGAGACGAGAGCACATCCAGCTCCTTAAGGAAATAAAATCCCTTGACGAGGAGCTCCGCCACCTTGCCTTAGAGCAGCCCCTTCCAAAACCTAAACAAGGTAAAGTCAGGTCCAAAACCCAACCCCTTCTAGCTTTCCCTGTAACCAGGAGGCAAGCCGGAGGTCATTCTGAGCCTGCCGCTGATGGGGAAAATGAGGCTGAGGAGAATTCGCCCCACCACTCTGAGGAAGATAGTGAGGAACCTGGGTCGGAGGAGGAAGATCAGGTCCCCAATCAAGGACCTGGTAATGGACAGCCGCCACCCTATAAAAAACTTAGTCTCAGATTTATTGAAAAACTTAAAACTGCTTGCACCCAGTATGGTCCTACTGCCCCGTATACTCAGGCCTTATTGGAAAGCCAGAGTGCCCGGTGGCTTACACCTAATGATTGGGACTTCCTCGCCAGAGCTGCTCTCAGCGGAGGTGACTATGTCCTGTGGAGGGCTGATTATGTTCAAATTTGTAAAGAAATAGCCCAACAAAATTTTGCTAAAGCTTCATCTAAAAATTGGACCCTCAAAAAACTTTTGGGAGATGCCCCGTATAATTCCAACAATTCACAAGCCCAGTTCCCTGATGGACTTCTGGCGCAAATTAAAACTGCCGGACTAGGGGCTTGGAGAAAGCTCCCTCAAAGGGGAGCAGTCACTACCTCTTTGGCTAAGATTCAGCAGGGGCCCGACGAGCCTTATAGTGATTTTGTCTCGCGCCTTAATGTTGCAGCTGAGAGACTAGTTGGCCCAGGAGAAAATGGAAGTGCATTTGTTACGCACCTCGCCTTTGAAAATGCCAACCCAGCTTGTAAAGATATTCTTCGGCCTCATAAACATAAGGGTGATCTTTCAGACTATGTGAGGCTCTGCGCTGGTGTGGGATCGGCCCATGCCATGGGCTTGGCAATTGGGGCCGCACTCAAACTGACGCAAAATCCCTCCAAGGGGACCTCCACTTGCTACGCCTGTAAACAGCCTGGACATTTTGCCCGCGAATGTCCAACTGCCTTATCAAACAGGCCCATGGCCCAAGGCGCGGCTCCATCTCCTCCAGGTAGGCCGCTCCCCTCCACCCCATGCCCCCGATGTCATAGGGGTTATCACTGGGCAAATGAATGCAGGTCAAAGACTAATTCTTCAGGCCAACCCCTCCCTCCTAGTGTGCCGGGAAACTCCCAGAGGGGCCAGCCCCTGGCCCCAGTTTCTCAAAGGACAAACCCTGGGGCAGTACGGTTTGTCCCTTCCCAGCCTCAGGCTCAGCAAATACCTCAACAATTGCTTCTCTCCAACGAGCAACCCCCGGTAGCGCAGGACTGGACCTCTGTGCCGCCTCCGATACAATATTAGATTCCACCCAGGGCCCACAAATTATCCCTACAGGGGTGTGGGGCCCCTTGCCTTCGGGTACCTGTGCTTTTATTCTTGGCCGAGCATCAGCCACCCTTAAAGGCATTCAAGTTTTTCCCGGTATTATTGACGGTGACTTTACCGGGGAAATAAAAATCCTAGCAGCCGCTATCAATGGAGTAGCTGCCGTTCCACAGGGCACCCGTCTAGCACAAGTGGTTCTTCTGCCTTTAATTACTGGAAGTACATCCTCAATTTCTTCCAGGCCCCGAGGCATTACCCCTTTGGGCTCCTCGGATGCTTATTGGGTCCAGCCAATTACAAAAAATAGGCCTGTGTTAACCCTTACTATTGAAGGAAAGGATTTCAAGGGCATTTTGGATACAGGGGCAGATGCCACGGTCATATCTCAAGATCATTGGCCCGCCCATTGGCCACTGACCGCATCTCTCACCGATTTGCGAGGTATAGGCCAGTCCAATAACCCCCAAGTCAGCTCAAGGGTATTACGCTGGAAAGATAAGGAAGGCAATCAGGGCACTGTGACTCCTTTTGTATTACCAGGCCTTCCTGTTAACCTGTGGGGACGTGACATTCTCTCCCAAATGGAAGTTATCCTGTGCAGCCCTAATGCTGTGGTCACACAACAAATGCTGCGCATGGATTATGTGCCTGGCACAGGACTTGGAAAAATGAGACAGGGCATAACTCAACCTATTACAGCCCCCTCTAAAACAGATAGACGTGGGCTCGGATATTCGGATTTTTAGTAACGGCCACTGGCCTTCCTGTACCCCATGCAGATAAAATCACATGGAATACTCAAACTCCTGTTTGGGTGGATCAGTGGCCGCTTACTCAAGAAAAGCTAAATGCCGCTACAGCGCTTGTACAGGAGCAGCTCGCGGCTGGACACCTAGAGCCTTCCAATTCTCCCTGGAATACGCCCATTTTTGTCATAAAGAAAAAATCTGGTAAATGGCGCCTTTTACAGGATTTGCGCGCTGTTAATAAGGTCATGGCACCCATGGGTGCCCTCCAACCTGGCATCCCAACCCCCGTGGCCATCCCAAATGGTTATTACAAAATAATTATAGATCTCAAAGACTGTTTTTTCACTATTCCTCTACACCCTGATGATCGTCCTTATTTTGCCTTTAGCCTCCCCCGTGTTAATTTCCAGGGACCGATGCAAAGATTTCATTGGAAAGTCTTGCCCCAGGGAATGGCCAATAGCCCCACCCTTTGTCAAAAGTTTGTAGCACAGGCAGTGGACCCGGTTCGTTTACACTGGCCGCACATTTATATTCTACATTATATGGATGACATTTTACTGGCGGCTCAAAACAAGTCAGACCTACAAGATTGCTTTACAGCACTTTCTAAAGCCTTTCTTACCCTTGGTTTACAAATTGCTCCTGATAAGGTCCAGTTACAAGACCCCTTTACCTATTTAGGTTTAAAATTACAACAGGACTTGGTTTTTGTGCCCCGCATCCAGTTCCGCTTGGATTGCCTCCATACCCTTAATGATTTTCAAAAACTTCTAGGAGATATTCAATGGCTCAGGCCCTATTTAAAAATATCTAATAATGTCCTTTTGCCCCTCAATGACATTCTGCGAGGAGACCCAGATCCCTCTTCCCCCCGCGAGCTCACCCCTGCTGCGGGAGACGCATTAAACCAAGTAGCGCAAGCCATCAGCCAACAGTTTGTTTCACAGATTTCTTATACTCTCCCCCTGCTTTTTGTAGTTTTAGCCACACCACATACGCCCACTGGAGTTTTTTGGCAAAAATCCCTCATGCCCAATAAAAAGGGTCAACCTCTTTTCTGGGTTCATCTCCCCATTTCCTCATCTAAGGTAATTGCAGTATATTTGTCTCAGGTTGCTTCAATAATCATCAAGGCTCGTTTCCTTTCCCGCCAATATTTTGGAAAAGACCCCGATGTTGTAGTAGTGCCATATACCCGAGAACAGACCCAGTTCCTTCTTCAAACTTCTGATGACTGGGGAATAGCCATGTCAGGATTTATGGGAGTCATTGACAATCACCTCCCTGATGACCCCGTGTTACAGTTTGCCCAATCCTATTCCTTTATTTTCCCAAAAAATACAAAAAGTAACCCCATTCCAAAGGCTGTTACGGTGTTTACAGATGGGTCCTCCAATGGAATGGCTGCCTTCGTGGCAGATAACCATTCCCACGTATTTAAAACATCTTATCAGTCGGCTCAGTTGGTTGAGCTGTATGCCATACTTCAAGTCTTTACACAGTTTTCCAGTCAGGCTGTAAATATTTATACCGATAGTGCATATGTAGCTCACTCCATTCCGTTGCTTGAGACTTCTCCTTTTCTTAAAACAACTTCCAACGCTATGCCCTTGTTTATACAAATTCAAAAGCTAATACGAGAAAGACAACAGCCCTTCTATTTGGGACATATTAGGGCACACACAAGCCTAGCAGGGTCACTCTCAGAAGGTAATGCCCAGGCAGATGCTGCTACAAGGCTTACCTTCCCCACAACTGTGGGATCAGTGCAGGAAGCTCAGAACTCAGAAGGTAATGCCCAGACAGATGCTGCTACAAGGCTTACCTTCCCCACAACTGTGGGATCAGTGCAGGAAGCTCAGAACTCAGAAGGTAATGCCCAGACAGATGCTGCTACAAGGCTTACCTTCCCCACAACTGTGGGATCAGTGCAGGAAGCTCAGAATTCAGAAGGTAATGCCCAGACAGATGCTGCTACAAGGCTTACCTTCCCCATAATTGTGGGATCAGTACAGGAAGCTCAAAACTTGCATAGGTTACATCACTTAAATGCTCAATCTCTCCGTTTGTTTTGTAAAATTTCACGAGAACAGGCTCGTGAAATAGTCAAAAAATGCCCCTCATGTGTTACAAGCCAACCTGTACCGCATTTGGGAGTCAATCCGCGTGGTCTTCTCCCTAATCAACTGTGGCAAATGGATGTCACACACTTCCCAAAATTTGGCAAACTAAAGTATCTCCATGTCTCTATAGACACCTATAGTGGCTTTGTCTTTGCCTCCTCCCACACAGGAGAAGCTGCTAAGGATGTTATCTCACACCTTATCACAGCTCTTTCTGTACTGGGAAAACCTGTTAAGATTAAGACAGACAATGGTCCTGCTTATGTCAGCACTAAGTTTAAACAATTTTGTGAGGCGCTCCATATTAACCACATTACAGGAATTCCCTACAATCCACAGGGACAGGGAATCATTGAAAGAGCCCATCAAACACTAAAAACTTGGCTCACTCGGCTTGAAGCCACTTCCTTGTCTTTTGCCTCTCCCCGCGACCGATTGAATCATGCGCTCTTTGTGCTAAACTTCCTGACCTTGGATAATAATAATCATTCAGCTGCGGACCGTCATTGGCACCCTTCCCCTGATACGGCTCCGCCTATGGTAATGTGGCAAGACCCCCTCACCAGTAGCTGGCACGGCCCAGATCCAGTACTCATTTGGGGACGTGGCTCAGCCTGCATCCTGGACCAAAAACAATCGGCACCAAGATGGCTACCTGAAAGATTAATTAAACAAGTTAATCCACCAATTCCTACAAATAATGATGTTGTTCCAGAGCCTGTACTTGGCCCTGAGAACGCCTTTTCTTTATACCCACAGGAATGAAAAGACCCAGCTGGACGCTACTGGGACTCATTACAGGACTCCTTATTATTGTTGGAATTGTTGCCATTGTTGCTATTTGTGTATCTTATCTTCTCTCTATTCTCTCCTCCCCTGCTACATTTCCTGAGGGCTCACTGATTAACCCCTCCAAAGGGCCCTAATACAATGGCCCTCAGCCTTGCTCTCCTGATGATGGCAATCTACACCATCCATTGGGCTCCACCAGTCTTTGCAGGGCTTGACAACCCTCAGGGCATTCAAAAATACCTTCAACAGCATCACCCTTGTACCTGCTCAGGGGGCATAATAGTATCCTTCCCACGAACCTGTGGCCGTGGCCGTGCTCAAAAGCCGCATTTTACACAAGACTGCGGAGATAAAACTGCTTATCTGACCGTCCCGGTTCCCGATGGTTCTGTGTTCCCAAACCTAAGCTAGACTCTTACCGCACTGGGGATCAGTGCCCATCAGAGTGCAATAAAACTATCCATTACTCCGTGCACTCCTCCTGTTATACACAGTATCAAACCTGTAACAAGGGAAATCAGCGTTTATTGTTTGCTGTTATGTCAGGAGATTATGAGGGAACGTTCGGAGGAGAGTTATCCTCTTCATGCTTCAGCTCCCCCTCCTGCCCCACTAAGGGACAAGTAGCCTGCTGGTACCCTATAGCCCCTGTGGGAGTGTCTGACGGTGGAGGCCCTCAGGATACCCTTACTAAATTAAAAACACAAAAGGTACTCGAAACTGTATTTGAAAGCCTTTACCCTTCCCTCCAATACCACCCCCTGGCTAAAGTTCATTCCAGAGGAAATAAAGACTTGGATGTCAATACCATCGATATCCTTACCAACACCCATAAACTGCTTAATCTCTCTGCCCCAAACCTTGCAAGAGACTGCTGGCTCTGTTTACGCCAGGGACCCCCCCTTCCTCTTGCCATTTTTCTACCGCTTAATAATACCCTTGAGTTCAATAGTTTCTTGGGCCACCCCCCTATGCAGCCCTTTCCTGTTCTTCCTGTCCCAACGGAAAATATCACTTGCCTTTATAAACCTCCCAACAACAATCCCTTCGATATCGATGTAGGCCTTGCTCCTTTCTGTACAAATAATGTAACAGTAAACTACCCTCTTTATGCCCCTAATTCCACCGTTTTTGTATGTAGGGATAATTTAGCTTATACCATTTTACCAACAAATTGGACCGGTAATTGCATGCATGCTATACTTTTTCCTGATATAGAGATTATCAATGGAGATACCCCTGTTCCTATCCCCTCCCTTGATTATATTGCAGGGAGACAAAAACGAACTATTCAATTTATTCCTTTATTAGCCACATTGGGAATTTCCTCAGCTATGGTTACAGGATCCACAGGACTAGGAATTGCGGTCCACAAATATAGAGAATTGTCCCAACAACTTATTAATGAGGTGCAGACCCTATCCACCACCATTCAGGACCTTCAAGATCAAATTGATTCCCTAGCGGAAGTGGTTCTACAAAATCGTAGAGGCTTAGACTTGCTTACTGCTGAACGGGGAGGTATTTGCTTGGCTTTACAGGAAAAATGCTGTTTTTATGCTAACAAGTCCGGCATTGTTCGTGATAAAATCAAGACACTTCAAGAAGATCTGGAGCGTCGTCGACGTGCCATGGCTGAAAATCCCTTTTGGACTGGATGGAATGGACTGCTTCCCTATTTGCTACCACTTTTAGGCCCCATTGTTGGGTTGCTTGTTGTGCTATCTATAGGTCCTTGTCTCCTCAATAGGCTGATGACCTTTATCAGACAACAAGTAGATAATTTAGCAGCCAGACCAATTCAAATACATTACCAAAGTCTGGCCATGGAAGATCCCATGGAAAACGTTATCTCTCTCTCCGGCCGGTGAAGTCTGGCCAGTGAGGTCACGGTCCCTCCAACAACTGACTCTCCCCTTCGGTCTGCCGCTGCCCCAGTCGGGAGCCCAGGAAGGGCCCCAGGCCTATCAATAAAACGAGCAGTAAGCCAATGACGGGCACCTTCCCGGAACCTCACCCACCTAAGACAGGAGTCCTTGGGGACTGGCAAGGATATCCAATGACGGGTAAGAGGTGCTGGAGCTCCGGGTCGATTCCTAAGACAGGCACTGCTCGCTCATCATGGTTGGCCTAACCGGTAGCCATTTCTGTTTAATTGATAAGAAAGGGGGATATGTCGGGGACCACGCAGCATGTGACCTCTTAGTTGAGAGACAGGGCTGGACAGGCCAGACCTGATAGTACTGATAACGCAACCTTGTGTGACCTTGTGCCTTAAGGCCTTGTAACCTTTCCCCTACTTGCACTAGCATTGCAGCTACAAGATAAGCCCACCCTCCTTCCCCCTCCCGATACCCTGCCTCGATGATATATAAGTGTGTGGTTGAAAAATAAAGTCGCAGCTTGATCGGCACCTGTCTTGCTGCCATCTTTGTGTCTCCTGTCCCTTTCATTTCTCCTTCTAGGTGCTCGGCCCCAGTTGCTGTCCCGCGGGACGGGACACATGAGAAACCAGGAGAAGCACCTGGCTTCTGGTTTTGGATTGGTGCAGCACCGGCCATGGTGGCCATTTGGGGAGTGAACCAGCGAAGGGAAGACCTTTCTCCCTGTCTCTCTCTGTCTATAACTCTATCTATCAAATAAATAAAAAAAATTATATATTTAAAGTAAAACTAATACAAGTTTACAACAAAATATTTTGTTTGGGCAATGGGATCATGGGAGATTTTTCTTTGCTGTTTTCCTTTTCTGTATTTTCTATTTTTTTTTTTAAAGATTTATTTGAAAGGCGGGGGTGAGGGAGAGACAGAGAGATCTTCCATTCACTCCCCAAATGGCCAAAACAGCCTAGGTTGGGCCAGGCTGAAGCCAGGAGCCTGGAGTTTCATCTGGGTCTCTCTCATAGCCGCAGGGGCCCAAGCACTTGGACCATCTCTCACTGCTTTCCCAGGTACATTAACAGGGAGCTGGATCCCATATGGGATGCCAGTGTTGCAGGCACAACATTGGGGCTTTGCCACCATGCCGAACCCTGCATTTTCTAATTTTTCTACAAGGGTTAGGGATTACATCCCTAATTAAAATAATTTGCTATCACTTATAGGTGATGTTGTAAATTTGAATTATCGTAGTAAGAAAATATTTAATTCAACCTCATAGGCTCTGGTTTTTGAAGAATGTTAGTTTCACTGTTGAATCTGCTTCTTACTAGCTGTGCCTGTTGGAGCAAGTTCCCTCACTTGACAACCCTCAGGGTTCTTATCAGTGCAAAGGCAATGGGGACACTTATCAACCAAGAGAGAAGGCTCATTGAACACAGCACAGCCCACACCCAGTAAGCATCGGTAAACACTCATTCTGATGATGCTGGTCTGAGGCTTCCCAGCGGCTGCCCAGCCCAGTCTGCTAGCCAGAGCTCCCGTGTGACACAGCGCTGAAGCTAGGGTTTGCTCTCAGTAAAACACTCACACCCAGAAGTGGAGTTTTAACTTTCACTGTGTGTGGAAAGCACATCTGCTTCCATTTACATCTTTCCAAGACACCACTCCAGTTCCAGTTTAGGCTTTTTTTCTCGATTGGCTCATTAGTCTCCCTGCTTATATGATAAGAATGACTTGACATATAACAGACAGAAAATGTTGATAGTCAGGGCCAAAAACCAAGAAATCCAATAACAAAGTAGGGTCTATTGTAATTGAGAAAGGACATCCACAAGAAAGCAGGTTGTTAAACAGTGTAAATAGCATGACTGCACGAACACACACACACACACACACACACACGGAGAAAATGCTCTCCAATTTAAAGGTCTCCCCTAGGTGGTATGATTACAGTTTTAGCACTTATTTTCTAGGATAATTTTTGAGTGATAATTCTAGTTTCTTTTGTAACTGGAAAAATATTATAAAGATTGGCAGGTAAGGAGTCACCTACTCCTTCCCCAAAGATTTGTTGTACAGTCCCGTGAACAGACAGGCGCAATGTCGGTTCTTGGTCTCCCTTACCTCTCTCTGTTGCTTGCAGTCTCTTGATGGCATCATTGAGCCTGTTTCGAAGGGCACTCTTCCTGGCCAAGGCTCCACCCACACGCCTGCTGGTGTCAGCCACTGCTTCCTCATTGCCTATGGGAAGAAGCAGACAAAAGTACCAGTGGAGCCAAGACACCTTGAAGAGGTCTTCATTTCAATAAGCAAAATTCAGATTTGTACCCTGGAGCCTGAAAGTGGCATTTAGAACAAGAGGTGCAAGATTGCAGGTATCTTAGAACACTGCTTGGGGGTGATCAGTATGCCATAATAGCTCAGGTCTTTGAAAATGACAGCATTGCTGTGACTCATTATATCTAGCAACACAACAGATAAGGAGCTGAAAAGAAGAGAAAATCTTCCATATATATGATGATGGTTGGATATTTATGTAAGAATAGTTGTTTTTTTATTTTTAATAAAATTTGAATTGATAGCTTACATCCAGGAAAGGGTACATGTCATAAATACATGGCTTGATGATTTTCACAGAGTGAACATCAAATAGAACTAGCATCCACCAAGATCATAAAATTGAATGCTATGAGCACCTGGGAAACTCCCTGGGGTCCCTTTCATTACCCTATGATGGCCACTATTCTGAATTCTATATCAGTTTGTTAATAGTTCCTGTTTTTAAACCTTATTCAAAGACATGATACAGTTCTGAAATTTTTGTATCGTTTCTTTTTTTGGACAGTTATAATTAAATTTTTATACCTTGTAGTTTATATCTTCTAGCTTTGTTTCTATTCTACAAGCTTATTTTGACTATTTCCCTCCTATTTCTATAGAAATTCCAGAATCATTCTGCACACACACATACACACACGCAAATACAGATTTATGGTATTTTAATTGGCGGCATATTGGATCTATAAATTTGAGAGAATTATCTTTTTTTTATAAATTTGAGTCTTCTCAATGATTACAGTATGTATTTATTCTTCATTAGTTCTAAATTCTTATTTAGACCTTATTTAATATTTTCAATACTGTATGGCAGTTTTATGAATAGAGATCTGAGCTTCCTTCATCAAATTTATTTCTAGGTTTTTGCTGCTATTGCAAATGATGTAATTTTTTTTTTTTTTGACAGGCAGAGTGGACAGTGAGAGAGAGAGAGACAGAGAGAAAGGTCTTCCTTTTGCCGTTGGTTCACCCTCCAATGGCCGCCGCGGCCGGCGCGCTGCGGCCAGTGCACCGCGCTGATCCGATGGCAGGAGCCAGGAGCCAGGTGCTTTTCCTGGTCTCCCATGGGGTGCAGGGCCCAAGCACCTGGGCCATCCTCCACTGCACTCCCTGGCCACAGCAGAGAGCTGGCCTGGAAGAGGGGCAACCGGGACAGAATCCGGCGCCCCAACCGGGACTAGAACCCGGTGTGCCGGCGCCGCTAGGTGGAGGATTAGCCTAGTGAGCCGCGGCGCCGGCCTCAAATGATGTAATTTTTAAGGATTCATTTATTTGAAAAGCAGAGTTAAAGAGAGAGAAAGAGAGAGAGAGAGAGAGAGAGAGAGTGAGAGAGAGAGTGAGAGCGAGCGAGCGATAGAGCCTATCCAACGGTTTACTCTGCAAAAGCCAACAACATTGGTCTGAGGCTTGGCTGGGGCTGAAGTCAGGAGCCAGGAACTCAATCCAGGTCTCCCATGTGGGTGGCAGGTACCCAACTACTTAAGCCATCACCTGCTATCTTCCTAAGGTTTTTATTGGCAGGAAGCTGGAATTGAGAGCCAGAGCTTGTCCTGGAACCCAGGCACTCTGAGATGGGCCGTGGGTGTCTTAACCGCTAGACCAAATGCCAGCTTCTGATTTGCTAATACTTCAAGATTTTTTGCACCTTTGTTTGTAAGAGAAATTGACTAATACTTGCACTTTTTTATATGTCCTTATTTAAGTTTTGCTGGCTTCACAGACTAAGTTGGAGAATATCACCTTTTTTTCTATTTTCTGTAGAATTTTATATAAAAGTGATGTTGTTTCTCCTTTTAATGTTTAAAAGAAATCACTGGGATGTTGAGATTTCTTTGTGGGAAGGGTTTAATTAATTGAATTTATTATATATCTTATCTGTACATATATGTATGTACAGTTCTAGCAGATTTTCTATTCTTTGCATGTCAGTTTGGATAGTCTTTTTCTTACAAAATATTGTTGAAGTGTGTTTATGGCACAGTCCCTAAACTGGGGTTATCTTTGAGTGAATCCCAAAATGTCACAGTGTCATATGCCATGATCTAAAGAAGCAACTAACTTTTCTTTATTTCTTTTTGTGTTTTGTTTACCTGCAAAACATCTGGAAATCTGTGAACTCCTGTCAGTTAGAACTGAGGGTGAAGCTGGATTATCTGGGGTCTGGCACTATGGTGCAGCAGGATAAGCTGCCTGCAGTCTGGCATCTGGTTTGAATCCTGGCTTCTCCACTTCCAATTCGGCTCTCTGCTAAGGCCTGGAAAAGGCAGCAGAAGATGGCCCAGATGCTTGGGCCTCTGCCACCCACGTGGGAGACCTGGAAGGAGCTCCTGGCTCCTGGCTTTGGGCCTGTGTTGCAGCCATTTGGAGAGTGAACTTAAGATTGACTCTTCATTTTTAGAGAGTAACTGAAGATCTTTCTCTCTCTATCTCTCCCTCTCTCTGTAACTCTGCCTTTCAGATAAATAAATAATTTTTTTAAAAAAATGATGGGCTATCTGACCTTGTCTGCCCTCTTGGGTTGTATGAACAGGTGCACATTTGTGCTTCTAGACAAAGAGCAGCACAGCTTCCTAATCTCTTATCATGCTCTTGACTTGCTTTCCAATAGGTTGTGAACAATACACTCCTATGTCCCACTTCCTCTTTTCCACCATGTAGTCTTGTGCTTGGTTTATCATTTAGAGATTATTTTCCCCTCCCATACATGGGTAGCATGGATGTAAAATAGGTAGTGTTTAGTTGATACAGTCACCAAGTACACTGTAACCGAGTATGACCTCTTCTTTTTTATTTCCTCTGGGTAGTGCAGAGAATTTCTCAGAATTCAAAGTGGACTAAACATACTTTTCAGTTCTAGTGTTCTATTGCATATTCTCTCTTTTTAGTTTCAATTTACAAATATTGTGATATAAAAAATTTTTCAGTTCTTCCTTTTGGGTCTTGTGAATGCAAAAGTATAGCCTAATACGCTGAGAAAGAATATATTTAACTCTCTAAATATATTTGGAGCTGTTGATGAAAATAGAAAGAAAATTTATTTGGGGCTGGATGTTTCTTTTTTTTTTTTTTTTTTTTTTTTTACAGGCAGAGTGGACAGTGAGAGAGAGAGACAGAGAGAGAAAGGTCTTCCTTTGCCGTTGGTTCACCCTCCAATGGCCGCCGCTGCAGCCGGCGCACCGCGCTGATCCTGGCAGGAGCCAGGAGCCAGGTGCTTTTCCTGGTCTCCCATGGGGTGCAGGGCCCAAGCACCTGGGCCATCCTCCACTGCACTCCCTGGCCATAGCAGAGAGCTGGCCTGGAAGAGGGGCAACCGGGACAGAATCCGGCGCCCCAACCGGGACTAGAACCCGGTGTGCCGGCGCCGCAAGGTGGAGGATTAGCCTATTGAGCCACGGCGCCGGCTGGGGCTGGATGTTTCTAAGAAGAAATTTTTCATAAAAAGTGAGTTTATTGTCTTATCTAAGCAGTTTTAATTTTACAAATTAATTCAGAAGAAGATCCTCTTAAATAGCAGCTTCCTGAGTTTATTATGGATTGTTAATTATTCAACATTAATAATGAAAGGCAGGAGTGCTGGGAAATAAAGATTATGGATCATGAAAGTCTTTTGAGAATGAAGGAACAATAATCTGAAATTACAATGTAACTCAGTAGATGATAATGGTTCGAGCCGAAAACCTGAACATTTACCACAAACCTGTATTATCAACTGGCCACAGTCCTATAAAGTTCTGAGCCACATAGTCTCAGCTCTCCATTGTGCCTTTTGTAAACAAATACAGGAAGAGATCTAACCAAAAAAAAAGGCTCTGAAATAGGTGACCAGGTCTGCAAAATATTCAAAAAGGCTAATGAAAGAGATTTATTGGTCATAAAATATGGAACTTTGAATATATGTCATTCTCAGAATAGAAAAGTTGCTTTCATGAGGTTCCATAACTCAATGCTGACAGGACTGAGAAAATACATGACAAATCTTCAAGGAAAATAAAATATTTAAGTCACTGCCTTATGAAGACTCATATATTTTGGTCTTCAACACAAGAAATGAATGCCATATGTGCATATGGCAGTGTTTATTTAAACATACTTTACTGCTAATATTCTAATTCTTTACTGCTAATTATTTTCCAAAAAGTATGTTCAGGACTAGATTTATATAATAAATTAATTAGAGTAGAGAAACTAAGCATTTTTATTGCCTTTATTTATCTAGAAAACATAAAATAACAGCTGCTTTGTGGTAATTAAATATTTCATATATGAACAAAGTGCTTTTATTTTCTCCATGTAGCGGCTCTTTGCCAAAGAACAGACAAAAATGCATGGTTGGATTGAGATTAATTGCTTTGATAAAATGAAGAGAAGTGTTCAGTTTCAAACTTGGCTTTTGTTTTTAATTTTTAGTTAGAAATTAGCCAGATAATGAATTTCCAACCTCATTAGTCATTGCTCCAGTATTCTTAGGAATGAGCTCAGTAATGTTTGCTGACATTCTTAGTCCACTGAAATGTGTTTAAAAGAAACACAGGGGATTTAAAATGGACTAAAGTCCACTTTTAGCTTTCCTTCCTTCTACTCTCAGATGTGCATGCCTTAGCAGATAAAAGCACTGGCATTTGGAAGTGATTCTTTCCATGTAGTTATGAGGTTTGTTCTAAATGCAGTTGGTTGGAGACCACAAAATACAACGAAGTGCACATAACAGATAGTATTGCAGTCTCCTGTTATCCTAAGCGATTTTTACAGTGATTTCCTAACCTAAATTGTAGAGGGCCTTCTGAATTGTTCAAGATTAAATTATGTGCCATGTAGTTTTAATGTTAAGTGCATGTTATGGCATGTGTCCTTGAAAATTGGTATTTATGGTATGTTTCTACTAATTAGCCCATTTTATTAGCAAGCATATCCATCATATGTTGGATAATTATGTTTCCACATAATTGTATTACATGGGAAGTTAAATTTGTAATCACAATTTATCTTAAAAGATTAAGTCTTTGCTATTTTACTACTTGGTCCTGAGAAGGAAATTCTGATGTACCATTCAGTTGTAATATTGTTTCTTCTTTCACCCCGGAATTTAAAAATCTCTGTCTGTATGTATGAAAGGAGAGAAACAGCTATAAATCAGAAGGAAGTTAGGAAAGTGAAAATATTTACTTGAATCTGCTATTGCTTGTAGTTCTCTGGCTTGACTGAGAAGGTTATCACTTTCATCTTTATGGTAAATTATTTGAGTATCAATCCCATTCACAGCCTGCAAAGGAATTGGGTAGAAAGCAAAAGAATGACAGAAGAAATCAGTTTTGTATGGCTTTAGGATTTAAATGCACAGTTTATCTGCTAAATGCAAAGCAAAATTCATACAACTTCGTTTTTATAGTTCAAAACCAAGGTCAAATGTGAACCTATGAAAAGAACGCCCTTGGTATTTTCAAGATAAATGTTAGTTCAGGAAAATTCAGTGAACCTGAAACAGTTGTCTTGCTAAGGCCCCCCAGAAGTGGCACTCAGTAAATCATTCTTGGTTGACAAAATCTGAATGTATGCATGAAGCATCTTCCTTAGCAGCAGGATCTAGTTTTAAATCTGTTTTCTCCAGGGACTTTGGCTTAAAAATCTGTCAAAGGAACTGGCATTTCTGAATTGAGCCCAGCATATCATGAAGACCTTGCAAACAGGAAAGCTTCACAGCATTAGTAAAATGATCTTTCTTAGTTCCCCTGTCCTTTCTGCTATTTTCGCCATTTGAATTTTACATTGGAAAGTCAAGAGATGATATAAAAAACAGAAAAGTCATCAAGTGGGAAGAGGCAGCATGCAGATATGAATGAACTTTAAAACAAGGAGGTACTTACATCATAAATTCGATCAGTGATGTTCAAAGCCAATTCTGCCGTTTCATTGGCTTCACTAACATAATTAGCAATGTTTTCATAGACATTTGATGCATCCAATGCTTTCTGTACCAGTCCATTCATATCTGAACTGTGCAAATTCCTGTTAATAAACAAACTTGCCTTTATTTTTCCATTTTACCTCCTTGGGAAATGGGGCATTTTTACAGCTTGATTTTTCTTTTAATTTGAAAGAGAGGGAGGAGAGAGAGAAAGACAGAGAGAGATGGGATTGGAGGAAGCTTGTTTCCATCCATTTGTCAACTCCCTAAATGTCCATAATGGCTGGGGTTGGACTGGGGCTGGAGCCAGTAGCTGAGAATTTAATCCAGGTCTCTTACATAGGTGGCAGGGACCCAACTACTTGAGCCATCACCTGCTGCCTCCTAGGGTGCACATTATCAGGATTGTAGCCAGGACTCAAACCCAGGTACTCAGTTATGGGATCTGGACATCTTAACCACTAGGCCAAATACCCATCTCAGAGCTTGATTTAAATACTTCCTGGATCAGAGATACTTCGTGCCTGTTATTCAAGGTCACCTGGATTGGCAAGGTTTTCCTGTGCTGCCTGTCCTAGGGACACATCTCTGCATTCCTCTGCCTTTGCCTACCCCAAGACTCCACCCCATGTTGACTCCATGGCAGGAATCAACAGAAGCCACAGGAAAAGGGAATAATGATTTAAAGCAGCCTTCTGTGCCTCTATGAGCAAGAATGTTTATATGGTGGAGGTCAGGCAGAGGAATGGACTTGTAGTTACTGCCACCTACTGCATACCTACATCAGCCTCATTATGCCCCCTCCATAAAAGAAGCTGAGGTTCAGAGAAAGGGTGCATGGTTTGCTGGGCACACATTATTCCTGACTGTCTTACTCTAGAGGCCTGGCTGTACCACTGAAGTCTACTGTCCTGGCTCAGTCCTCCCTCACCCCTGTCCTTATACATCAGGGTCTCTGACTTTGCCTTTCTGGCCTGCATAAGGTTCATTGAACATTTCCTGAAAACCCTCATGCAACTGGGCACTCTCACATGCAGAGGCTGCTAATAGCATGTGCCTATGAGGACTGATGTGCCATATAACCGGGATAAATATGTGGAATGCTTGGTTTACTACAATTGGCATCCAGTAAGCATCAGGGCTCAAAGGCAAGCCTTGTGGTGCTGCAGTTGGCTAAACCCCTGCTTGGGCTGCTTGCATCCATACTGGTGAGCTGATTTGAGTCCTGGCTACCCTGCTTCCAATCCAGCTTCCTGCTATTGTGCCTAGGAAGGCAGTGGATGATGGCCCAAGTGCTTGGGTCTTTGCCACCTTTGTTGGACACCTGGATGGAATCCCAGGATCTTGGCTTTGGACTTGTCCAGCTCTGACTACTGTGGGCATTTGGAGAGTGAGCCAGCAGATGGAGGATCTTTCTCTCTGTTTCTCTGTCTTCTTCTTCACTCTGCCTTTCAAATAAACAAACAAACAAAAATCTTTTTTTTTTTTAAATCAGGACTTAATTTTATACCTAAACACTTTCCTGAATTGGAATTTCAATTTGTACTAGTGTTCAGATAATTTTTATTAACAAATACATCTTCTGTGATATAAACTCTATCCCCACTTCTGCAGTTCATCCTAAACCCTGTGTTTTTATTTTATTAAATCTTAAATCCACCAGTTACTTATTTATATCTCAGTCCCTAACACTGAAGGCTAGAATTGCTTTATCCATAAGTCATATCTGGAAGGTTCTCTGTGACCCAGCACATGACACTGCAGAGGCCAGGCTGGCTGCTCTCTTCAAAGTACACGACCTATTGAGTCTGCTTACTTGTTTCTCAGCCTCCTCCATCCTTCCAGTCCCTGTATACTGTCTTAGGCTCTGAGCAACTTCCTCTGTATTTCCTCAGCTACTTTCCTCACTTTTGTCCAAGTCCATTAACCTTCCATCTCTTCTACAATAGGCTTGACTTTTCCATTATGCACAGTGGGGGGTCCGCAAAAAATATTTTCATTTTCACCTTTCTTAACCGGAAGAAAAAAATGAGGATAATAATAGTGATTACATCAGGGAAAATTAGATAAGAAAAAATCTAAAAAATGGGAACAAGGAAACAAATCACTACAAATATTTTTTAATGTTTTTAAATTTTGCCAACTAGAGTACTGAGATATAACAAAGACCTGAAACAAAATCCTGTATTTGCTTGTTTTTGTTACCAGGCACCAAACAGGTCTGACAGCAAGAAAAATGTGCTTTTGAAATGGAAACTTCTAGATGAATTATGTCTGTCTGTAAGCACAACATGCAAATGATTGTGCTCAGCAGGGAGATGCTAAAGAATATTTACATTTTGAAGGGAAAATGGAAACCAATTTGAATGCGCCCATGAATATGTTCAGCCAGAGGTATTCTAGACACACAGGTGACTTCAGGGCGGGTGATATTCCTGATCATGTGTCCTGTAAAGCACACAGAAACCTTCACAGACCAGGCTAGAACTCAGTCTATCGCAGAGCAGCATTTAGAGGATTGTTTTGGAACCCCCATCAAGGCGGGGGGGGGGGGTAGTTATTAAAAATGGAAAAAGCAAAAATAAAGAGCCATAGGAGGGATCTCAAAAGCAATATTCTACCAATTCAGCATTTCATCAAAGTGCCATTGTCCTGCCTCCATCAATGCACATTTCCTGGGTGTGACACTGAACTAAATAGAACACTACCTCACATATCAAGTTTTCATGTGTTATCTCCCCCTCCATCTCATCTCAGGAGATTTGGAAGGGTGTTTGAACATTTTGGTAATAAGGAATAGAAATGCAATTTATGCTTTGTAGATGAGATGATTTGTTCTTATTTTATTCTTGATCTTTACTGGTCCTTGTTTCTAACTGCCAAATCGGCAGTCTGTCTCTACAATGATCTCATTATTTGCCTGTTATTTCAGGGTCATGGATTCAATTCCAATCTTTCAGTACATTTCAATTAACATTAATTGAGTGACCAAAGGGTGCATGACTCCTCCAGATGCTGCGAGGAAAATTGTCAATTGATTTTCTCTTAACAGGTGTTGAAATCAAATAGTTCCTGCTGGGCACTGTGGAATGACTGGAGTATTTATCAGAAGTCAACTGTATTACTCCCAATCATTAAGCTTCCCTTAAGAAACCTGGGTGCAGAAAGCTAATGCTATCTGTGGAATAAATAGGTGGTGATACAATTAAACCTTATAAGAGTATCTGATTTATACAATATTTTAGGCAGCAATTGTGCTCCAAACCAAATTGCCTTAGGTCACCCTATTAATAACTGTGAAATAGAGCTTCCCTTTCCAGCTAGAACACAGACCCCTCTAATCTTAGATTTTTTTTTTAATTGAAAACTATCCTCTCCAAACAATTGCAATAAACAATGATTGACTCTTACAGGGAGCAACCAACAACCAAATCAAAACATAAACAAATAAGTCACAACCAAAGTGCTAATCCTTTATTTCAGAAACTCTGGAGAGGGGAATCGAATTACATACAATGTCTTATTCAGCCCATGCAGACATTTGCATTTTGAGCATTGTTATATTACCTGCTCAACTCATCAGCTTCTTGTTGCAGGTTCCGGGCATGGTCAATAGCTTCTTGCACTAAGTCATAACTGAGGTTACTTAGGTTGGATAGTTTTCTTTGTAGCTCGGTTTTGGCTCCATCTATTTCTGCATAAATCCCTGATGCATTCTAAGGAAAAATATTTAAAGAATTAAAGGGGGCAGCATTGTAGTATAACGGGTAAAGCTGCTGCCTGTGATGTAGGCTTTGCATATGGGCACTGATTTGAGGTTTGAGTCCTGGCTGCTCCACTTCTGACCCAGATCCCTGCTAATGGCCTGGGAAAAGCAGCAGAGGATGTCCCAAGTGCTTGGGCCCCTGCCACCCAGCAGGAGACCAAGATGAAGCTCCTGGTTCCTGGCCTGACCACAATGACCACCTGGGGAGTGAACCAGAGGATGGAAAATTCTCTCTCTCTCTCTATGCTTCTCCCTCTTTTCCTGTAACTCTGATTTTCAAAAATATATACATACATAAATAAATATTCTTTAAAAAGAATTAAATAAATTGAATTTAGAAGAACTTAAAAATATTTTTCCCTGAGAGCAGCAGTAAATTTCAGGCCAGGTCCACATAGGTTTAAAACACTATAAACAGACATTTATTTATTCATCCCACATCCTCCATGCCTTCTTATCTACTGATAGCTTCCCTAACATTCAGACAGGCTGTGACATTTCTGATCTAAAACCAAAATGAAACACTGTCCCCCCTCCCCCGCAGTGATCCGCACATGTCCCTGTTACTGTACAACTTTTCTATTCCCTTCCTAACAAAATCTCTTGGGGAGGAAAGCTGAAGGAAGTTCTCTCATTCGTTTCTAATCTTGCAGGGAAGCATGAGCAAAGCCACCATCTAGAAATGATGGCAGGAGAGGCAGGCTTCCCATCAGCTGTGTTTCACATCTTGGGTACAGCCGTGATGCTGAGGATACTTGTGCTTGTGGGCAGAGAGGGAGAGAATCCTCAGGTGGGCACAAGGAACAGGTGGGTATGGAAGTTGAAGGATATTTTCAAAGAATTATTATACTGATAACTTCCATGGCTTAAGGAGGGAAGAGAAGCTGTGAGCGGGGTAAAATACATGAGGTGGAAGAGGTCTTGATGTGGGCAGACTGCTGAAGTGGGCATTCCAGTGTGAGTGAGATGGGAGTTGGTGCTTGGGGAGGGAAATGCTGGGAGCTGGGCTATGGAGGAGGCAGCCATTGATGACAAGATCTGAGTGTGGCAACAGGTGGACCAACAGACGGAGGCTGAAGGAAACACTTGGGGAAGAGAAGCTCAGGAGCTGGGGGACAGGGATTGGTGAGCTCAGCCAAAAGGCTTTTAGCATCACCAAGGACAACAATGGAAGTTCCAGCAGAGAGGAAAAAAGGCAGCTTGCTGCTGAAACAGTTAAAGAATGAGGTGGCGATCAGATGACCTTAAACGGTGTCCTTTTAGAGGAAATAAAAATGGGTTGAGTAATTTCCTGAGCAGTTTGGGTCACTGCATTTTACTGGAAAGCTTTTACTTGGACATGTGTGGATTTTGCATGCCAGCTTTATTAAACACACAACATTACATGTAAGGAGTGAGTAGGATAGATATGGCTCCAGATCAGCACTTTCAATGGAACTTTCTGCAGTGTTGTCTGTGCTGTTGACCACAGTAGCCCTGCACCATATGTGGCTACTGAGGACTTGGAGTGTGGCTAATGCAACTGAAGAATGAAAATGTTAACCTTCTCTAATTGTAAGCAGCCATATGCAGCTATGAACCACCATGTGGTGCAAGAAGCTGAAAAATACAGTCCTCTGATCTTATTTTCATGATGCCTGTTAGCTTCTTTCTTTTGTGACACTGAGCAGCTGTTCAAACCTGCTATAAATACAAACCCAAGCAAGTCATTGTGTCTTACCTTTATTATATCATCGAGCTCCAAAAGAGTCAGACGAGGCGTCCTCAGAGAGTTCACAGATGCACTGAGAGACGTGTTCACCACCTCCACTTGTTCCCGCACTTTCTCATGCTGTTTCTGCAGGCAGGAAGAGCCAGAGGAAGAGGAAGAGAAAGCGTCTTCAGAGGAAGCAGCAGGGAGAGTGGTAAATGTCAACTTGCTGTCTTTGGGTTCCTATGGCAGTCCCATCACTTAATTGCTGTGTACCCTTGGAGAGCACCACCTGCCCAATGCATGGTCTTCTCATTAAATGTGGAGATTACAAATGCAAGCACCATAGGAGATCTGAAGCACTTATGATTGTTATCTTATTATGGTTGTTTTTTTATTAACATCAGTGTCTCAAAGGCAGCACACTATTTTTTTTCTCCCAGAAACCTTTAAGGTATACAGGCGTCACTTGTTTCATAAATACAACTTCAGGAACATGGTGATGATAGGTAGCACTTTAGAGAGGGCATTTGACCCTTTCCCCAGTAATGTATAGAGAGTCTATGGAGACAGGATTGAACCTGGGCTCTATATTTGCAGTAAGTGGGAATACATTAATTAAAGAGCATTTATCATGTGCGAACTTTGGGATCACTTGGACAAGAACAAACTATACACAAAATAATCTTACTGTCCTTTTAGGAATTAAAGTTGAGATCTTGTTTCATACTACTCTGAGCTCTTTATGTCAGAAGTTCTGACTTTCTGAAGTGTTCATACACTTTTTGATGAATGCCCCAATTTCTACCTTCACGTTAGGTCTAGAGGCAGGGATATTGTGCTGCTGAAGAAATATTGTAGGGCTTCAGATGAGTCCAGAATTTGAAAGTGATGCAGAATGGAATTTTAGGGGGAAAAGTCAAAGACTCATTTCACAATGTGAGTAAAAAATGAGTTCAAATTCCTTTAGAAACAGTAATTCAAGATAGAGTTTAGATATATGTTACAGTAAAACCTGTGATTTCATAGAAATAATTACGGAAGTCTAGATGTAGGAGGAAGTACTTTAAAACATTCCAAGTTCATCTTGGTGTCCTTTTTCACTCCCTGCAATCTTCCTGATTCAATGGAAAGTAAAAATGGAACCCATCTTCTCCAAACACATTGCCACAGGCTACAGACAGAAAAGAATGGCATTTGAATATCCACTTTTTAAAAAAAATATTTTCTTTATTTGAAAGGCAGAGTTGCAGAGAGAGAGAGAGAGAGAGAGGAGAGAGACAGACAGAGACAGAGACAGAGAGACACAGACAGAGAGAGATTCCATCTGCTGTTTCATTCCCCAGATGGCCACAACGGCCAGGGCTAGGCCAGGCCAAAGCCAGAAGCCTGGAACTTCACCCAAATCTCCCATGGGGTACAGGAGTACAGGGGCCCAAGTGCTTGGACCATTTTCTGCTCCTTTGTCAGGCACAAAAGCAGGGAGCTGGATCAGAAGTGGAGCAGCCGAGACTGGAGCCAGTGCTCGTATGGGATGCTGGCCTCACAGAAGCAGCTCTATCTGATGCGCCACAACACCAGCCCAGATAAAATACTCTTTAAAAAGCACTGCTTAGGATTCTCATAGCCAAAACTCTGCATTCTCAAGACTGTTTCTAAGTTTTTTTAGGGTAAGAAAACTTTTTATGTTTTTTGCATATGCAAAAGGAATTTTGAAACATACTGAAATAGTGCTCATCATATCATTTTCATAATTGTTAGCTTTTAAAACTTTCTTTTATCCAATCTGTCCATCTTTCTGTTGGAATATCTTGATGTGTTTTAAAGCTAATTGTATTTATTTCTGTCTAGAGCTGTATATGGTAAGTGGGGGAAACTAAATTGAAGCAATTAATTTCCCAACTACTACAGATAAACTTGCCATGCAGAGCTGTTAGCACGCAGCTTTGAAGCTGGGCTCCGACTGCAGGCAGAGTATGTGCAGTGTTCTTTTACAGCTACCCAAATACAAGAGCTTACAGAGGAGGACATTACTCAGACTCTGTAGAAGGGAAACAGCCCTGCAGAGTTAAATCATGGTAACCTTTTTTTTTTTTTTTTAACCTCCTTCCCTTTGCTTGCTTTAAGACACATACTTGGAGTGCCATGGTGTAGCAGGCAAAAGCTGCCACCTGCAGTGCTGGCATCCCATATGGGCATTGGTTCAAGTCCCAGCTGTTCCACTTCCGATCCAGCTCTCTGCTATGGCCTGGGAAAGCAGTAGAAGATGGCCCAAGTCCTTGGGCCCCTGCACCCATGTAGGAGACCTGGAGGAAACTCCTGGCTCCTGGCTTTGGACTGGTGTAGCTCCAGCCATTGTGGCCATTTGGGGAGTGAACCAGCAGATGAATGAAAGACCTCTCTCTCTCTCTGCCTCTCCTTCTCTCACTGTAAGTCTGACTTTCAAATAAATCTTAAAAAAAAAAAAAAAAAGACAAGAGGCCAGTGCCGCGGCTCACTAGGCTAATCCTCCGCCTTGTGGCGCCAGCACACCGGGTTCTAGTCCCGGTCGGGGTGCCGGCTTCTGTCCCGGTTGCCCCTCTTCCAGGCCAGCTCTCTGCTGTGGCCAGGGAGTGCAGTGGAGGATGGCCCAAGTACTTGGGCCCTGCACCCCATGGGAGACCAGGAGAAGCACCTGGCTCCTGCCATCGGATCAGCGTGGTGCGCCGGCTGCAGCACGCTGGCTGTGGCGGCCATTGGAGGGTGAACCAATGGCAAAGGAAGACCTTTCTCTGTCTCTCTCTCTCACTGTCCACTCTGCCTGTCAAAAAAAAAAAAAAAAAAAAAAGACAAGAAAGTTTGTCACAAAATAAATAAAAAGATTTCATTAAAAAAATACAAATACTTTATACTATTGCTTTTCTATAGAGCTGTATAACCACCTGTCTTTGTGTAGAAAAGAATAATTGGCCCCAGAAAGTTTCAATACATTAGGCTTAATGTCCTTGCATCAGGAGGATGTTTAAGGGGCCAGTGTTGTGTCCTAGCAGGTTAAACTGCTGCCTGCAGCACCAGCATCTCATTTGGATGCTGGTTTGAGTTCCAGATGCTTCACTTCCCATCCAGTTCCCTGATAATGTGCCTGGAAAATCAGCAGAAGATGGCCCAAGTCCTTGGGCCCCTGCATTCATGTAGGAGACCTGGAAGAAACTCCTGGCTCCCGGCTTTGGCCTGACCCAGCCCTGGCCGTTGTGGCCATCTGGGGAGTGAACCAGTGGATGGAAGATCTCTCTTTCTCTGTATCTGCCTTTCGAAATAAATAACTAGATCTTTTAAAAGAGTATTTTATGTGCTTTTAAAATAAATATATTCATCTGATAAATATTTTTATCATTACATTACTCTTTGGAATTAGGAGTAAGATGACAAAATAAATAATGTAATTATTAATTGTGTAGCTACTGTTTGAACATCACTTGATCTTAGCCAAAAGGTTGAGAAGTGATTAAATGCTTAATCTTTGTGTATAATTTGGGTTATGCATTAAGACTGAAATGTGGACCAATGCCGCGGCTCAATAGGCTAATCCTCCGCCTGTGGCGCCAGCACACCGGGTTCTAGTCCTGGTTGGGGCGCCAGATTCTGTCCCGGTTGCCCCTCTTCCAGGCCAGCTCTCTGCTATGCTCCGGGAGTGCAGTGGAGGATGGCCCAAGGCTTGGGCCCTGCACCTGCATGGGAGACCAGGAGAAGCACCTGGCTCCTGGCTTTGGATAAGCGCGATGCGCCAGCCGCAGCGCGCCGGCCACGGTGGCCATTGGAGGGTGAACCAATGGCAAAAGGAAGACCTTTCTCTCTCTCTCTCACTGTCCACTCTGACTCTCAAAAAATAAAAAAATAAAAATAAAAAAAAGACTGAAATGTGGGTGTTATTCTTTTCTAACCCATGCTGTAGGTCTAGTGGTGAAACATGAAATTGAAGCCCTCAAGTTTTCTTTCTAAACAGAGTTAAACTGCAATAAAGTCAGATCCACTCAAAACCACTTTGTTGTAGAAAAAACTACTACTTCTAGGAGTGGGATTTGTCCAGCCCACAGGCAATATAAGGCTTGCATAATCATTTGGTCTGGCCCTGCCAAGGCAACTGCAGGTAGGACTTGAAATTCAACACATCTACAGCAGGCTAATTTTTAAGTTGGCAATTTTGTGTGACCTGCAAATAATCTTATAAATATCCAAATGGCCCTTTTCAGAAAACAGTTTTCCCTACCCCTGGAAAGGAAGGGTTGGATTTGAAATTTCTTTGAAGAATCTCAAGCTCCATGACATGGAAATATGCAAAAGTACACAAAAGAATGCCTACAGTAGTGTTTCATAATTCAGAGGTCCAAGTTAATATAAAAATAATATAACCAAGAATATCCAACATACACAATCACTTCCATGGAACTTGAGGGTACTCTTTGCTTTTGTCTTTGCATCTGTTCATCATCAAGTGTAACAAACATAAGGCATTATGTTAGGTGCTAGGAAAATATAATTTGTGCAGGGCTTGAGTGCTGCCCTTTGGTTGCTTACAGTTGAGTAAATGCTTAGCATACACACACAGGATGCACAGTTTATTATTCAGGAATTAGTAATCCCTTATAGTTGGGAACACAGAACATATGATGAGGGGATGAGGGTGATGAAGCCAGATGGTCATTCCAGAGGTCCAGCTGATGGCTGTCCCAGTAAAAGAAGGAGAGACTCTTCCTGGTAGTCATGACTTGGGGTTAAGATGGACTATCCGACCTTGGCTATGAACTTGATATGTATCAACAACTGTGTGTTCCATACTTTAAACTGAAGTTTCAAAAGAGTATGATACTACAAAGGATCTCTGTGAATGAGATCCCAGTGGAAAGAAGGAGCCATCAAAGAAGGATGTACTTTTCTCTGAAGGGGGGAGAAAACTTCCACTTTGCTTATGGCTCTAAATACTGATGGAGTCTGTGGACTCAAGAGGCTTCCATAGCCTTGGCAGCTCATGACAAGAGCCTCGGGTGATCACTGCTGTCATAAATAAGGGTGTCAATTGTTAAATTAACAACAGGAGTCACTACACTTGCTCCCTATTTAGGACCTCTGTCCTGAATGAGTTGTACTATGAGGATTAACGGTAAAATTAGTCTTCAAACAGTACTTTATACTTTGTGTGTCTGTGTGGGTGCAAATTGTTGAAATCTTTATTTAGTAGATAGTTGATCTTCTGTATATAAAGATAATTAAGAGGCCGGTGCCGCGGCTCAATAGGCTAATCCTCCGCCTAGTGGCGCTGGCACACCGGGTTCTAGTCCCAGTCAGGGTGCCGGATTCTGTCCCGGTTGCCCCTCTTCCAGGCCAGCTCTCAGCTGTGGCCAGGGAGTGCAGTGGAGGATGGCCCAAGTGCTTGGGCCCTGCACCCCATGGGAGACCAGGAGAAGTACCTGGCTCCTGCCTTTGGATCAGCGCAGTACGCCATTGGAGGGTGAACCAATGGCAAAGGAAGACCTTTCTCTCTGTCTCTCTCTCTCACTGTCCACTCTGCCTGTCCAATAAAAAAAAATAATTAAGAATGAATCTTAATGAAGAATGGTATGAGAGAGGGAGTAGGAGGTGGGATGGTTTGGGGGTAGGAGGGCGAGCATTGGGAGAAGAACTGCTATATTCCAAAAGCTGTACCTATGAAATTTATATTTATTAAATAAAAGCTTTCTAAAAAATAAAGAGTATGATACTGTGGCAATGTAAGAATGATTGGCCTTCAGTAGGGGAGGAATTCTGCTGAGGGAGACACTTGGCTTACTGACTAGCCAGAATGAAACACAGATTACAGGGAAGAGCCAGGACACGCGATGAGCAGAGGAAACAGGCAGAAAACCTGTGGCCTTGGGAGGGATAAAAGCAGCCTGGACAGAAATGGAAAGATGTAGGAAGGAGAGCTGGAGGAAATGAGTTGATTTTTAGCAGAGAGTAGCAGGCCACAGTCACGTGTCCATTCCTGCAGACAGATGCTAGCATGAATGTTGCACCATGGGCTCAGATAGGGATCAGGGTGAAGACCCATAAATCAAGAGCTGAGGTGGAGAGACAGAGTGAAGTCACCGAGGGAGGAGAGGAAGACAAAAGGGGCAGAGCTTTGGCTGATGCCAACTACAAAGGTTGGGAAGGGAAGGAGAATGCAGACTGAGAGGGACTTTAAAACTCCTCAACTCTGTGCTGTTCTCTAGGATCTTGTTCTCCCATTGGAAATAGTGGAAGAGTCAGTTAAGCTAAAATGAGACCCACCATATATTGGAATCACCAAAATGCCAAATTCCTGGTATCCACATGCATGAAGTTTTAAAATTGTGCATAAGAAAAGTTTAATTACCAGGTTAGCATTGTGGCTCAGCAGGTTAAACTGCCATCTGCAATGCTGCCATCCCATACGAGAATGATGGTTCCAGGCCTGGTTGCTTGGTTCCAATCCAGCTTCCTGCTAATGGGCCTAGGAAAGCAGCATAGGATGGCCCACGCTGCCGCCCATATGGGAGATCAGGATGGAGTTCCTGGCTCCTGGCTTCAGCTTGGCCCGGACCTGGCTATTGTGGCCATTTGTGTGAGTGAACCAGCAAATTAAAGATATTCTCTCTCTCTCTCTCTCTCTTTCTCTCTCTCTCTCTCTCTTTCTCTCTCTTTGCCCCCCATCTGCCTTTCAAATAAATAGTCTCATAAAATGATAAAACTTTAATTTAAAGCTATTTAGGCATTTATTCACTTTTAGAACTCAAGTCTTTTTATGTGGGTGACACTGTCCACTCACTCACTGCTTTTTGCATTTACAAAGTTCACTGTGCTTTGACTCAGACTCTGACATTTACCAACCATTAGCAAAGCTGCTGGTCTCTGTCTATGTAGATTGTTTGTTTTTTGATTGTGCATTGCCCTTCCTTTTTGCAGACTTGTCAAAGCACTTATAACTAAAGATCCAGTCCTAAAAATCCATCATTAAAGAAGCCAACATGTTAACATGCAATATACTGCGAGTGTTCCTAACACAGGTCTAAGTGGAAGACAAAGCACTTTGTTAAGACTCACAACTCACAGGCTCAAATGAGAGCCACGAGTTTGCTACAACTGGTACTCATTTTTCTCTGCAGTGAAATCTTATTGCTTGAGGCTAGGGGGACAGCTCTGGTCGGGCTGGGGTTGCCCCTGAGCCATAGCTGGCCCTCGTTCTATTGGAATTGCTTTGGGTTGATAGGTTTTCTTCTCCATTGAGGGTCCTCAGTACTGAAGATGGCCCTGGGTCTTCACTTGTGAACCCCTAGAATTGTAGAAGGTTGCAGTGTTGTTTCTCTCTTACTTAAATGTTCTGAATCCTCTCTTGGGAATAGAACAGTGTCACCCTACAAACAGTGTGGTTTTCAATATCTCACAATGGGAAGAATCACTTCCTGCTTGGAGTTGAAAATAGATCTTCCATAACTTTGGGTGCAGCCTGCAAAGCTACAGGGTCTCATAACTGGAAGATCCTTGAAGACGTTCAGTAAATCAACAAATGTTCACGGAATCGCTCCTTTGTGCCAGACACTGAACTAAATGCCTGTGAACTCGATGAAGAACACCTGATTCCCTGACATCTTGGAGCCCCTGCTGTAGGGGAGAAGACGAATGCATTAGCAGGTGGTTCCAATATAGAACCAGAGCTGTGCACGAAGCATTATGGGGTGGAGGATTGCAGGTAGTGTGATGTTGTCTGAACTGAATGTGTGACTCAAGGAAAGGCAAGAAGTGAGGCTGAGGGGCCTGACAGGTGCAGATCAACAGGGCCCCACATGCCACATGAAAGATTGTCTTATAGGGCACTGTTTCTCAAGTGTTGTTAACCATGACTCAGAAGACATGTGTTATATGTTACAACCCATGACACATACATGACAGAAAGATGATGAGACCATACCTTACTAGCACTCTGACAGTTCTATTCTATTTCATTTTATTTTTAAAGAAACACTGGCATGAACCATTCAAACTTATTTCATAATCCCTTGTTATAAAATGGTTCACAAGCCATAGTGTCAAAACCACTGCTATAGGTGGTAAAGAGGAAATGAGGGTTTTGGGAGGGCAAGCCATCCTTATGATGTAGATGAGGGCTGCAAGGACTGGAAGAGAGCAGGAATGGAGGAGAGAGAGGAGGAGGATGCTTTGGTTGAGAAATGATGAAGGTCAGAGCCAGAGAATTTGAGGAATGTAAAAGATGAGAGAGAGCCAAAAACAACACTAAGATGATAAACTTGTGATGATCCTGCAGTTGGCTGGATGTGTGGAAAGGGAAGGATTCAAAGGCAAGGTGAGTCTCAGTGACTTCTGAAACAAGATTTGGTGTTATACCTCTACTGCGTAAGATAATCAAGCATCGGGTCGACAAAGACTGCTCTCTCGATCAGTGGAATTCTAAAGAGTATCACCTAAGCGTTTACTCCTACTCGAAATGCATGGTGCTAAGTATAACTCATTTTTATGTAAGAAATTTTATGATGACTCTTACTGAGGAGCAGTGATGACTGAAAATCAGGGCAGGGAGCCTAGTGAAAGTTGATTTTTTCTTTCCAACAATAAAAACACACAGCTGATTTAGGCATTTTCTCATTATAATTCTGTTTGTTCACATGCTTTTTCATGCTAATCTTTCTAAGAGTGTCCAAACATGCATACATCATCTCATCAGAAGGCTACTCCTCTTGAGGGTGGTGGTTTTGAGTACAGGTGGTGCTTGGCGGGGGGTGGGGGTGGGGGTGAGGGTGGGTGGGTGGGTGGGGAGGGGACGGGTGACCACCACAGTCCTCAGCTCTCTATCTGTGGGTGTCCCACTGGATGCCACGTCTTGGAATTTTCCTCACCTCTTGGTATTTGCATGGCTTTGGCTTGAGTCGATTTCTCTAGGCTGAGAGATCCACTAATCACGCTTTTCCAAAATTGACACATGCCATGGGTAATGTGCCTTTCCAAAAATCACACATACCTGGAACATATGACTGATCTGCTTTGCTCTTCTAGGGCCCTCAGCATAAAAAATTTTCACGCATAAGAATACACCCTGCTCACCCACCACCTATGGGCACAAGCACTCTAACAATTGCATTCTTATCAAAGCAGGAACCAATGATCATCATTTTAGCTTAATCTTTGAAACACACACTCACATTAGTAATTCACTGTAGCAGAAAGTATGCCATTATTTTTTGAAAATGTGAATACTGAAATACACCAATATTTAAAAAAAATTATACCAAATGTCCCTTATTGGTATAATTTTAAGTTCTCTTTTCCTAAAATGCATTTAGTTAGGGTCACTCTACCTCCTGGTCCCGCTGCCTGGCTGCTGTGGCCCTGTTCATGTCTTCGGCATCCCTGACATGGTCCAGGGCCTGGTCCAGTGATTCCTGGAGTTCTGACAACTTAGCATTGTAGTCATCCAGCTGCTCCAAGACGACAGGAAACAGGGAGCGGGTGTCATTGTGCAGCCGCTGCCAGCTCTCAGCCTGGCTCAACACTGTGAAGAAATGGAAATAGAAACTCAGTCTGGGCTGCTTCTGTCTCTTCACTTCCTTCTAGCAGTTAGCAAAGCACAACACTGTCAGGTTATGCCTTCTGCAGCAACTGATGTCGAAGCTATTGTTCACAGAGATAGTCTGGCTTTCTTGGGTAGTGTTTCTTTTTAAAGAAATTTTTTTCTTTTTTTCTGAGACAGAGACAAAGAGAGCCTCCATTCACTGGTTCCCTTCCCAAATGTCTGCAATGATCAGATCTGGGCTGGAGCTGAAGCCAGGGGTCAGGAACAGGGAACTCAATTGAGGTCTCGCACGTAAGTGGCAGAACTCAAGTACATGAGCCATCACTACTGCCTCCCAGAGTCTGCATTAGTAGGAAGCTGAAGTCGGGAGCTGGAGCCAGATATTGAACCTAGGTATTCTGATGTGGAGACAGGTGCCCTGAGCGGAATCTCAACAACTAGGCCAAATGTTCTCCCCTAGCCCCACATTTTATATTTGAAGTAAAAAAACCCTGTTTTATAGGGGCTAGGACAACAGTCAATTAAAAGAAGGATTTGGTTTTACCATACAGATTCTGTTTTATGTGGAAAACATGTCATTATACTATGTTTATTTTTACCGAGATTATTAATTTTACCATTTAAAATGGATTTGGATATTTTGTCATTTTTACTATGAAAACTTCCCCAAATTATCTTGTTAGTATTAAGGTAAAATGATGTTCATGGCCACTCACTGTATTCTCTCCAAACAACTGTGTCTAGTTAACTCTTCTAGGTTAAATCCTAACCATGATTTTGGATGAAATAAAGATTAAATGCAATGATATGATATTCTTAAACTTTATTCTCTTCTCAAAGGTACCTGGGCTGTCTGTGTATCTTAATTCTGTTTTTCTCCAGAGAATATCAGTCTGTCTAGTTGAGGTTTTGTATTTTTTTTCATTGCAGTGAGCAGAAGACACAAGTTAACGGTTATATAAACAAAATGGCTAAAGATGTGTTCATTGCTGGAAGGAGGCTCAGTGGGAGATGTGATTGGTTCCATTCTCTCAGAGCAATCTTACCAGACTCCAAAGTAGGCAAAGAGCCTGGAAGCATCTGGCTATTTGTTAGAGCACCAGCTTTCCTTACTATGGACCTCATCGTGACTCAGAACTGAGACTTTTGGTTCTTACTGTTTCTAAGACATTACACATTTGCTACCACAATAAACCTTTATGTCAAGAATGGTCTTCTCACTCTGGAAAAAAAAAAAAGACCTAAATGAAAGATCTCTGTGAGTGAGATCCCAGCGGAAAGAACGGGCCATCAAAGAAGGAGGTACCTTTCTCTGAAGAGAGGAGGGAACTTCCACTTTGACTATGACCTTGTCTAAATAAGATTGTGAGTGGGGGAACTCAAAAGGCTTCCATAGCCTTAGCAACTCATGACAAGAGCCTCGGGTGATTACTGATGCCATAAATAAGAGTGTAAATTGTTAAATCAACAACAGGAGTCACTGTGTACTTACTCCCCATGTAGAATCTCTGTCCTTAATGTGTTGTATTTTGTGAATTAATGCTATAACTAGTACTCAAACAGTACTTTACACTTTGTGTTTCTATGTGGGTGCAAACTATTGAAATCTTTACTTAGTATACACTAAATTGATCTTCTGTATATAAAGATAATTGAAAATGAATCTTGATGTGAATGGGATGGGAGAGGGAGTGGGAGATGGGATGGTTGTGGGTGGGAGGGAAGTTATGGGGGAAAAAGGCCATTGTAATCCAAAAGCCGTACATTGGAAATTTTGTATTTATTAAATAAAAGTTAAAAAAAAGAATGGTCTTCTTCCCTGGATATTCACAATAATCGTTAGCAGAAGCTGATAGTGAAAATTATCAGAAAACAAACTAGTGGCTTTTAGGTGTTTTCATGCTAGTGATCCTTTTACAATCTACAGAAATCTTCAGATTCCTTCTGATAATTTAAAAATGGATAAATAAAATACACAGGAAAAGAAAATACATTTAGAAAAGAGACCAATATATTTTAAAATCAAATTGGTAATATAATATATGTAATTCTTTATTAATGCATTCAATAACAAGATCCAGAGGTGGATCTAATGACTGCCATAATTTTGAGTTATTGCTGAATTTAAACAGTGCTGTAAGATGTCAGCAACAGTTAAAATATTTCACGCAAAGCTGTAACTTCCTCTCTTTATTATATACATTACAATGAACACAACTTCTTTGGAATTTTTCCCATCAAGAACAGAGTTATCTCCCCTACTCCCTGAATCTAGGCTGGTCTTGACCAATAGAATGGATGCAAAGCTGTTGAGTTCCAAGTCTACACCTCCAGACACCTTGCCCTCTCCATTCCTGCCCTCTTGAAAGGCCACCACCATGTGAACAAGTCTGTGCTAGCCTCCTTAAAAGGAAGACCCTGCATGGAGGGAGAGGCCTAGCCTTCCCAGCTAGCCTCAGTAGGCTCAGCCCATGTGCATGGAGCAGAGGTGGGCTGTTCAGGTTGAATTCAGCCAGAATTGGTAACTCATGAAATCATGAGTGAATAAGTGGCTATTGTTTTAAATAAGTATGTTTAGAGTAGATTTTTAAGTAGTAACTGATAAATGATACAGTGGCCAGGTCATACATTCAAGCATCTCACTGTGATTTCATTAGAAGAAATATTAAATTTCTATTGAGTTAAAAGTTTTTTTTTTTTATTTATTTGACAGAGTTAGACAGTGAGAGAGAGACAGAGAGAAAGGTCTTCCTTCCATTGGTTCACCCTGCAAATGGCTGCTACGGCTGGAGCTACACCAATCTGAAGCCAGGAGCCAGGTGCTTCCTCCTGGTCTCCCATGTGGGTGCAGGGGCCCAAGTACTTGGGCCATCCTCCACTGCCCTCCTGGGCCACAGCAGAGAGCTGGACTGGAAGAGGAGCAACCGGGACTAGAACCCGGCACCCATATGGGATGCCAGAGACGCAGGTGGAGGATTAACCAAGTGAGCCACGGCGTTAAAAGTTATTAAAAGCCAATCATGCCCCTCAGAACAGGAATATTCTAGCATTTCTGCTTTCTCAATGAAATTTCACTTACTGAAGTCTGGGAATTGGCTCCCCTTAGTCTTTCCCTGTTTTACACATTGTCATCCACTGCTAAGTCCCTGCCTCCTCCCCATGGGAGAAAAAGTTCTACAGATTCCTTCTGGGATCCCAGCTGCTTCTCAGGGATTCAGAGTTGGTCATGGATCTAATATTTTTGGCCACAGAGTTGAGTTGTCCTGGATGACTCCACAGAGCCATGCATACATTCCAAGCAGCCTTGAATATTGAGAATGGATTGCTTTGTCCTGCAGCTTTGTGTCCCCTCTGGAACCACAAAGAAAGCAGACACGTGCTGGGTTGGAAGTGAGTTGAGACACTTACGTTCGTGGGCCTCGTCCACTTCCTCATTCACAAGGTCCTGCTGGGTGAAGAATGGCTGGCGGCGTCTGATCTCATCCAGCATCTTCTGGGCCAACACCAGCTTCTCAGAGATTTCCTCAGGGCCAAGTTCCTGCTCTTCTCCATAATACAGCATCTTGCTGTTGATCTCTGGAAGGAAGAGCGCAGTGAAGTAAGACAGTAGGGGGAAATGATCTCACTGAACACAAAAGAGTGAGGGCTGGAGGGCACAGGTTGGGCTGATCCTGAAATGGAAAGAGAGGCCCTTTCAAAGACAGCTTACTGGTGGTGTCTGCATCACATGCAGATATCAGCATCAAGGTCATTACATACTCCAAGGAAAAAAACCAAGGGAGCTCTACTTCAAAGTGAGAGTAGATAGTCCAAATGAGACTTTCACATTGTTTTTAAAGACTCCATCTAGGCCGGTACCGTGGCTCAATAGGCTAGTTTTCCGCCTTGTGGCGCCAGCACACCGGGTTCTAGTCCCGGTTGGGGCGCCGGCTTCTGTCCCGGTTGCCGCTCTTCCAGGCCAGCTCTCTGCTATGGCCCGGGAGTGCAGTGGAGGATTGCCCAAGTCCTTGGGCCCTGCACCCGCATGAGAGACTGGGAGAAGCACCTGGCTCTTGGCTTCGGATCAGTGTGATGGTGATGCGCCGGCCGCAGCGTGCCAGCCGTGGTGGCCATTGGGGGGTGAACCAATGGCAAAAGGAAGACCTTTCTCTCTCTCTCTCTCTCTCTCTCTCTCTCCCCCTGTCCACTCTGCCTGTCAAAAAAATAAAAAAAAAAAAAAAAAACAACAACAACAAAACCTCCATCTAAAAGAGGTGTTTGTTATGGTCTGATGTGAGTTATTACTCATTTGTATTTGGCTTTGGCCATTGCTATTTGCCTTCTGCAGTATGCTAGTCAAGAGTGGGCTATTTTCACCTCACTTCCATAAGTAGGATGGAGAATTTTAGAACTGGAGGGAGTGTGAAGGCTCAGAAGGATTAGATGGCTTGTCTAACACTAGCAGAACTGGCCCAGTTCTTTTTTTTTTTTAATTAATTTATTTGAAAGTCAGAGTTACACAGAGAGAGGAGAGAGAGAGAGAAAGAGAGAGAAAGAGAGAAAAAGAGAGAGAGAGAGAGAGAGGTCTTCCATCTTATGGTTCACTCCCCAGATGGCCACAATGGCTGGAGCTGTGCTGATCCGAAGCCAGGAGCCAGGAGCTTCTCCCAGGTCTCCCACATGGGTGCAAGGGCCCAAGGACTTGGGCCATCTTGTACTGCTTTCCCAGGCCACAGCAGAGAGCTGGATCGGAAGTGGAGCAGCTGGGTCTCGAACCAGTGCCCATATGGGATGCTGGCGCTTCAGACCAGGGCATTAACCTGCTGTGCCACAGCGCCAGCCCCTGGCCCAGTTCTGACTCACTCATTCCTTCTCCATATGATCTGCAGAAAGGTATGTAATTGCCACCCTGTCTTATAGCAGCTCCAAGAGGAGGTGTTTTATCTTCTTGGCATAAATGAAATTGTATGCCTGTGGTTTACCGTGATCTATGTGGTTGACCAGACAAGATGGGTAAACAAACACTGGTGTGACATAAATCACACCAAGATAAAGGGTTGTATTTTATGTGAATAATAGCTTGAAAGTCACCAGGAGCTATTTGAGAGGTAGTTGGGAATGAGGAATGATATGGTATTGGTGTTGTGTCGCATTCCTGGATTCTCAAGGAAGGAAAAGAAATGAACTGAGAAGTCTTAAATGACATAATATTACTGGGAAGGTTATAGGGAAATCAAGGTATTCTTTAAAAACTGTGAACAAATTAAACAATCTGTCTTCATGTCAAGTCTAAAACACTAACCTCTGAAATTAAATTTGATATTTTCCCCTTAGCTCCAGCACTTACAATGCTGAATTATTTGGCATTTAGGGGTAAATATTATGTTTATAATTTTGACCTGTTTTTATTCATGTCTGGAATAGATTACAAAAAAGGAAATTTCTCATATAGACAATAATACTTTTCCATGGGCTTTTGGAGACTACTGATACATTATTTTAAAAAGGTAAAAACTGGTGGAAGTTATTATTCCCTATTTACACTTTTTTAAATCTTTTTCTATGCCTAAAATGTCAACTAAAAGGGTTCATATTCTTCCCAAATGAAACACCTTGGAGACAAAATTTGGGTTAGCACAGCAAAGGTGAAGAGTTAGTTTCCTTTGAATGACTTGCCAGGTTTTTAGTTTTATTTGGCGACTAAAGGGGCATGTATTTCTTAATTGGATGAAGTCATCCGATTGTCTAGGATCAATCTTACTTTTTGAATACATAAATAAAAACTCTAAAATGGTAAAGGAAAAGAATACTTTGTAGGTAAATGCAAAAACAGGTGAAAGTAAGGATAGGAGTAGGGAACGTTTGAAATCCTTGTCATTTGTGTTTACTGTGTATTATAGGCAACACAAGAAATGAGGCAAATGACTAATTTTGGTCCTATGGATCCCCTTTCTTGGAATATTCTCAATACCTCAAGAAAGGGGAATCCCTTACTGTGGGTCTCTTTACTATCATTGCACCCTGAGGCAGACTTGGTATTGTCATCCAGTCCTTAATATACAGTATAATAAGGACTATGGAAACACACAAATACTGGGTCTTAGCAGACTCTAAGTGAAAGAAATTCTCTTTATTCTAGAGCAAATGAAATCTCTTGTTTTCTGTTGGTAAATGGAAGGCTGGCTTTCAGTACACTATTTAGATAGTGTTCAATTTGCAGCCTGTACTTATCAGAAGTTACTCTCATCCAGAATCTGCCTCCCTTTTCTTCTGGGATGAGGACCTGAGCAAGTTGTCACCCTGATGCCTGGGAGACAGCATCAAGGAGAAATTTAGGATGAGTTTGATCAGTTTATTGCCATTCTATATTGCCCTATAGGAAAAATGTGTGACTTCTATTGAGTTCTTGCATTTTAGGGACACCATAGCATGACATTTCCTCTGCCCGATAGGTGTTCTGGCATTATACTTCTGTGAAATGTGTGAAAAGAGAAAATTTTGGAAATCTAGTCTTTTTGTTCTAAGTGATTTTTACACTTGATCTTAGCCAAAAGGCCGAGAAGCGATATTTGTTCTAAGTGATCTTTTAAAAGACAGTTTTCATTTTTGATTTGAAAGAGAAAGGAGGGAGAGGGAGAGGGAGAGGGAGAGGGAGAGGGAGAGGGAGAGGGAGAGGGAGAGGGAGAGGGAGAGGGAGAGGGAGAGGGAGAGGATCATTTGCTGGACTCCCCGAGTGCCTGAAACAGCTGGGGCTGGGCAGGCCAAATCCAGAGCATGGAACTCAATCTGGGCCTCCCATGTGAGTGGCAGGGACCCAAGTCCTCGAGCCATCACCTGCTGCCTCCTATGGTACACATTAACAGGAAGTTGGACCAGAAACAGAGGCAGGACTCAAACTCAGGCACTCCGATACGGGATATAAGCATCACGAGCTGCATCTTAAATGCTGCACCAAATGCCGCCCTGATACATTTATTCTTTAAGAGCAACAGTAGTAAGGAGGAATGAGAGCTCAGAAATCTCAGAGGAACTTGAGATGAAGACTTTTCATAAGGGTAAACCTCTAACACTCTAACAGGTTCCTGGCACGTGGCAAGCGCTAACAGTAGTCATTGTTTTTATTGTTGCTAGGAACACGCACGTTTCCTTGGCATCAGGCTGCAGCAGAAGAGGGCATGTTTACCTTGGATTTTGTCCCTCATGTCGTGGGCTTGTTTTACAAGCTTAGTCGCGTGGTCGACGGTCTCCATGCTTTCCTTCTCAACCAGATGCCCCTTCCGTGAGGCTTGACTTCCCTACAGATAATCCAAATGCGTGCTAGATTAAATTTATGAGAAAGGCATGTTGTGTTTGTGCACGTGGGGATGGGAGGGCATAATATATTGCATAAACATAAATTTTCCTGGCACATGAAAGATCTATAACATATCAAACTGTTGCAGGAATTATGCATGAAGGCTGATGTGATAGCCAGTTTGAGAATCTCAGAATGCTATAAAGTCCAATGCCTTCCCATGTCATCAATCATAATTCAATCCAAACCAAACCAGCTTTCATATGTAATTTATCCTTTGACTTTTTATTCTATCTCAAGATGCCAGACTAGAGAATTACCCACGTCTGCTGATCAGTTTGATCTTGTGCTGAACGAAGAGTTTAAGGCTTCAAAGAGAAAACTGTTGAGAAAGTAGGCAGACCTTGAAACAAACCATGTAGTCAGTGGCTCCCAGGTGGCCGAAGCAATGCTGAAACTGAATGACCAGGTAAATTTAAAGGATTATGCTCCCTGGGCCCAGTGATGTTC
Organism: Oryctolagus cuniculus; assembly: GCF_051225735.1. NCBI lineage: Eukaryota > Metazoa > Chordata > Mammalia > Lagomorpha > Leporidae > Oryctolagus > Oryctolagus cuniculus. Next base: position 59,223,336 of record NC_142871.1, on the reverse strand, counting down.
TGGGGGCTTCATTGCACATTCCTTCAACACTAATGACACTTGTGTACAAATAAGTGCTCCAAAGGACTTGGCATAGGGGAGTGGAGCTCTTCTCTTGGAAGCTGAAAGCACAGTGTTGAAGACTAGAACACTGCCTTGTATCTTCAGCATGAGGAATTCATACTTCTTTTGGGATTAGGAAGACTGATTCATGGGTTATATTTAAGAGGAGAAGGAGTTCTTCAGTCCAGCATTTAGCAAATGCCCAGTTGCCTTGTCTGGTGCTGTTTTGACTCAGCTCTTTAACAAAGTGCAGCAATGCCTCAATGAACTGCAGGGTAAATATGACACACAGAGTGCTGGTGGACCCGTGGTACAGAGTGCACTAGGATAGGCAAGAGATAGCTGCAAACTTCTCTCCTTCCATACAGTGATCTGTGCCAGGGATTGCACTATGATTTTACCTGGGACAGGTTCACACTTTTCAGATGTAACCTAAGCATGTGGTGCTGCAAGATGGCGAAGGAAAGGAATGTAGAAATGGTATCACAGCAAGCTCTGCCCAGAGGTTTCTTAACGGGCAAGTCAGGAATTCCCTCTGACCAAAGCCAAGCCTTTGGGGTGCTGGAGGTCCCTGTGCAGGGGTAATGTGGCCATCACCCCCTTCATGAACAGACACTGCCTTCTGAGTCACTGTGCTCTTTCCCGTCGTCCTCTGGCTTGTTCTAATGCTTTCCAGAGAAACAAAAATTATGATGATTTGAATATTAGATTGTGCAGAAAATAAATGAAATCTTATTCTTGATGTCATCCCTCACTGCTTTAAAAAAATGTGATCACAAATAGAAAACATTTGAAAATTCTAACAAGTTGATTTTTGATACAGTATAAATGAAGTTAGATTCGCAAAGCACAAGAAATCATATTTTTTTTTTGCCAGAGCTTCATTCTTTGAGGGGAAAAGCCTCCTGTTATTTCTGTATCAGTAAACTTATCTTTTGCTATGGAAACCCTGACTGTAGTGATAAAAGACAGCTGGAAGCAGTCATACCTGTAGGAGATCGTACCTTCTTTATAACAAACGCCAGGGGGCGCTGCAAGATATACATATAGAATGATAAAGCCCCAACTAGCGGTAAAAAAGGGGAGATTTGTATTAAATATGTATATTAAGTATGTAAGTTGCAACATTACTGAATATAATGCATGTTCCAATGAGATCTTGTTTGAAATTTTATTTTCTCTGTAATTTTGCTATGAAAGGAAAAGAGCGGCAGGATCACATGGTTAAATAGGCGTACCTGCTTAAAGAAAAGCTGAAATAAAAAAGATTACTCACAACTATAAACTGGCTGGTGGTTTATATTACACATGGATTGACCATTTACTCACTGCTCATGGTGAATTATACTTGTACGTATTTGATTTTAAAAGTGGCAAGAGTTTTTGATAATATAGGGCATAAAGGGTAGTCTATCTAGATCACTAATTAGAAAAAAATAAACCAGATTCAGTTAGGATGATGGGCAATATCTAGGGCATTTAAACCAGGACACTTTGTGGGTAAAAAGGGAGAAACTGCAGATTACTCAAGGATGCAAGTAGGAATGGAGTGGTCCTGGACATAGCAATAGTAGGAACACCAGCGTGCTACCTCAGAATCTACAGCGATAGTCATTTCTGTGGCCTACCTACCTCTTAAATGTTAATGACTTCCAAATACCTTTCTGGCCCTGAGCTGTAGACTCAAATCTCTCCCTGTTTTCTGGAGTTTCCATGGGTAGCTCCCTCTTAAGATATCCAGAGTAGACCATCCTGCATTTTCAGGCCTGGTCATCCATTTCCCCAGGACATTGCTTCCTTCCTTGCTACTCTTCCAACTGGTCACCAGGAATTTTTTTTATTCCATTTGCTATGCTGGCCTCTTTTTTTTTTTTTTTTCTCTTCTCTCCTGCCACAGTCTCAGTTCATCCCTGTCTACTGCACATCCTTTTCTAATTAAGTCAAGAGAGCAAACAATGACTCCTTAGTCTGAACTCTTGCTCAGTCTCCTAGCCCAGGTCCCTAACCGCATCAGTCTTCCCTGCTAGTCTATCATTCACAGGCAGAGGAATGTGTCTGGGGCACAACTCTGAGAGCTCAGTGCTCTACACAGCACCTTCAGTGAGTTCCAAGCCCATGGGGTGACATTTGTGTGTTCTCCAGCATAGATGGGCAGGATTCCTCATGACCCGGCCTCCAATAACTTCAGCATTATCTCCTGTTCTTTGCCTTACGATTACTCTTCTGCATGGCCAAGGCCAAAGTTCTTCTGGTCCCAGAACACATAATTTTGTTTTACATCTCCCTGCCTTTGTAGTACTTTCCCCTTGCTTGTACATACTTAATAAATTCCCAGTCATTCTCAATTCCCAAGTCCATATTGTCCTCTCTGAGAAGCCTTCCCTAAGGTACCCCCTGCTAAAAGAGTTCACCAGTTCTTCCTTAGAGTTACCTTAGCCTGTGCCATGCTTCTGTTACTACATTCTATGCCACATGTTTTTTTTTTTTAACGTATGTTTCCCCACTAGATTGCGAGTACCTTGAGAGAAGAGCCTTATATTCATTTCAGTATTCCTAACATTTAGCACAAAAACTGTTGTATATGAGGTGTTCAGTAATGCTTCTGGAATAGAAATCTATACTGATTTTCCTCCTGCCTTTTTAGCAGGACCAGTAATGAAGTTCATATGCTTTTGACACATGGAGGGGACCTACTTTCTAAGGACCTCTTTATATGCAGGAAACTTGCCATGGCTGATGGAGTATGGAGGAGAGCAGAGATGGAGAAGGAGAGGTGGAGTGGATGTTGCAGTGCCTGCTGAGCCATGGTTGGAGACTGAGTTCTGAGAATCAGAGCTCTGCAGTGGATGGTCAGGAACCAGATGGTGAGACATCACTGAAATTGGAAGTGGGCCCCCATCTCTACTTCTGCTTGCAGCCCAGCTCCACTATGACCTTGAACATGGTGGCTCCAGGAACAAGTAGAGTGAAATCCTGGCCTGGTGCTTGTTAATTGCATGACCGACATGGTCAGCAGTGGCATCTGGGAGGCCCTTCTGGGCACCGGCTGTTTGTGAACACAGATGCATGGGAATCCTCTGGGGGGTTTCTGGAAATAGGGAACCAGAAAGGGCTGTGGAACTTCCTAAAAGGGGGCTGCATAGGAAAGTTGGCTCAAAATCAGAGACTTTAGGTCAATGTAGTTTGTGAAACTTGGGTCACATGAGATTCATTTGATGCTAGTTTGCAAACAGAGATATTATTTGTTGAATTCAAAAAGCGACATGACTCTGATTTTTATCACTATGGGAGCAAATAATGAAATCCTTTATTCCACTTGAAGTCGCAAATATTAACTACTCTATTGATTTCTAAGGTAAAGCTTTCCTTAAATTCTTTTAAGAATCAGTCACAGACTTCTCTGGTCTAAGGGCTTGAAGGATATTTGAGAAGTCATTAAAACCAGTGTGGGCATTTATTTTGAAATGTTTCCTTAGGTTCTTGCACCATCAGAGCTGTTGTTATGGCCAGCAGAATGTTCTTTTCAATAAGAACTGATGGAAACAGCTGGGAGAAAATTGCTAGCGCCTTTAATACCCAGTTCCCGCTTTGGTGGTCTGTTCTCATCACCCAGGAGTTTCTTCTACTGGATGTCATTTGCAAGCTTGCATTGTTTCCTCCCCCAAAAAGCTTGCATTTAACTTGGTTTAGAAGTGGGAAAACTGTACAAGCAAAGGATGAGTAAGCTGTCTGAGCTGCGGGTAGAGCTAATCTTGGTGAAAACATTCCCTCCAGAATGGAGACACTGGTGACAAGTTCCCACCAAGACACCAAAATGAAGTAACAATGAGTTCGCATGAAGATTTCTTTCTTTGGACTTTGCTTTGAAACTTAGATGTTCCGGCTCCATGAAAATGTACCACTGCAAGGGAATTAGGGACACAATTTTCATATGCATTTTAAAGGATGTGAACCTTCCAAGGATACCATGAGAGTAATTTACATTTTTAGAAGCATACTCTTTTAAAAGTTTAGGAGAGGTCAAGTCAAAGAACTAATATCAGAGTTATTTTAGCCTTAATTTTTTGTAGGAAACGAGAAAGGTTTTGAAAAGAAGTTTGTCAAATTAATGTCAAACAATGATGCAGCAATTCCAGAGTACTCTGGTCAGCACTGGGGAGCAAACTCAGGGGAAAAAAGTGGTAAACATTGCAATATGTTAAATATGATTTTTTAATAGTATGGAGGATAGGCCGGCGCCGCGGCTCACTAGGCTAATCCTCCGCCTAGCGGCACCGGCACACCGGGTTCTAGTCCCGGTCAGGGCGCCGGATTCTGTCCCGGTTGCCCCTCTTCCAGGCCAGCTCTCTGCTGTGGCCCGGGAGTGCAGTGGAGGATGGCCCAGGTGCTTGGGCCCTGCACCCCATGGGAGACCAGGAAAAGCACCTGGCTCCTGGCTCCTGCCATCCGATCAGCGCGGTGCGCCGGCCGTGGCGGCCATTGGAGGGTGAACCAACGGCAAAAGGAAGACCTTTCTCTCTGTCTCTCTCTCTCACTGTCCACTCTGCCTGTCAAAAAAAAAAAAAAATAGTATGGAGGATAGATAGATACTTTTCCATTAGGCTTTTGGGGAGTATAGTAAATGGTCTCTCACATTGAATCTGCGCATATTTTGATGTTTTTCTCATTTGTGAGGGTTTTTACAAGTTGTATTTCCCTCTGTGATTTTTATCAGGCTATTTAAATTTTCTATTTATTTAACTGCTTTATCAGCTGTTTGAAATTTCATCCTGTCAAATCTATTGTCTCTTTTTAAATGTAATTCTTCATATTGTATTTAAGTGTATTGTTATTTCCTTTTGAGATATAATAATTATTTAGTTTTATTTTCTTGTGGATTTGAGATTTGTTCTCAACTCTTTGTCTAGAATTTATTTTAGTTTATGGCATAAAGTGACCACCAAAAGTGTTTTGGCAAACAGTTAAATTTTGTATTCTATGTAATAGAGTATACTTCTACGTGCTCTATAGCTCTTAGTCATAAAATGCTAAGGTAAACAGCTGAATGACAATCCTAATGGAAACTCACATCAACTATATTAACCAGAAGTAAATAAATAGAAAATTTCCCATAAACATAGTGTTTTTTTTTTAAGCAAACCAATCAAAATGGGAAGTGAGTGGAGACTGAGTATGTTAACTTTCTCCACGGGTCTGTTTTTGTTTTATTTTAAGGCACATGGGTCACTGAATTTTTTCTGAGCTGTGTTAAGCCTCAGTCATTTGTGACTAGCCAAGCCCACACCAGCTAAATCCTTCTCTTTGAAGGCTGTCCCAGAAACTGAATACATACCTTTTCAGCTAATTCCTCTATGTCAGACATAAGGCTCTTCATTGTGTTCTCTGCATTGTTGATTTGTATCTTTCTTAGGACATACTGGTTTTCTCTCTCTGACAATCTTGCCTGTGGAAAAATGTGTTTTGAAAATAATTAGTCGGCATGTACAACAGGTTTTAAAAATACCCATATACTCAGTGTAAGAGGACTGAGCGCAGGGTGGGCCTCTGTTGTCAAGCTGCTTCAGGCTGGCACGAGGGGCAGGGTCCCAACTCTACTCACTGGGTCAGAGACTCTGGCCTGGGGCTGGGCTGGCAGTGAGGAAGGGGCATCTTTTTCTAATTTGTGCAAAGATCCAATGTAGGCTAGTGACTGAGCTTTACCATTCCAATTTGGTCTGGCCTTGAACAGACGGATCAACTCACCAGGATCAATGCAGATGGAGTTCAGAAATGCATTTTCCTCTTTTTGGTGTAAAGAGAGCAATTTGCTTTACTTTACTCCACTTGCCCCTCCTCCATTTTTTTTTTTTTTTTATCTTTTTGAGGCGTTTGATCTAAATGTAGCAATTCTTGAATCAATTTGGGGTAAACCCTTCAACCTTGGCACTGACTTCCTGTCAGCTATCTGATACCCACTTTGAAATTGTGCTTTTGAGGAAAGACGATTTGAAGGGTATCAAGAGACCTGAGTGCCCACCTCCGAGACTCAGTACCTTCCTATGTCTAAACAGGTAAGCCTGGATAAGAATGATTCCTAAGTTCGGATTAGACATTTGCTAAAATTCCAGCCAGCTCACAATTTTATGATTTTAAGTTTTGAGTTGCACATTGTGCATTTGGTCAATTGCTGTGCGATAAGAACTGACCATGCCAGGTACTATTCTAAGTGTTTGACATATATCAACTCATTGAATTCTCCCAGCAACCCATGATTATCTTCCTTTCCAGATGAAGAACCTGAAGAGTAAAGAGGTTAAATAACGAATCTAGGTTACACAGCGAGTGTCAGAGCTGAGAACTCAGCACAGGCAATCTGGTTTCAAAGCTTATGCTCTTAATCACTACACTAAGCCAACTGACCAGTAAAATAATGTGCTGGTATTAAACTATTGTCCTTTAGCTAATTAAGATTGCTTATAAAATAACCTTTGGTTTTGACAGAAGTCCAAGTCCATGATTTAAGGAGAATAAAAGGCTTAAAACTTAGAGCTAAAAGGACTTTTGTAGTCTAGTTTTTTTTTTTTTTTTCCATTAGCTGTTTTGAATTTATTAATCAGTGGACCCATAAGGAGAAGAGGACATGAGTGTATGTTTGTGTATTTGAGTGTGTGTGTGTGTGTGTGTGTGAGAGAGAGAGAGAGAGAGAGAGAGAGAGAGAGAAGTGTGTTTGAGAAGAAAAGATCAAGTAAGAGTGCGGAAGGGGGAAGGATGGAGGGAGTGAGGGAAAGGTGGGAAGAGAGAGAGAGATACTTTTAGAGAAACTCCCCAAAACCTTGCAAATTGAGGCTAAGGTAATAAAAGCTTTGTGGTACCATTTCTAGTCATGAATGAACAACTCATGTGCAGCTTCACCAAGGAAGTAACTGTAAAAACAGTAATTTCACACGTAGGTACTAGTCTTATTCATTCTCTAGGTAACCTCGGTTACAGGTGGGGCTCAGAGGGTCCAGAGGGAGTTGTTAGTAGGAGCACAGTGGAGGTGCAGCATCCCGCGTACTTTGAGGAGGTAGATGGTGGAGTTCATTTCATTCACGTGCCTATGAGCAGCAGCCCCGGAAGACACGCTCAGCAGCCCGGATTTGCTTTCCTCCATGGAGAGTGCTGCCAGCCGCAGGTCATCTGTCAGGTCCCAGATGCACTTATCACAGCCTGGAGGTGAAAGGGGCAGAGTCGAAGGCAATGTGGAAACATGTCACTTGAAGTAGATCCCCAGTGCGAATTTCCTTGTGCATCACCATGTCTATTTTTGTGTCCTGGGCCACAGAATGAGTCCTAACACTCAGAGGCGCACAGAACCTGATGAGGCAAACTACATCGGGTACTCTCCCTGCTTAAAACCCAAGGAAAATGAAACACCTACGGCGGGGCAAGTAGGCTGAAGCAAACACTCACTACTGCGGGAAAGAGGAAGCGCAGAAGCCCTGCCCACCTTTCCTTAGTGAAGGGAATGCCTGCGTATTGGACTCTTTCCTGGTGCTCCAGAGGAGCTGGGATTTGCTGGGCACCCCTCTTCTCCTATTTGCTCTTCTCTGTGTTCTGGTGCTGGCACCTGGCTTGGCCCCTGGGAGGGCTCTACTTCTCCCCACCACCCTGCTTTCTGTTTGGATGAGCACTTCCGCAGTGGTGCCCCCAAGTTCATGCTGAACCATGGCAGGGCAGAGGCAGAGGCAGGGCAGAGGCAAAGGCAGAGGCAGATCCCAGCTTCTCACTGCTCCTTGCCTTTCACACGTGGCTTCCTCTAACCCCTGGCATCAGCCCCTGGGGTCTAGCACAGTCCTGTTAGGCACTCAAGGGAATGGTGTGGCATGCTTTGAGACCTGTCTTGGCCACCCCTCAGACTGTGCTCCCTACTAGAAAGCTGATAACCAAAGACTAAAGTGTTAATCCTTGTTAATATGTTAATTTGTTATTTGAAGTTTGATATGGTCTTGCTTACAAACTCTCTCAAGGGTAAAAGTTCCCGGCTGGCACATCAGGCTGGTGGGGGAGAGGTGTAGGTTAGGCTGGCATCCTGATGTCCTTGCAGCGACATTGCCTGGGGAACACCTATTCCATTTCTGTGTAAACTTCACCTCAATTGTGCCTCCCATCTTGCACCACTGATGAATCTCTTCTTCTCAGAGAAACTAGGAAATCAAGATACTTTTGTCTTGGTCTTTAAACCAAAACTTTGGTTTCCAGTATCATTTCTCTTGATTAACAGAGGTGACAGTGAAATCCAGGGAAAAAGACAGCAGCTCCATTTTCTAAGGATTGAGTATTTTTGTACTGGGTATTGAAGTACCCACTTCAGAGTTGGAGTGACTTAGGCAGAGCCATGTAAGTCTCTTGGTATCTCTGCACCCCCAACTGTTGTAAAGCATTGTCTGCATATTATTTTATCTGAGGTTTTCAAGAGACAATCTAGGAAAGGGAACTAAAATGAGGCTCTGTCACTGGGAGTTGTGTTTCTCACATTGCCTTTAGGAAAGATGCTAACCATAAAGCCTTGATAGAATCAGTTTTCTAAACCAGAGCTATGTAAGTGGAAGCTGCCTCTGTGCCAGCTGGAATCAAATGCACCATCAAGTAGCTTGGTGCTTGGATCATTTGGTTGTGGTGCACACAGGGTTAATTCCAGCGGTGGAGGTGAAGCAGTCTGTAGGGAGAGTGATACTGCATAGCTTTTTGTAATCCCACACCTGCAGCACATTAGAGAAAGTGGGGTTAGTCAATCATATACTGTTATTTTTACTGATGGTTGGGCAGTCCATGCCTGTAGGGAGTTCAGAACCTTCTTCCAAGCATTCTCCGGTTACGCTGTCACAGGGGCCTCCCCCGCAATTGCACACTGTGGGAAACAAAAACAAAAGACCAGAGATTTGTTCCTTAGTGCTTCAAAGATGGCAAAATGTCCACGGTTTCTAGAAATACTGGTTAGCAGGCTACAGTTCTTCCATGAGGATTAGTTCTCAAGAGGGTGTGGAATCCATGACATAGAGATTTTGTCCCTCGCCCCACTCAGTCCAGGCCAATATGATTTTCGAAGGTGACTCTGGAGAGAACTTGAAGCTGAAATTTCCAAGATCCCTCTCCTAGTTCACTGGGATTCCCATCTGACTCTCTGACTGCTTTAGTCCAAATAGGTCCTGGTAAATGTCACAAGGTACTCAATGGCCACAGAGCCCGGTGCTCAGCTTGAAATGGAAAGCTCCCTTCTCACTGCGGAGGGAGTCTCTAGTTGAATCCAGCTCCAGGGTGGGTCACTGCCAGGTGTGAGCGGGGAGTAGTCCCGAGAGCAGCGAGTGAGGCGGCCCAAGAGCAATCCTTGGCTCCCGCACGCTCGACCCTTGGCAAGACAGACTCCAGGCTTCCAAATTATAGCTAACATTGGGATGGCCAGGGAGAATGCCACGGAAAGAATTAGGAACATATTTACATGAATTTCAAAGACCTGAGAGCCCATTACTCATGTACTGATGATTTATACTAATGCCTTTTAGAGAAAACAAAAACCCCATCTTATCAGACTGTTCATGTTCCATTTAGTTTAGTGTGCAAATGAATTTTTAATACTTGAACACAAATTCCTTAAGTTATCTACAGTAGCAACAAACTGGAATAGAAGTATTAATGTTCTCTCAACATTCTTTACAGAATAATCAAGAAAAAATTAACTTTAATAAGGATGTCCGTTTAATACATTTCAGCTGTTTAATGTTTCACAAAATGCAGATTTATTGAACCATTCAGAAAGATTCTACTTTATTAGTTTCTATTCTAAGGGTGATCTCTATCTTCATAGTTTAAATGTAAGCTTGGTAAATACTTAGATCGATCTTTTTGTCTTTGATATTGCCTAAACTCTGATGATCTCTCTCTCTCTGTGTCTCCCTCTTTCTCTGTCTCTGTCTCTCTCTCTCTCCCATGTCACTCTGATTGGGCATGTGTTCCTTCCTTCCCACTGTCACCTTGGTGTTATGGCTCTGTGCACATTGCACATTCACTTTCATTGTGACTTCTGCAGATCATCTGTGTTTCCTTCTCAATTTTAAACTCTCCGCTTATCAAACCTTCTCAAGGGGAATCTCTTTCAGCGAGAGGATTTCCTGTAGAAGTTAGGCCACAAGACTGCAATATCTCTTTTCTTCCTTTGCTCCCTTCAAAGCCACATAAAAATAAGAAATAATCTCTGCTGGTCCTTGACTTCAAAGGAAAGCAACGTAACTTCACTTATAAAGAGCTTCCCTCTATGTGGCAAATGGATTGGCAAAATCATGGATAAAATGTGTACATTTCAGTCTAACTGAAGTTTAACCAGGGAGGTTTCTTATATTACCCCTAAAATATTTACTTTGATACCATCAGGAAATGGGGCAAGGAGTGATTAAATTGTATCTTTGGCTTACTAATCCATTTCACTGAAGTCAGTTTTACCAAATGTAACTGAAAGGTGTGAATTACAAAAATGATTTGAACCATGAAATATTTCATTCAGTCTTCTGGTCACTAATTGATAACTCTGGAAGTTTAATTTGTTTCTTTGATTAATATTGGATAGAGGGTGGCATTGTGCTGCAGTGGGTTAAGCTGCCTCATTTCAGATTGCAGGCTTGAGTCTTGGCTGCTCTGCTTTCAACCCAGCTTCCTGCTAATGTACCTAGGAAGGTATTGGAAGATGGCCACTGCCACCCATATGAGAGACCAGGATGGAGTTCCTGGCTCCTGGCTTCAGACTAGCCCAGACCTGGTTGTTACAGCCATTTGGGGGGAGTGAACCAGGAGATGGAAGTGCTCTCTCGCTTTCTCTGTCTCGTCCTCTTTCTTTGTTTCTGCCTTCCAAATCAATGAATGAGTGAATAAATGAATGAATGAATGAAAATTCATGGAAAATGCAATTAGAAGTTTTTAAATAGCTTGGAAAAATTTAAGATGATAAGACAAAAATTCATTTGTGTGTATCCTAGCTCATTCTACCCATGAGTTACATTATAATAGGGAGCCTTGATAAAACTTTCTGTCCCTGGTGAGTTTGGGATGCACATTTTTGAGAATGTACCTTGTCCTGGAAAAGTGATGACAAGGGGGCACTTGCAATACTTCCCAAAGGTACATTCTTTATCTAAACACAGAGTTGACAGAGGGCCCTGCTGGCCAGGATTTATAGTACTGTACCTGCACAGTTCTTGGCTCTCCTTGCATCCCCATAGTAGCCAGGAGCACAGCGTTCACACTTGAATCCCGTGGTGTTACGCAAGCAATTCCTACACTGGCCAGTGACTTCATCACAGTCTTCAAAGATCAAGTTGGGATCTGAATTTCCACTGCAGTCACATTTCTTACAGGTACTCCCAACGAGTAAGGGGTTTCCATAGTAACCAGGAGCACATCTGAAGGGAAATACCACATGTTAAACATTTAGCATTCATAGTTTTTCCTTCGTTTTTGTCTTTTTTCCTAGATAGAAGAAAGATGCAGAGGATGGTTGTAGCTTCTCATCCCAGAATTCATCCCTACTCTCTCATCAGGCTTTTTAAAGAACCATCCCTCTCTCTTGTATTACAGGTAGTTCAGTTTAGCCAGGTCCCAAGATGTAGGAGTGTCTGGATTGAACTAGTATATGGGGCATTTTTGGCCATGGCAGAGATTGGTATGCATGGCTTGCATACGATGGGTGGGGCCAGATGTGTTAAATGTACTGCAGTGAGAAGAATCAGCAGAGCACAGCTACAAAGTGTGCTGGCCAAAATGTTAATAACACCTTCATTGAGAAACACTGGTCTAAATCACCAGCTGTCTTGCTTTAATGAATTATCCAAGTTACTAAGCCTAAGCCAGTAAGTGCTGAGCATTATCTTAGCCGGAAGGGATTGGCTTAGGAGTGATTCAGTTAGAGAAGAGCTCAGAATCTCGTTCCAGGGTTGAGAAAGGCATTGCTTCCATCTTCTGGTGGATGAGACAGCGAGTAGAACTCTTTGCTCCTGGCAGCCATCCTGTGGCTGAGCAAAGGTAACAAAGCGCAGGTGGCAGAGCTGAGAGTACCACAGATAAAAAGAACTGGGGCCAGATGGCCATCATTTTGGCTGTGTTAGATATGAGTCTAGAGGCGCCAGGTGCCGACCTGCATTAGAGTGGGGGCAGAGCCAGTGCTTCTGGTCATGCTATTTGGCCATAAGGAGGGAGCTCGGCCGAGTTGGAGAGTGGAGAGGGAAATCCATCCAGTCTTTGCTTGCCTTGCCAAGTTGTGCTTTGGGTGGGGTTGCTTTTGCTCGGAGGAGGAGACACCCTTCTCTGCTTTTCGCAAAGGTGCCCTTTGGGCCAGCAGAGGCTCTGCTTTGAGTGGTGGGACCCTGGGCCCCACCGAATGGGGTGACTGCCGCCAGACTCTAGTCATTGGTTGCTAGACTGTGGCCTTGAGGCAAAGAAAGACTTACATTGCCAGATCTTTCTGTTTTTGAAGAAGAAAGTAGAAATTTGGATTTTTATGTGAAATCACAATTTTAAAAGGTTGGCTCAAAGTTTGTAAGTAAGGGTATTATACAGGTCAAACTCCACATGTGGCTGGTTGATTGTGTGTGGCCTCTCCTTTGCTGTGGCCCCTTCACCAGTGTGGAAGATGGGCTAACTGGAGCTGAAGAACCCGGGAGTGGCTGGAAAGAACGTGTGGTCACACCACCTGGGATCTAAGGCCAGGCTGAGGAGTTCATGTTGGCTCAGGAGAGCAAAGGAAAGAGAATCAGTGAAGGTTTTGAACGCGATGCAAGTGAAGGAAGCCAGTGTTGGCTTCGGATTGCAGGATGGGCTGCAGGCTGGCACGGGGTGTTTGGGGTGGGGTGGAGGGCCTGAGCTGGGGACTTGGCCTTGGGGGTGGAAAGGAAGGGAGGATTTTCCAAGAAAATCAGAGAGCGCTGGCCAGTAATAATAAGACACTGCATTTTTTAAAAGGCTTCCCTTTAAATAAGTAAGAGAACCGTGATTCTGAAAATTTGAAAAATAGGAAAATGAAAAAATTCACACCTGTCACTCCAGGACCCTAACAAAATCGCTGTTCTCCATGTTGTCTGTGTTCTCCCAGCCTTTGCTCCTGTGTCTCAGTTTTCTGGTGTAGTTTTAACAATGGAGCATGTTCAAACTACAATGCAAGCTCTGTGTTTGCATTGTATCTGACAGCTTCACCTATATGAGCTTCTTTAGTTACCACAGACACCTGGGAGGGAGGCCACACAGGCCTGGCATTCTGAAGATGAGACGTGATTTTGGTTTTCATCACAGAATGAGGCCCAGACCTTCTGACCTGATGTTCTTTCCTTCGCTCCACCCTGGACCACACTGAGGCTGCTATAAATGAATGGGTAGATTCAGCCAACAGAGAGATAATTCATGTCCACTCTGTGTAAGGCATAGGAGACAGAAACAGGAAAAGCAGGAAGACAGGAAGGAAAACACACAGGGGGCTGGAAGAGGGAAAAGCCCATGTTCTGAAAAAAACAGGAAATGAATAAAACATAATTCCACACAATGTCATGGGTTCTAGAAATCAAGATCTATGATGAAGAAGAAGATGAATGGAAGTTCCATGGAAGCCACAAAGAGACATTTCAGGGAGTTTTGCTAGTCATACTTTCTCACGTCTCTAGCCTTCAGATTTATAGGTCTTCTGGCCCCCAAGCCAACATGCATTTTTACTCTGTGGAACATGTGGCTGGCTGGAATTACTACCGTTTGCTGAAGTTCACCAAACAGAATACTAAACTCAGCCCACTGAAATGGATCTCAGATCTGCCAGCTCAGTTGTGGAGCTGGAGATTTGAAGTGTGAGGGTGATGGGATTGTTTTGGTTCACAGAGGCCAGATGCAAGTTTCTTTCTTTTCTCCATTTAATTCCACAGCATTTGATATCCATAGATTGTTTCCTGGTTTCCCACAAAACACATTTTTCAATTCTGTAATTTGGAATCTCAGTTATTGTAGAAATATACTTAGAGTTGCTTGGAGTGTTGAGAAAGATTCAGAGGCAACTCTGAAGTTGTAGTCCAAACAGAACAAGCGTAAAAGCTTTACCTCTTGATAGCCACTATAAGCCCCTGCATTTTTCGATAAGAGGTCTAGTGTGCAGAGAAGCTAAATGACTTATTCTCTGCTGTAGGGCTCAAACCTCTTGTGGCACATGAGGTTTAATGCTTTTTCCACTCCACAAGTCCGGTATTAATGAACTAACTAATTAATAAAAGAATGAGTAAAACAGTTGAATAATCAAATGCTATCTACGTGTCTAACCCTGCCCTTAAAGAGCTAATAACAAAGATACAAAACAACAGTAGTTGGATTTCCAGTCAGCAGTGGGGCCCTCGTTATGCTAACCCTATTTTTTTTTCCACAATCTCTTTTTTTTTTTTTTTTTTTGACAGGCAGGGTGGGCAGTGAGAGAGAGAGAGACAGAGAGAAAGGTCTTCCTTTTGCCGTTGATTCACCCTCCAATGGCCGCCGTGGCCGGCACACCACGCTGATCCGAAGGCAGGAGCCAGGTGCTTCTCCTGGTCTCCCATGCAGCACTTGGGCCATCCTCCACTGTACTCCCAGGCCATAGCAGAGAGCTGGCCTGGAAGAGGGGCAACCGGGACAGAATCCGGCGCCCCGACCGGGACTAGAACCCGGTGTGCCGGCGCCGCAAGGGGGAGGATTAGCCTATTGAGCTGCGGCACTGGCTCCACAATCTCCTTTCAAGGTCTCTCAATGACTTGATCCATCCTGGGAAACAGAACTGATAAACTGACAGCACAAGTGACAGCACTGTGCCATCTGAACTCTCATTTCAGTTAGTGATCCTTCTATTCTGGCAAAGTAGAAAATCAAAAGATACGTTGTTTGGAAAAAAGTAAATTTTGATGGAAAACGATTATTTTGGAAATTTGGGGAGCTCTTGCCTCTTCCTCTGCTTCTTCTCCACCTAGGGGTGTGCAGTCATCATTGAATGCCTTTATCAACGGTGCCTAAACTTCTGGCATGGGGAACACAGAGACTTATGGGAGGAATGTCACTCTAAAGCTGCCATTGTCACTTAAAATCATCTTATTTAGTTAAGCAAAGAAGGAAAACATCTGTTATGAAGTAGGTGCCATAAGAATGCTCTCTATTTCTTTATGAAAGACTGGGAAATAGGATAGGAAAATGTAAAAAACCTATTTAAGATCAGAGAGCAGGAATCCAGTGAGGGCATGGTATAGGACAGCAAATCACAAGAAGCACTCAGTGCAAACAACAGAACAGCTTAAGTTAAAAAACTTGATGCCTTCAGGGAGAATTAGACTAAATCTGCATCATATTTAGCCTCACTAAGTGTTAACTTTCTCTTTTTCCTCTTCCTTATCCTTTTTTCCCCTCATTAAGGCCAACATCAAAATAGCTATCATTGGTATCACTATCATCATCTCTAATGGTGCTCTATTTTGCCTTTCTTGTTTGAATTTTAAGGTCGCTTTGAGTTAGCTCTAATTTGCCCCCATTCTTCTCTCTTGCTCCTTAAGCAACAGGATCCATGTGAAAAAGCATCATGAAGTCTTTGCACATTTTTCATTCTACCACAAAACTCAATAGATGAAAGTATACTATTAGAACTGCTGTGGCAGGTAATATGGAACAAAGGCATTGAGACCATATGTTTGTCAACTGAAACCCGGATTTAACACTCAGGGTCCTGAGCTTTGGTTTTGGAAATATCACTCACCAATTGTATGGCTTGAGATCAAGTCTCCTCATGGCTCTGAGATTCAGAGTCCTCATGCTTAAGGTTTGCTACTTAGTTGCAGAGTGAAAGGCACACTGAGATGAGAATGAGAATGGCCAAAATCTGACTATAAGACCTATGCACTGACTCAAGTCTCCTCTGGGCCACAGGTTTTCATTTTGCTGAGATGAGAATGACTATAGAGAAGAAACAGGCAGGGGCCAGGGCAGATTAAGAAGCATGGACCTTAGTGTTATGGGGGACAGAAAGGGGAATAAAAGCCTGGCTCTCATCACTACGTATGTCTTTTATTTTTAATTTCAAAGGGAGAAAAAGAGAGCGCCCATCTACCGATTCATTTCTCAGCTCTCCACAATGGCCCTGGGCCTGGGCCCAGGGATTGAAGTTGGGAGCTAGGAATTCAATCCAGGTTTCCTATGTGGGTGGCCAGAACCCAGTCATTTCTGGCATCACAGCTGCTTCTCAGGGTCCGAACTAGCAGGAAGTTGGAGTCAGGAGCTAGAGCCAGGATTCACACCAAGGCAATAATCAAATCCAAATTTCCAACATTAATTTAGGACAATGAATGGTGTCTTGCTGCCACTGATGGCCACTTGCAGCATGATGTGATAAAGATCTACATGCATGCATATCCTGTTGTGTGCTGATGACTCATTCTTCTCACCAATTCACAATGCCTTGACGTCATGTCATGCGACCTCCAACTGCCTCTAATGTGTCATTGACACGTGTCATCCTTATTATTTTCTCCATAGCACTGAGGCAGATCTTTTCTTGTTATAAAATCCCAAACACATTTTTGTGAACATTCCCTCAAGATTATCATGGAAATTCAACATAGAACTAAGAAAATATTCTCCGAGAACCCATGAGCCTCCCTTCTCCCCCACCGAATATTTCTGAGAACACCAGAGGCTCTTAGGCTACAATGTGATAAATATTTCCTACCAGTGGGTGTGGTATTGAAGGTTGAGGAATCACAAATCAGCTTTTCACAAAACAGGGAGCGCCCTGGCTCATGAGAACCCAATGAGCAGCCAAAAGATGGTTCCCTGGCCTTCCCCCTAGATGTTCTTTGTCAGCGGGTGCTGGAGGGGAGCTTGGGGAAGGTTCAGGAATCCAAAGATCTCAAGAGATCCTTATACACACATTTAAAAACCACCAGTTGATGACATGATGTCTAAGTTCAGGAAGACCTAGAGTCTTTTAGTTTAGACTACTTTTTACTTTTGTTTGAAATAGATAGCCATACAAATCAGTCGCATATTTTGCAAAGCTCTGGGGGAGAGGTCCAAGTTCACAAACACACTGAAAACATGGATTAGGGGAAGCTTAATTCAGACAACTTGAGAAGTTGACTGAGACATTCCCAAGAGAAACCCTCCCCTCTTGGCCCCAGGGTCAAATGCAAATCAAAGCAACCCAGGTAACCTCCTGCTAGAGGAACCAGGCCCTCCATGGGAAAGAAATCCTAGTCTCTTGAGTAGACTTTGCTTGTCTTTCTGTTTACATTTCCTTTTTTTCCCCCAGCCTTGCAAAGGATGATTTTCAGTCTCCTCCTCTAGCTTGAAGTTCCCTAAGGACAAAGCCTGTGTCTTAGATAGATCTGCATTCTGACCTGCTCCACCCTGGATTGTGAAAGACCTCAGTACATTCCTGTCAAAGGGGGTAGGGAGTGAGAAAGAGTGGACAGCACGGGGAAGAAGTGGCAGAGAAAGTTGTTCAACGGTCCCTTGCCATGCAGAGGAAGTCTTAGAAAGGATGTTTACTTCCAGCCCTTTTGTATATGCTGCCTCCTGTCAAGACTCTTTTTATAGATCAGCCATTGTTCCCTGCACAGCAGAGCCTCATCTCACTGATTAACTTTATTTTTTTTTATCTTTTATTTAATGAATATAAATTTCCAAAGTACGACTCATGGGTTACAATGGCTTCCCCCCCCATACCGTCCCTCCCACCCACAACCCTCCCCTTTCCCACTCCCTCTCCCCTTCCATCCACATCAAGATTCATTTTCCATTATCTTAATATACAGAAGAACTGATTAACTTTAATAGACTCTTTACCATAGAAGATCCTTAAGAAGACCACTGAGAAAAGCAGGATTGAGACAAGGAAATGAAATGGAACCCCTATTATGTAAAAGCAAGACCCAGCCTCTTGTCTGTCTCCCTTAGGCCAAGATGTTCTTGCCTGTCTGTTATCAAAAGGAATTCACTGACTTGAGGGAGTGATCCAGCTAGCCTTACAAGCTTCTTATCACTGGACTCAAGGAGTCATTTGCTTCTCCCTAGAAAAGAACCTCTGGTCTTTTTGTCCAGAAGGGTTTGTTTAAGGGAGTTCCAGGTTCAGGCAGAATGCAACTGTCACCTTCATGTAACCCCATGACCAACAGGAGCCCACTTGGCCACCACAAATTCCCCAAAGAGCTCAGCATCACTGGCCAATCAAAGGAAGGTCCCGAGCACACTGACCAACCAGGAACTTGGACGAGCTGATTATGTACCTCTCAGGCCCAATTTCAACCTGTGAGAAGCTTCACCCCTAACTTCTTGAGGAGCCCAGGAATTAAGCAATAGCTGACTGGCTCCTTGGTCTGTGGTTTGCCCATAAACATCTACTTTCTTCCACTACCCTGATGTCAGTGATTGGCTTTCTCTGTATTGGGTGAGTGGACCCAGTTTGGGGGTTCTACAGCAACTCCTCCAACTAGTTTGGGGGGTTGTTGGACAACAGAAAGAATCCAGGCTTTGAAGCCAAACTTCCAATCCTGCTTCCCCCATCTTTAGACAAGTCCCATCACCACCATCACCTGCCAAAAGACAAGACACAACCTTGCCTCACTGTGGTTGTGGGGCTGACATAGGAAGATCCCAGAGATACGAAATGGCACTGTTTAGTTTGAAGCCACACTGTCTAGCTAAATAAACTGAGATTTAGGGAAATGGGCCAGCTTTTCCCAGTGGCAGAACTTGGACAGTGATGACAATGACTTGTGTTGTCATCAGTTAATTTTTATTGAGCACTGATTAAATGCCAGGTGCCAGCCTAAAAGCATTACAGTGTTCTCTCACAAAAGATCTATGAGGTGGGTGTTCTCATTTGCTCCTTTCTGTAGAAATGGAAACTGGCACTTAGATCACTAACTTGTCTAGGAGGATGACAAACTGGTGATTAGCCAGGCCAATGCCAAAGCTTTTTTTTTTTTTTAAGCACCACTGCTGCTTTCCAAACGAGTGTTCTTTTCTAGATCCTACCATTCCAGGACCACGATAAGGACCAGGGCTAACCCAGTCTTACTGGAGAATGGCAGATCCCATGAGCCTCTGATGTGGGTGGAGGGGTTCATTCTGTCCAATCCCATGTCCAGCCTGGGCATGGTATCCTGTGCCAGGGATGGGGTCACTGTTGCCCACAGAGCCCTCCCCTGGGCCCCTGTGCTATTTTGCAGAACGGCATCCTTAGGGCCCAGGCTTTTTCACCTCTGGGAGGCCATGCATTTGGTCAGCAGGGTTCTACCAAAGGCCACTAACTCCCTCATGGGAGCCACTGAACATCCATTAGCAGTGCCGCTCTGCTGTTATCAAGCTGAACTGAGTTTATCCTCAGACTCTCAGGAGAAAAAAGCTCCATCTCTGGCCCATTAACAATCTGCTCAGACCCCCACTGAGCCAGAAAATGAGCACATCACGTGCCTCCTATTCCTGCCTTCTGAAGTAAAGAGAGAGAGAACTGCTTGTCACAAACATCAATCATCAACCCGATGTAATCTGATCATCTCTGTCAGTCCCTCCTAATGGATGAAATTCAGGTGGCTCTCAACTTTCCCTTTCCCTCTTATGAAAAACAACAACAATGGAAAAATTCCATAACCTTTTGGTGAGAATTATGCACATTTAATAGTCATCGTAACCATGCAGAGGTTTTCTCTGTAGCACAGACACTGACTTCTACAAAAAGTGCCCAAACTACTCTGGGAGACGTGGAAGGTGGTTTCTTTGGAAACAGGAGTGCTTGTAATGTAAGGCTTAGGTCTTGGGGCCCAGGCTGAATTTGTGAGCCCTATGCAGGGCCTGCAATTGGTGTGCTGTGACTGAGGAGGCCACCAGCAGCTGTGTGGGTAGGTGCTGACAAGCGCCTCCTCACCCTTCTACCCTCCCTGTCTTCATGCTTCCTTCTGCTTAAACACAACGATGAGGCCACTGTCACAGGCATCTCTGTTAGAAGTAGGAAGATCGGTTTGTGAGTCTCCTTCAGGGAGAGCCATTTTAGAACACTGAGCAGCTAGCAGGTGGGGTGAATGGGAAACTTCCTGAATTGGCCAAGCCTGTCTTGTGTGAGCAAAGCCCAGAGCAATTTCGAAAAGAGGCCCGTGTAAATACCAAAGAGGGATTCAGAACGTCCTCCCCCTGGTGGACTCTGCTTTTCAGGAGATGGGGTGAGAATGGGTTAAATAATAAATTAGTGCTTTTTTCAATTTATTGCTCTACCAGTGGTTGAGAGTTTCCTTTTTGTTTACCCAGGAAGCTGCACTCTTTTTTTTTCCAGATCATTAACTGTAGTACTGGTTTTCAACAATGGAGAGAGAGGAGTATTGCCAAAAATTTCTAGCAAATTTTCTCAAAATACACATACACATACTCCCATTTTCCTTTCCTGCCTCATTTATCCTGAATGTGAGGATAGCCAGGATCCCGGGGGAGAACAAGCCTACAGCAATGTCTGGGGCATGTTTGGAGAAGGTTCCCCCAAGGGGCTCTGAAATGTGGCCCCCCAGTGCCTCCTCTTAAACATCTACTTCAGGACCCACTGACTAGGAACAAGGCATGCCTGTGGCGCCGGCACACCTGGTTCTAGTCCCAGTCGGGGTGCCGGATTCTGTCCCGGTTGCCCCTCTTCCAGGCCAGCTCTCTGCTTTGGCCCGGGAGTGCAGTGGAGGATGGTGCAAGTCCTTGGGCCCTGCACCTGCATGGGAGACCAGGAGAAGCACCTGGCTCCTGGCTTCGGATCAGTGCAGTGCGCTGGCCACAGTGTGCCAGCTGCAGCAGCCATTGAGGGGTGAACCAATGGAAAAAGAGGAAGCCCTTTCTCTCTGTCTCTCTCTCTCACTGTCCACTCTGCCTGTCAAAAAAAAAAAAAAAAAAAAAAAAAAAAAGAATAGGAACAAGGCAGAGCTGATGTGTGTGAGAGACGGAAAGCTTCCTTTGATACACCTGGAAAATAGAGGATTTTATCAGCCTACCTTTCACAGTTAGGTCCAGCGTAGTTTTCGTGACAGATACACCGAACAGCTCCGTTTTTCCTGTAGCAGGATTCTGCAAAACTGCAATTGTAGGTGAATGTTAGAAGCCAGCTGCACACATCGCTGAAGAGACTGGCTTAACTGTTGCTCAGATCATCACTACCTAGATGACCTTTAAGTTCCAACAGCTGTGATCATTTTCCCTCTACATTTCGATTCAATCCTTCCCTTACCAGAAAGCTTGGACCAGCAGGCCCAGACAGAAATGAGCAGGGCCATTTCCCAGCTCCTTCTAGCTTGTTTCTCCCCAGAGGGGCTCCATTATTTTTGTTTGAAGCAGTGGGAATTTGTGGCATATCAGAATATATACAAATATGTGTAGTATTTCTCATACAAGTCTAAAATACAAATTCCAAAGTCAGAAATAAAATAAACAAAAGCAACCTGCAATTTTAGATTTATATGTGAATTTCCTGATTATTATTTCTATGTTTGAAAATTTCTCTGTGGCCAGAGTTGTGGCGTAGTGGGTAAAGCAACTTCCTGCAATGTCGGCATCTCATATGGGTGCTGGTTCGAGTCCTGTCTGCTTCACTTCCAATCCAGCTCTCTGTTAATGCACCTGGGAAAGCAGCTGAAGATGGGCCAAGTGCTTCAGCCCCTACACCCACGTGGGAGACCCGGATGAAGCTCCTGTATCCTAGCTTCGGCCTGGCCTAGGCCAAGCCATTGCAGCCATCTGGGGAGTGAACCAGTAGGTGGAAGATCTTTTTATCTCTGTGTGTCTCTTTGCTTTCTCTGGGTAACTATGACTCTCAAATAAATAAATCTTAAAAAAACTTTCCCATATTTTCCCAATATTCTCTCTTCTTTTAAAGGTCAGGAATCTGTCTTAAGCCATACTGCATAACCTCAACAGAACCTTGATTTCTTCCAGGTACGCCTTAAAGGTTGGGGATAAGGGTGCAGGGGCTGTTTGGAGTTGTTCAAAGTCACAAAGCAAGGCTCAGTCAGTGAAAGTCCATGGGGTCGCGCCCTTTCCTTTCCTTCTTTTTCTTTTTCTTTTTAATGATAATACAATTAGAACACAGGAAAGAAAAAATAGTGTGAGTGTGAGTGTGTGTGTGTGTGTGTGTGACAGAGAGACAGAGGGAGAGGAGAGAGCGCAAGATATTTTAAAGACTTTGAAATTAGCTTTGGCTCAGGTACTCTATAATCAATGGAGTGTGACCTGCCGCTCTCACGTTCCTGCGTGTATCAGCAATTTTACCCTAATGTTCTTTGGAGGAATGCAAATGGATGTGTTTGCTTTGTCTGCAGATGTTTATAAAATCAGTCAGAAAACAATATGTGCTTCCCAGTGAAAGGCAATAACCACAATTTATTTTCTCTAACAGTATGGTAAAAACACTCCAGTGAAATTGCATTCATCTGGCTCTTTATTTTACATCTCCCTCCTCAGCCTGCTTAGAGAAACACTGTCAGGGGAAGTGCATGAAGCGTGAGCTAACCCCTTCCCATGCATTTTGGCTGGAGGTGTCCCAGCCCGCAGCCTGCCCACACCTTGAGGGTTGGCATATCTTCTGGGGACGTCAGCCATTGTCTGCCTTTAGCTGATGCCCTACTGTTTCAAGGAGAAGACATTTTCCTTAACTGGAGCACTTGGCATAGCTACAGGGAGACATGGAGATTGTCTGGCCAACCTCAATATAAGTAAATGAACTCAATGCTTACAGATCTTGGGGAAACTAAACAGCCATTGGTTGCTACAGCGGCCATTGAGGTTTCATTTTTGTTCGTCATCGGCATTAACTGTTAATGTTTTCTTGGCTTATCTATTTTTGACTAGGAAAATTGAAACTCTGCACCTTTCTCAGCCCACTCCAACCACTGTGGTGCCCCCTTCAAGTTGAGGGATGTGTTTTGCACTTGGAAAACCCTTAGGGAACATAAAGAAAAATAGGTTCCACCCTTAGCTTGCTTTATTCCTTCAAGCATTATTTCCTTGCTTACTGATGTGGCTACTGGAACTGGAAATCCAAATTCTGGGACTGTGGCCTCAATTCATGGACTTTTCAGGTCTAATTCTGATTCCATGCTGGGTGTCTTTCTTTAATTTAGCGATTGCTTTTAAAGGCAGAGCAAAACACAAACACACATGGATTTTCTATGTTCTGGTTCACTCCCCAGTTGCCCACAAAAGTCAGGGATAGACAGGCTGAAGCCAGGAGTATAGATCTCCATCCGGGTCTCCTACTTGGGTGACAGGATCCTAACCACTGAACCATCACCTACTATATCCCAGGGTGTGTACCAGCAGGGCACTGGAGGGGAAGCAGGGCAGGGACTTGAACCCTGGCACTCCATGGCATCTTAACATCTGTGCCACACCATATCCATCCCATACTAGGAGTCCTTCTGAAAAGTCCTGTCACTTCATTTTTATAGAAAGCAAGTAATATGAGTATTAGAAAGAAGCTGAAAGAGGCAATGGGGCATTTGAATTTTGATAAGATATCAGACTAGTATTTAGGATTTGTCAACTTAATAACAGGCCAGATCAAAGGTTAGCACTTCCTAGGATTTAAGCAAATTTATTCAGTCCAATGACCACAGATTTTAACCCTAGAGACTGAGGAAGTACAGCTTTTGCTATTGCAGAGAAAAATCTGTAAAATCTCAAGAGAAGGTCTCTCAAACCGTTCCCAATTTCTCCCTATTTCCACCCAATGTTTCCTTAGACATGGCATATTTGTGTCTTTGTTTTAATTTTCAGCACATTTTAAAACCTGGAACCTGTGTTATAGAGACTTCAGTTTCCATATCTACCATGATGTGCCCACCTTTGGAGCACATTCCCAAGTCCCTCAACTGCTGCTTTGAACTCTGGATCTCCTCTCTCTCTCTCTCTCCCTCCCTCCCTCCCTCTCTCTCTCTCTCTCACACACACACACACAACCACAGATAGCGATGTTGATACTTTTCCCCCCTAAACATGTATTTATTCATTTGAAAGGCAAAGTGACAGAGAGAGAGAGAGAGAGAGAGAGAGAGAAAGAATCTTCCATCCATTAGTTCACTTCTCAAAAGCCCACAACAGGGTTGAGCCAGGCCAAAGCTAGGGGTCTGGAACTCCATCCGTGTTTCCCAGATGATTGACAGGAGCCTGAGGACTTCACCTATCACCTGCTGCCTTCCCACTCGTGATAGCAGGAAACTAAATTGGAAGTGGAGGAGCCAGGACTTGAACCTGCCTTCTGATACAAGATGAGGGAGTCCCATGTGACAGCTTAACCTGCAGAGCCACAACACTGGCCCTGAAATGGTGTCCTGGGAGCATTTGAACCTGTTTCCTCTCCCAGGACAGGAGACTCTCCCAGTGGCAAGTTTCTGGTTTGTAATGGGAGAATGAGTGAGACCCTTTATAATAGGAAGTTGGGGGTAGATATATTTAACAAAATATCCATACCATGGCAAAAGCAGAGATGCTAAACATCTCATCAGATGCAGTTAATGTTTAAGAGCAGAATATTAACGGACAATTAAAGATTATACCTAGATGAGGCAAAGGGAGCCCATAAATCAGAGCAGCCTTGAGTGAAAATAACAGAACATTTAATTTGCATTTTCTGCTCTTGCCATCAGTGCCATCCATTTTGCACACATTATTAATACTATCAGACATGAAAAATCACCCAGCAAGTTCTGAGGCAGCTTAATGGTTTCTAAAGGAACAGAGGGCTGTGAAACGCCTGAGTTCTTTGTTGTCAAAATGGTCACAGGATCTGAACATCTCACAAGCCATTAGGGGAAATGTTAGTTAATATTGGTTTAAAAGATAGGAAAAAATTAGGGGGACATCTGGTTGTCACCTCCTCTTTTACAAGTGAGTATGTGAGTACAGATGTGTGTGATAGAGAGTCAGGCTTTTAAAAAGTCACTTTACGTGCCTTACTTAATGTGATCCTTATATTAGCTGTCAGTTAACATAGATATTACAGCCAAACACTTGAAACAGTGCCTGGAAAAGATGAAATACAAGTATTAGAAAAAATACAATGTTATGTGTTCAGCAAAGCCAACATCTGCTACACCTTCCACATACAAGGCACTGACAGAGATCCCTACACCCAGATTGGATTACCAAGGAAAGCACTGAGATCCAAAGCAGGTACAGGAATCAAGATACAGAGCTAAAATCTGACCCTCATCTCCTTAACCTCACACCCCATGGAAAGTGAGGCAGAGGGAGAGAGGAACCTGACCAGGGTCAAAATAGCAATTGTCCAAATAGCAATACGAACCTAGGTTGCTTCCTCTTTCCACCTGTGGTGTGCTTACTTGTATCTGCTCTTTGTCCCTGGTTCTTAGCACAGGGCTTCTGTCACCCTTGCAATTTCCCAAGTGATAAGGCTGCCTTCTGTTGTTTGTAACAAGCTTCTTTTGATCATCCCTGAGTTGATGCTAATGAGGTGATGTTGGAGATGGACCCCCAGATAGCTTCAGAATGGAAGCTGGTCCCAGAGGGCCTGACAATGTGATTAGAAGGTTGGAACTTTCAACATCACCCTCCCAACCTCCAGGCAGGGGAGAGGAACTGGAGATTGAGTTCAGTCGCCAGTGACCAAACTGACCAAGGACTTCAGAAATCATGCCAATGGAAGGAGTCTTCATTTTTTAGAAAAGATTTATTTATATATTTGAAAGTCAGAGTTACAGAGAGAAAGAGGAGGGACACACACACACACACACACACACAGAAAGAGAAAGAGAGATCTTTTATCTACTAGTTCACTCCCCAAATGGCTGCGATAGCTGGGGCTAGGCCATATGGAAAGCCAGGAGCCAGGAGCATCTCCTGTGTCTCCCACGCGGGTGCAGGGGCCCAAGCACTTGGGACATCCTCTGCTATTTTCCCAGATCATTAGCAGTGAGTTGGATAGAAAGTGGAGCAGCTGGGACTCAAACCAGCACCCACATGGGATGCTGACACTGCACTTGGCAGCTTAACTCACTGCACCAGAGAGTAAAAACTCTAGAACCCCAGAGACCAATGTTTAGCATAGCAGTTAAGACTCTGGTTGGGATTCCAATGTGGGACCTGGTTTGAGTCCGAGTTCTGCCTTCAATCCAGCTTCCTGCTAATCTTCACTTTATGAGGAGTAAGTGATGTCTCAAGTACTTGGATTCTTGCCACTGTGTGGGAGACTTGGATTGAATTCCTGGCTCCTAGCTTTGGCCTTTCCCAGCCTCCAAACCGGTTTTTGCAGGCATTTCAGGAGTGAATCTGCAGATAGAAGATCACTCTGTCTCTTTGCCTCTCAAGTAAATGCATAAAACAAACAAACAAACAAAAAACCTCTTAAACAACACAGTCTGGGACTTCTGAGTTGTTCAGGCACAGATGATTTGAGAGAGTGGTGCTCCTGCAAGGGACGAGAGCTCTGCACCCTCTCCCCATCCCCACGCCTCCTTGTTTTGCTCTGTGCATTGCTTCTGTTTGGCTCTTTCTGGATTTTATGCATTATAATAAATCTATAATCATAAGAATAGCAACTTCTTAGTTCTGTGAGTCATTCTAGGGAACTTGAACCCTAGGGATGGGTTAAAAGGGAATCTACAACTTTGTAGTTTTCTGGGCAGAAGTTTGGGTAGCCTGTGGATCCCAGGACACCTGAAGTGAAGAAAGTCTGATGCAACTGAACCCCTAACCTTGTGCCGTCTGCATTGACCCTGGGAACTTAGTGCTAGGATTGAATTGATTGTAGGTCAGCTATTCACGTCAGAAAATCGGTTGATATTTGAAAAACCAAATGCCACTATACAATTTAAATTCTGCATATTGTCATTTTTAAGTCAATAAAATGGCCACTCATGACTTGACAAGATACTATATGTCTGAAAAGAATTCTATTAAGTGGTATACCTGTTCTGTTTAAGTTCTCAACTGGGTCAAAAGAGCCAGAAGCAAGAATTAGTTTTCTCAGAAAAATTCTATGAGTTGATTTTCCTAAAGTATGCATCTGTTTGTGTTCTAATTCTGATTAGAAAACATATTTTCCCGCCACTTGTATGGAAATGACTATTCTGTGAAAGGCAAGGAGAACCAATACTGTTGCAAATATTTCATTATAATGACTCTGTTGGCATTACCAGTAGTGATTTCTTTAGGTCAAAGGATAGCCAAGAAAAGATGAAGTAGCTTTGCTTATAAAACTTGGGAGAATTCATTGATACTATGATGCATTCCAATATTCTGTGAATAGACTTATCACTTATACTGCAAATGCTCATGGTTCCCCAAAAGCTTATTTAGAAACCTTCCCTTCATCTTTCCAGTCTCACTCCAGTATGAGGTATTCAATCTTACTGTGGATGAACCTCGGAATCCTGGCTAGGACATCACAGGGGGATAAACATTAGAAGAACATTGTCTTCCTTTAGGACTTACTTGGCCAAGTGAGGAAGGGGACAGGGACATGGCTGGCAGAACTGAGGTGGTCCCCTGATGGAATCGCTGATGTAACCATCTAGACATTTTTCACAATGTTCTCCTGTTGTGTTCCTCAGGCAGTGCTGTGAGACAAAAGATAGGAAAACTGAAAAGGATGCAAAGAAATTTTACAGATAGAAAATCTAGGAATCAAACAACACTTCAGGCAAAGGGGACATCAGGCCTGACAGAATAGATGATACATGGCTGTACTGGCCAGCACAAAGGAGTTCTGTTGATGCCAGGCAAGCTAAGAACATGGACAAGTGGTGGATGGATTCAACCTGAACTTCTTTTGGAAAAATATATTTATTTATTTCATTTGTTTCAAAGGTGGGGGGGGGGTGGATAACAGAGAACTCATTTCTGCTGGTTCAATTCCCAAATGCCCACAATAGCTGGAGCTGAGCCAGGTTGAAACTGGGAGCCTGGAACTCAATATGGATTTCTCATGTAGGTGACAGGGACCCAAGTACTTGAGCTGTTCCCTGCTGCCTCTCAGGGTGCATTTGTAGGAAGTGGGATTTGGGTACAGAGCTGGGGACATGAACCCGGACACTCCGATATGGAACACAGGTGTCCCAAATGATATCTTAACTGGTAGGCATAGCAGCCGCCTCTTTTCTAGTCTTTTATATCTATACTAGCAGCCTGATACTCTCAGAGTTTGTGTGCTGAAAGGATTACTAACTAGTTACTCATTTCAGTTATTGTTTTAAAGATATATTTATTTATTTGAAAGGCAGAGTTACAGAGAGAGAGGGAGAGACAGAGAGAGATCTCCCATCTGCTGGTTCTCTCCACAAATGGCTGCAATGGACTCATAGAATGGCGGATGTCCTAAACAGCACTCTGGCCTCAGAATCAGCCCTAAAGGCATTTGGATCCGGCTGAAAAGCCCATGAGAGTATTTAGGCATGGAAAGCCAAGACACTCTGGCAAAAAAAAAAAAAAAAAAAAAAAAATGACCTAAATGAAAGATCTCCATGAGTGAGATCCCAGTGGAAAGAACAGGTCATAAAAGAAGGAGGTACCTTTCTCTGAAGGGAGGCGAACTTCCATTTTGACTATGACCTTGTCTAAATATGATAAGAGTTGGTGAACTCAAAAGGCTTCCATAGCCTTGGAAACTCATGACTGAGCATAGGGAGATTACTGATGCCATAAACAGGAGTGTCAGTTTGTAAAGTCAACAAGAGGAGTCACTGTGCACTTACTCCTCATGTAGGATCTCTGTCCTTAATGTGCTGTACATTGTGATTTAATGCTATAATGAGTACTCAAACAGTATTTTTCACTTTGTGTTTCTATGTGGGTGCAAACTGTTGAAATCTTTACTTAATGTATACTAAACTGATCTTCTGTATATAAAGAGAATTGAAAATGAATCTTGATATGAATGGAAGGGGAGAGAGAGCGGGAAAGGGGAGGGTTGCGGGTGGGAGGGAAGTCATTGGGGTGGGGGGAAGCCATTGTAATCCATAAGCTGTACATTGGAAATTTATATTCATTAAATAAAAGTTAAAAACAATGGCTGCAATGGTCAGAGCTGGGCTGATCTGAAGCCAGAAGCCAGGAGATTCTTCAGGGTTTCCCACATGCGTGGAGGGGCTCAAGTAGTTGGGCCATCTTCTGCAGCTTTCCCAAGTGCATTAGCAGGGAGCTGGATCAGAAGTGGAACACTACCTCTTTTAAAGGTAGTCATGCTAATGCACAGGTAGCTTTCTCCTATCAGATTGTATTGGGTGGTACAAGGCAACACCATTAGCACTATGGTATTTTCATCTTTACATTCAATAGATTATAAAAATTTCAAATCATGTTTTCGGTGAAAAACTGTACTGTACAAATTAAAATTCTGTTAAAGAGGTACCCTCCTGTTTGAGCAGGTACCTTAGTAATATGGAGGTAGCAGAGTTTCAACAACAACTTTTCCCAACAGTACTCTGTGCCTTAGTGAAGGCAACAACCAGGGATTGAACTCTGAGCTCTTTATTCTTGTCTTACTCTGAGGCTCAGAAAAAAATAATAGCTTAGTCTTTCTCCAAGCATTTTACATAGATGAATTAATTAAACTCTCACCAAAATCCTAAGGTAGGTTTCCATTTTTTTGCCCATTTTCCATATGAAAAGAGGGAGGCACAGAGTGGTCAAATTGCCCAATGTCACACAAGTAGTCAGCAAATTTGAGATTCAAATTCAGGCAATCTGGCTCCAGAGGAATAATTGTTAACTTCCATATTATACTACTTCTCTAATATTGTTAGAGAAAAGGTACTTTTTCCAAACAGGTATCAAGTGACTGCATTTAAAGCTATCAGGTTATTTTACCAACAGTTTGAGCTTCAAATGAAGCATAGCACATTAGTTAACAGGGCAGAATCTAAATGTGGGACAACAATGTGGGTAATCCTAATGTGGATGAACACTCTTCAGGTATCTGATGAGCCATTAGTTGTGGACAATCTTTGGCCCTTGATTAGAATTACATTAGCAGAATAAAATTTATGGATTAGTTGATATTGCCTGACGGATCAATGAGAAATTGCACAATAAAGTATGATATGCAGAGAGCAGAATGCTAACATATTTCCTTCACAATTTTTAATACTGGGTCTTGCTCTAAGTCAACCTTCAAGAAATGTTTGCTGGGAAAATAGTGAAGGAAATGGCAAATTAATAAATTGGTGTCTAGAGCAAGCACTCATAAAGGAAATGAAATGCACTTCAAGCTAACTCAAAATTGGTGGCAATTTCTCAACAGGGAAAACCAATGAGCCTTACTCAACGACCTTATGGTTCAAACCTAAGTTATAAGCAATCTGGCAGGGCTGCTCATGGACTGGAGTCAAATTTGTCTGAGGTTAGACAGATGAAGCCCATCTGTGCAGAAGAAAACAGGCTCATTGTATGTTCTTAGACCACTCTTTGTGTTAAATATAAAGTGAATATAAAGCTGAAAAAAATAGCTAATTAACTCTGTCCATTTATGACTTGTAGGATGCTTTGGATTCTTCATTCTTCAGGGCTTTAGTTCTGTCATGGCAGCCACAGGAAGCAGCTACCGTCAAAAGCCAAATCCTTCCTGACCCCTAAATACTCAGAGTACAAATATTGACTTTCTTTATCTGCCTTCATTTAAAGGGTTTCCTATGAAATTCCTTAAAAGGCATTGATGCACAGTTTGGGAGATCGGCAGAGGAGTGCTGGCGGCAGGGAGAAAAGGTCCCTAGGGCTTCTGTTTTCCAGAGTCTCTGTCCCCTTATCTGTAAAATGAAGATTTAGACTGGACCTCTCATCAGGTCTCCTCCCTCTGAAAATCTTTTGTTCTGAGAATGCAGAATTTCCCTTTATCTTCAATGCTCTGCCACTTAAAACACAGAAAGCCAAAACTGACAACACTAAACAAATATTGTTTGAGGGGAAAATTTAGTTTATTAAAAGAAAATTGACCCCATTTAAAATGGAGTAAGCATTTTTAATCTTTATCTGGTGGTTAAGACAGCTACATCTAGACATGACTGCAGGTATGTGTTAAGAATGACATTAGGGCACCTGTTGTGTCTCTTCCCCACGAGAAACATGTATTTCATCCACTTGGTCACAGGAACAGTAGACTATAGGAAGAAGGCCTGGAAGGATCAAGCTAGCCTTGTGTCAGGTGTCAGTGTACTTTAAGCAAGAATACATCCATGAGTTGCAAAGTGTCCAGGGAGGTTAAAACTATTTTCAAAATAATACTAAAATTTTATTTACATTTTATCATCTTGCTTTCTCATGTAATATAAGGTGATTTTTTTCCTAAAGATTCCATGACACAAGACACAATCACAGATTGGTGAAGAAGCAGATGGGAGAATCTAGTTGTCTTCTACAAAGCCAGACATTAAATGTGTCTTTAATTTGTAAAATATGTGCATGTTGTATAAAAAATACTTCTGCTAACATGCAACAAGTTTATTATTTCTATTTTCAAGTGAATTGATGAAGAAGTAATATAACAAATGTTTCAGTTTGAATTTCAAGTGCAATAAATACCCATAGATATAGTCTATGTAAACACAACTCTTTGGTAGTGTCAGTAATTCACAAGTGTGTAAAGGGCTTATGAGACCACAAAGTTTGAGAATTGCTCTTGCCTCAGTCAGTACTTCTTGAACTTCAATGTGCACATGAATGTACTTGGGGATCTGATGAAAATGCAGATTTCTGATCACGGCATCTGGGATGGGGCCTTACAGTCTGCATTTCTAACAAGCTGCCAATATCACCAGCACTGCTGGTGTAGACTACAACCTGAGAAGCAAGGGTTTGGAGAGAAACATCTAGTATGGGCAGCAGTGTTTATTAGTTACTTAGGGTGAGGCTGGAGGCTGATTCTCTAGCACAACATAGCACATCTCCCTGAATAAAGGAGTGACCCAAGAATCTCAGAGATTATCAAATTAAAGGGCCTTCTATTTATGTTAGCTTATTTTACTAACCAATGCATTCATTCACTTAACAAACCTAGAGTGTGTTGATATCCTGATAGACAATGAGCTTGTGACTATTATTAGATTGAGGAACACCTAGTTCTTGCCTTGGAATACCCCAGGGCCCCATGAAGGAAACAGAGTGGTAAATAAAGAGTACCATCGTGCGCTCAAGGCTATGATTGAGGTACATATAAGGTATGTTTTACTACTGAACACAGGGACAGGAAGCATCAGTGTCTTCCTGAGAAAGTGGGAGAAGGCTTAATGAAGGTGATGGCACTGGACAGAGGCCTTGAAGTCAGACTTCCAGAAATCCTGGGTGGAGTCTAAGGGAGTAGCTTCAGACACAGAGTGTGACAGAGAGACCGAATCCGGGAGGCTGTGTGCTCAGTGCACCTGAAGCAGAAACTCCCGCAGGATGTCAGCAAGAAGGTTGCCTTCAGTAGGCTGTTTTTGAAAGACATTGCCATCATCAGGCAGGGAACAGAGGAGAGGAAGGAGAGTCTGCAGTAGGGATGATGGATAGTTGGGAGCCAGGGGAACGGTTGAGGGAGGCTGGGGTTGTGAATTAAGGAAGAGCAGGGTGTAGCGAGAGGAAGCTCTATTGCAGATTGCATTGACAGGACTCAGTGTCTAACTGAAAGTTGAAGAAGAAGAAAAGAGGTTGATGCAGCATCTCTGGCCTGTAAGCAGGAGGGAGCCACAAGAAGGTGTTGTGGGGCTGGCACTGTGGAGTAGTGGGTAAAGCCACCGCCTGCAGTGCTGGCATCCCATGTGGGCTCTGGTTCGAGTCTCGGCTGCTCCTCTTCCGATCTAGCTCTCTGCTATGGCCTGGGAAAGCAGTGGAAGATGACCCATGTGGGAGACCTAGAAGAAACTCCTGGCTCCTGCCTTCAGATTCGTGCAGCTCCGGCCCGTTGAGGCCATCTAGGGAGTGAACCAGTGGATGGATCTCCCCCCGCCCCTGCCTCTGCCTCTCTGTAACTCTGCCTTTCAAATAAATAAATCAATCTAAAAAAAATAAATAAAAGAGGCAGTTGTCATTAACTGAAGTGGGGAATATTAGAGGAATGAGTGCCAGTTGGGAGAGGAAGGAAGAGTGGACAGTGGCATTCAGTTCCTCTTACATTCTCATGCTGATGAGTACAAAGCAGTAGGTGACTCCAGTGAGCTATATAGCCGTAGACTTTGATGTGAAGTATTCCGACACTGATGACCACAGCAAGCTACAAAGAAGTGATCATGTTGGAGCCTCTGTTTCTGGGGCTCTCTGATGAATGAGAATGAGCCGGGACAGGTCTGCTCCATGAGTAGACTAGGGAGTGACCCAACAACCTTATGAATTACCAAATTAAAGGGCCTAGCATTGGGTTGGCTTATTTTAGTAATCAATGCATTCATTTACTTAGTAAGGTGATACCATATAGTTACTATCTGTGCCAACTAGGTGACAAAGTAGCCTTCTTAATTCCTTCATTTACATTTAATTAAATACAAAGTATGTCCTTTTTTATTTTAAAATTAAATTTATAAAAATACAAGTATATCTATATGTATAGTTCTGGGGGATAGGATTGTGGTTGATTTTTTTACTTTGTATTTTAAACATCATATTATTCTATATTGGTTCTTGTTTGCTTTATTTGCTTATGCTGAACATATATTATTTAAATGAGGGGGAAAAGGATATTTCCCTCTGCATAGGATATGATGGGGGAACCACCAGTAAGAATAGTAGAATGGCTATTTCTTTTAGTTTTAATTTTCTGTCTCAGAACAAAGAAGTTGCAGGAAGATTGGCAACTTCTCTGAGTGTGCATGCAAATGTTCCACCCTCGCCCATCCCAAACATTTATAGAAGCTGGTCTACCCCTGTGATTGAGACAGAATTGGTCAAAGACCGTCCCTCTCAGCAGTTCACGACTTCTGAGAGATAAAGCCAGGCGTGTTCTCATTCTAACAATGTGGTTGTAAAGAGGAGTGGCGTAGTCAGTGCTCTGTGGGTGCTGGCAGGACATTTGTCTTCTTTATTTCAGTCTTTTCTCTCTTATGGACTGACCTTATTAACAGCAGCTGATGGGCTCCGCAGTCCTTACTGTCTTATATTTTTAAAAAAGCAGATAACAAAGGGTCTTTAATTGGCCATATTATCAGAGATGTACATTATCACTTCAAGTGTATCCATGGGATTTTCCCCCTGAAATGTCACAGGGATTAAAATAACAGGAAACCGGAGATGGAAGCATTAGAAAGGGGGTAGACTTTGGCAGCTGCATTTGCCTACACGGCCACAAAGGACATCCTGGATGTTATGGTTATTTAAGAGGATGGGGGAAGGGAAAATAGAAATAACAGGAGTATACAAAGACTATAAAGAGATAGCAGGGTTTAACGTTTTGCCATTTAATTCTCTGCCCCCAGAAAAATGGAGCCTTTTAGAGTTAAGATAAATAAAAATGTTCTAATTGTCATCTCAACGTAATGTGTAAAATAAAAGCACCTTCATGCACACGCCTCAGAGGCTACTTATCAAAATAATCTGTTTGATAGGGGGACTAATGCTAATTTTGAGTGCATTTCACTAAATTTCCTTGTAGTTTATGCAAAACTACTCTGGTGGTTCTGGAAAGCCTCTTTTGCTAGACAAGGAACTTGAAGAATTAAATTTTTCTTCTGTTTCAAATAGCTCTTGAAGGAGGACATGAGATTAGGATAGAAATCCTTGAAAGCATCCCCTGTGGTTTCTAGCAAAGGCACCTCTGGTAAGTACTCCAGTACCCATTTCCACGTGGTTGTCACCCCAGTCAGGGAAAATGGAAACCATGGAGCCAGCACTTTCCTACTCGAAGACTTCTTGGTCTCCTTCCTCAGTGCCGTGTTTCACTGAAGAACACACTATTGGGGAATTCACTCCAGTTAAAGAATAAAACTCTCTTGTGGGCTTCAACACAGAATTACAAAGACCACAGGGCCAAAGCTTTCACGTTCATTGGTTGTTTGGTTCAAATTTAAAATTTTCTTTTAAGCTAATTTTGACCTAAAGACCTGATTACCTTGTGTTCTAAAATAGGCTGCGAACACCTGCTTTGTTCTGGTTTACGTGGAGGGAAGCCAAACATATGACTAAAGACACTATTACTGAGGAATTTGGACGGATGGTTTCCTCCTCTGTGTATTAGTTTCAATCCCACGGCCAGGAGCCTACAGCACGAAAGCAGCTGCCGAGAGTGGCGGGGCAAGAACCTCCAGGGCACGTGCGCTTCATGCACACGTCTGGGTGGCCCTTAGAACCGAAGGTACTTTACCGCGTGTGTGTTACAGAAAAAGTCGACAGGTGCAGCACGAACTGAATCAGCAGTTTGCCCCTACGTAGCTGAAACCTCCAGGAAGAGAGTTCCAATCCCACCCAAGATGCAAAGACCGGCGAAGTATGTGAAAGGTGATGGGTGCCCCCGACGTACCACGCAGACTCCAGAGCCGTCGGCGCACTCGTTGGAGTTGCCGTTGCAGTCGCAGGGCAAGCATTCCCCTGACCCAGCTCGGAAGAATCCAGCATCGCATTTCTGCAAGAGACACAGCAAAATCATTTTAATTGTCAAAAGATCCATTTGGGTCAGCATTTTCTGAGCATAAGAAGAGGGTAAGATCACTAGATTATCTAAACATTTCGTTATAAAAACATCCTAAAATGAGCTCTTTATGATGCCATTCATTAACAGACCACATATATACTATCTCCTGTTTTACAAAATTATTTTCCCTCTTTTTCCACTTTTCAGAAGAACAGGAATATCCTTAACACGGTCCTATCATTGTAAGGAAGAATAAGTCTCTAGGTTAACAGTAAGGGGAAAATTTTTTTCTAATGTTTTCTCCCATTCCCAACTAACAGCAGAGCCTAACTATTGGAGTGAGAACTTGCATTATGTTTCCTACAAATGAAGACTTCTGGTTCCAGAATTATTGGTTAAGGTCTGATAACTTCGAGCAGTGTCCTTCATCAGCTTGCGTTACTAAAAAACGTGTACTTCAGATCCTAACATTTTCAAGTGAGGGATAAGTGAGGGATAAGGATGCTAATGTGCATGAGTTCTTCTACCTGCCGGCCCGGCTGGGTGCTGTTCGTATATTTCATGTACTTCCTCACTTTGATAGGCGTCGTCTTCCCTCCTCCTCGTGGTGTGAGAACAGCACCCAGACGTGCTAAGCGGCATGTGGGGATGTCATCCTGCACGAGAGGCCCTCGCCAAAGGCAGAGGTGCCCCGGTAGGGGCGCCCTCGTGAGATTGCTCGTGGCTTGTGCTGCTGGGTCTCTAGATATGTGTTTGGTGTTTCTCTGGAATGTCTCACGGATGCAGGGCAGCAATGCCTTCATGGCCTGGAAGTCCACTCCCTGCCCGCCAGCCAGGCTTACCTCTAAAGAATTCCAGACAGATAAGCATCTGAATTGTTTCCACAGACTTACAGAGTAGGAGATTTCACATCACACCCCTCATTGACCCATTGTATTTTGTACTGTCTTGGCTACCAGGAAATTTTTCATCACATATGGCTGAAGTCCTTCTGACTGCTATGCAAACCTATTTCCTCTCTTTTTTTTTTTTTGTCCTCTGTAATGAAAAGAAAGACTAGGCACCATTCACAGTATAATACTACCACCAGTTTGGGCCCTAAAACTCAAACTTAATGTATTAATTTAAAGGCAGTTCGATAGAGAATAATGACATTTGTTTAAAAATAAAAGGCAAGGAAATTCCATCCTTCAAAGCGAGAGAAATTAAGCCCAAGAGGGAGCCAATTTGAGACTTAACGGCAGGGAATTTGTGGTTGATGGTAAGCCTTTTTCTTGGGGAACTAAAGTTGTAATAGGATGTGTTCAGTTTAGATCACTTAATTTCATGTTTGAAGCTTTTGCTCCAAAATGAAACATACATGCTTTCACTGGGATGAAGATCACAGATAGGCATCTGTATCTATATGCAGATATTTATATCTACATTTCTATTGGTATAAATATTTATATGGATGCAGATGTAAGTATATCTATATACACACATGTATGTGCTGCAGAAGATTCATAAAGCAATAGTTAATTTTATAATGCATGATAAACCTAAAACATTCCCTTATTTTATTTAAAATCTATCCTAGTCATGATCCAAGAAATTGATTTGATGGCCTCTGAAGTTTGACACTACTGCAGGGCTTTAGTTATAAGAGGAATGGATATGAGCAGGGAGAGTCTTAATATTAATTATCTTGGTAGCCTCTGCAACTCTGGTTTCTGAGCCCTCTGACCATATTACAGTTATCAGGGGGACTTCTGAACAACTAGTTCTGATGATGAAGTCAAGGGATCTGTATTCTTTAAAATAAATACACTATATAGTTTAGAATAACTTTAGAATTGCAGAAAAATTGTGAAGGATCTGCATCTTTCAAAAGCTCCCCAAAGGTTTTGATATTCAACTAGGTTTGGAAAGCATCTCACGGTGCCTTGTATATTTTAAAAGCTCAAAGAAAATTTGGTGATGTGAAGGGTTTGGTCCAGGGTAGCATACCCGAGGCCTATGTGCTTTTGGAAGCCAGTAGTGTCCACTGCTAATGCACCCACTACCCTTTGCTAGGGCTGGATTTGGTCTCCAGTCATTCTCAAAAGTCCAGTCATCACTTCATAAATGGACTGCACACAACATGAAATCTTCATACTGTGCCAAGTTGAGGAGGAGACTTCATGGATAGCCTGTCATTATTCAGTGTGCACTCCCCAGATTAAGGCCATGACCTTGGAGGAAGGATGCTTTGGCTCTGGTTTCATTCTGTGGGAGATGGGGAGAAAAGGGAGGCAGGACAGGGCTGTGTCAAGCAGTGATCTGGCCCTGTCCCAGGAAGGCAGGAGTTGCAGGAGTAGAAATCTGGCAAGCTGCTTTCCTGTTGGGCTTTGCCCACCTGAAAGAAATATATTTTCCTGTCCAGCTATCCATTTAACATTCACATAAAGACACCATAAAGGTTAAAGGATAAGGGTCCTGGGCAAGAGGGGCTTCTGATGACAGGGCTAAAGCCCAGGAACCAGGTAACTTGTACCTTGTGGTGTAGAACTGTAGGGGCTTCCCTGCAATGGCATTTTTATTTGGCTCAAGAGAAGTTTAAGTATTGTGAGAGAAAAGCTGTTAAGATTGTTTCTTTTGTGTGGAAATATTTCATCCTGGCTACAGAGAGTGCTGCGATTTCCTTTTAACTGAATCTTTGAAACTTCATAGGGGTACATGTAATATGAATAGGTATATGTTTCCAAGAATGGAAGCAGAGTGATATTTTCCAGTTTTGTTCTTGGTTGATAATCATCATCCTTAGCCATTGTAACACCTGTGAGAGTTGAGTGGTTGTCCCACAAACTAGTGTCTGTGTTCTTTTGGAGGAGTCCCTGGAGTTTACTAACCAGAAATTGAATTTGTGTATCTGTATGTGTATGTGCAGATGCCTATGTGTGCGTATACGGTATTAAGTTTTAGATGCCACATCAAGCCTCCTTTCCTGCATGCAAAGACTGTCCTGAAAAGGCATCAAAATTGCATGGGTGGAAGATGTTAGAGAGCACGTGGAGGATCCGTACCATCTGGGATGCTTCCATAGCCTTAATTAAAAAATCAATACTAACAACAAGGATAATATTTATGAAGATGATAATTATAATATAGGAAGAGATTTCAAAAAGTTTCTGGAAAGATGGAATTCAGATATGTTTATTATTTTGGTGCATTTTTTAAAAAACTCATGCATGGTTTTTTCATAATACTCAAATTTCTGTGAACTTTTTGAAGTGTGGTCATTATTACCATCAGTGGCATACAACTTTGACAGAGTTTCAGACAGCTCTAGATCTTGTTCTTTCTCCCCTACACATGCTGCCCCTCATATACAAACAAACAGATCGAATTTATTTCAGCATTTAATGAACTGAATGTGAATATCATGTTGAAGTAGCTCTGATGGCCATGTTCTGTGATCCTCTCAGTTTACTCCATGAACTGAATCTGGAGGTGGAGTCTGTTATACTGATTTCACGGATGGAGGCTTTAAGGCTTACATGGATTTAGATCCCTTGCTTTTCTCTCAGGTTTGAGCTCCTAACCATCTGCTATATCCTTAATATATTTAGCCAAACCTTTCTTATTGAACATTTAGGTAATTTTCAAATTTTGTGCTGCTATTCCAAAGCAGGCTGAAATTGATTAAAAATGGTTGTAAAATATCTTCTTTAAATCTCAGCAAAAAAACTTTCAAAATAGGCTCAGAAAAAACTTTCAAAATCAGCACATCATTTAAAATATAGTTATTAATATAAAATCCATTGAGAATATTTACTTTTTAAATAATTTATTTAGCCAAATTGCTTTTTGCTCAATTACTTTGTTCTAAATCATTTGCAGCTTTTCATTATTAACTGGTTCTGTTATTACAGCTTCCTCCTG
The DNA here is from genome assembly GCF_051225735.1 of Oryctolagus cuniculus. Classification (NCBI taxonomy): domain Eukaryota; kingdom Metazoa; phylum Chordata; class Mammalia; order Lagomorpha; family Leporidae; genus Oryctolagus; species Oryctolagus cuniculus. The sequence goes on along the minus strand of NC_142871.1, from coordinate 59,183,843 downwards.
CTTTGCTATTAAGATTGGATTCATCTTATGCTTTTGAAGGATAAGAATGAAAATTCCCATTTGCTTACTTTGTTATGATGAATCTGAGGTCTGGCTTGGAGTAAAAGTTGATGTATGTGTTCCTGCCTGTATTAGTCAGCTTTTTATTACTACAATTAAATACCTTAGGCAAGCTACTTATGTAGGAAAGAGAAGTTTATTTGGTTCATAGTTTTGGAGGCTGAAAGGCCAAACAGAATTACGCAGGCTTGGCAAAGGCCTCAGTGGTGCACGGTGGAGTGCATGCAGAGGATCCCGTACATGGTGAGCCAGGGAGAGAGCGAAGTTCTGCTCAAATTCAGGCTTTTCTAACAGCATTCTTGGGATGCCCCCAGTGCCTAAGATCCTCTTGCCAGGCCCCACCTCCTGAAGTTTCTACTACTTCCCAAGAGTGCCACCCTGGGGAACAAGCCTTTACCAAATAGAACTTTGGGGGACATTCAACATCCAAGTTAATATCCAAACCACAGCATTGCCTAATTTTACATTTATACAAATTATTAGTAGGCGAATTTTAGGAGGCAAGTAGTATGGTATTGGGTGCCACTTGCACTTATGGGAGTTAGGGATGGTAGTACATGTTATTATCATTGCAGGAGGTATTATTTACACAGGTCTATTATGGATCATAATATTATTTCATAAGATATAATGAATTAAGATTGTTTTTCAACAGAGGATAACATTTATGCAACTATAACAATTCTAGTCCTCATTCAAAGAAGTCCCTTTGAGAATTGCAGACTCACAATAACAACATTGTCTCTGTACAGAACATCTTTTTGAATTTTATTAAAAATTTTAAATCATGTTCTTTGAAGGATAGCTCAATCTGTATCATAAAAGTCATTTAGGGGCCAGTGTTGTGGTGTGGTGGGTTAAGCCCTGCCTGCAGTGCTGGCATCCCTTATGGGTGTCAGTTCCTGTCCAGGCTGCTCCACTTCTGATCCATTTCCCTGCTAATGGCCTGGGAAAGCAGCGGAAGATGGTCCAAGTGCTTGGCCCATGTTGGGAACCCAGAAGAAGTTCCTGGCTTCTGGCTTCAGATTGGCTTAGCTCCTATTGTTGTGGCCATTTAGGGAGTGAACCAGCGGATGGAAGACCTCTCTCTCTCTCTGTCTCTCTCCCCGCCTCACCCCGTGTCTGTGACTCTGCCTATCAAAATAAATAAAATATGGCATAGTGGATAAAGTCGCTGCCTGCAGTGCCGACATTCCATATGGGCACTGGTTCTAGTTCCTGTTGCTCCATTTCCAATCCAGCTCTCTGCTATGACCTGGGAAAACAGTAGAAGATGGCCCAAGTCCTTGGGCCCCTGCACTCATGTGGGAGACCCAGAAGAGGCTCCTGGCTCCTGGCTTCGGATCGGCGTAGCTCAGGCCATTGTGGCCAAGTGGGGAGTGAAGCATTGGATGGAACACCTCTCTTTCTGCCTCTCCTTCTCTCTCTGTGTAACTCTGACTTTCAAAATAAATAAATAAATCTTTAAAAATAAATAAAACAAATCTTTAAAAAAAGTCATTTAGAATTATCAAATAAAGTGAATACCAACCTAAGTAATACAATTTTAGGTTAAAATCTTTTCAAAAATCTTCCTCTGTTCCCCAAACGCCATCACAAAAGGAGCTGATTAATTGACTGGAAGTCACTGTTTGCACAGACACCAAATCTCTGAGAACTTCAAAATTTCTTTCAAAAAGACTTATTGAGAAAATAATTTAAATGCTATAATAGAATTCTCAAGGAATTCAAGATCCTTGATGACCCATTAAAATAAACCAACAATGGTAAAAATTGATGAGCTTTAGAAAGAACCTAAAGTTGCTATCTAAAGGTATGAGACAACTTTTGAGGTCTCTGAATAGGTACTTATGTCCCATAGAGAGTTCAGACCCTAATTTCTAAGTCCAACAAATGAGAATGAATTAATGATGATAAAATTCTATTATAATGAGTCTGATGTATAGCCCTTGTGCCTATTCTAAGAAGACCTGCACTATAATTGAACAAGATATGAGGGTACTTCAAAAGTTCATGGAAAATGCATATTATGAAAAAAGCTAGGTATGGATTTCATTTTTTGCACCAAAATAGACATTTATAAATTCTGTTTCTATGAACACATATTTGCATTGTGTCTTCAACAAGGCTGTACAAACATTTTATGAATATTGACTCAACTCATTTTACTTCCTAGATTAGACTTCCAGAATGTTAGTTTACCCGCTTTTGCTTCAATTTACCAAGGCTCAAAGTAGAAAGCTAACTATATTTATATATCTGTATTTTAAATTCATTCCGTGCTGTCTAGAATCACTTCTACCTTCCAAATTAGTATTCATCAATTTTGACAGTTGGCATTAAAGCATCTTTCTGCTTTGGTTTTTGTATGTATATAACAAACCTACTTGCTTTTCTAGTTTCCAAGCAACAATGAGGTCAGCTCTAGGCTTAGTTCTAGCGAGTTTCATTTTTCATTTTAGTAAATGATGGAAGTCACTTTAACATAGAGGATGCTCACTTAGGAGCTAAGCTTTGTGCTCTTACTCAGAGTCAGTGGGTCCTGAACAATGCTGATCTCTATCTGCTTAAAACTTGGGCAGACGTAAGAATCAGATAGTATTCAAATATCTTCTAGTGGGGAGCAACACAATTTAATCTATTGAAAAATATCAATCTAGCCTTTGCTTGGGAATAATGACTTCTGAGAACATACAAATTTATTAAATGAGTAGGCATCCCAAGGGCCATTTTTCTGCATCTACTAAAAAAAAATAAAGGCAAAATATCTGAAATGGAAAGAAATTCCAAATTAAACTATTGATATCATTTTTGGCTCTATATTTTCTCAGGTAAAGGCTAACATGTCCTGAATTTTTAAATGTAAGCCTATATGCCGAGTTCCAAAATGAGTTAAATGCATTATGCAATGTGCTGCACTTAGCAAGAAGTTAGCTTCCTGATTTCGTGATTGATTTTACTTGAATCTGGAGAGAATTGTGCATGGACTCTCCCTTGAGTGTTTCTAAGCTCTTGTTTACGTAATTGAAATTCCCCACATTTTAATAAGAAAAGCTAATTTTTAGTTTTTGACAGTGATTTCACCATAGCTTGATTGGGAAAGTGGTTTCAACAGTTCTGGGAGATTCAGCCAGTTGAATGGCATCTCTTCCTACGTTTGGCATAATAAAATGAGGACAAAAGGTGAAACCAGACTGTGATGATGGTTTCTCCTAGCTAGCTCTTTAGAGCTCCCTTTGGACTCAGACTTAGCACCCATCTCTGCCATGTCTTGTCCAAAACATTCTCTTAATTTAATCCCCAATGAAATAGAGACAATGACTCAGGTCTTGAGGAATTCCAATGAGAACAGGGATGTCTTGACCTCTCTTAAGCCAGGCCCTCACAATTTGTAAAGAGTGGGGAGATACTAATCAAATGAGTAGACATCCCACAGGCTTCTTGTTGGCTAATCCTTAGCATTCTTTATGGGCTTCATGGGTATTCTCATGGGTGGAAACCAGTGTTCCACCCACAGATCTCAAATAGCTATCTCTAAACCCTGTCAATCAAATATTTGTTTGGACTGTAGCATATTGAAATACTTCTAACTCTTGCTAATAAATAGCCCTCTTTATGTGTATAATTAGAAAGATCAAAGGAGGAAGTTCAAGGCCCCTAAAGCCACACAGATTTTCCTTTTGAAATGCTGGATTTGGGAATGATTATGTACATTAATATTGATGAACCTTAATTTTCTCCCTGAAAAGTTATTTAAAACAGTTTTTAAGCACTAATTTTCACTCATTTATAGTAGTGATTATCACTTTTATAACATAATAGGGCTTCAGTGGTGCCTTTTTTCCTTTGGTTTTTCTTGAAATAAACCTCCTGCTAACATCTGGCTTCTTTCTGCTCTGGATTCTCCTCACATTGCACCCTGTAACTGGCTTTTTCTTTTCACTCCTCGCCTTTTGAGCTATGGTTGCACAACATAGCTTCTGCCAGATTTTTTTTTTATCTGAAAACTGACTCAGTTTTATTTAATTTACTGGAGCAAATGCCATGGACACATTTCCAAGAAAGGAAGAGATGCATACCACAGGGCTAGCTATAAGAGCAAATAGAAAGAAATGACTTCAGAGTTATAGGCATTTGGATTTAAAAGCAATTATTTATTTGAGAAAACAGGGTAGGGAAGAGAGAACAGAGATAGAGCTGATAGAGATAAATATTTCCATCTGCTGGTTCACTCCCCAAATGCTCACAACAGCTAAACTGGGCAGGACTAAAGCTGAAAACTGGAAACCCAATCTGAGTCTCCCACAGGAACAACAGAGACCCAAGTGCCACTGCCTTCCAGGGTGCACATGAGCAGGAAGCTGGAATTGGGAGCTGGGTATCAAACCCAGGCATTCTGATATGGGGATATAAGACGAAGGTCCGTTAACCACTAGACCAGATGCCCACTACCACTTTGGCAATTTTGATGTGATTTCTTGACCATTTAGAAGGACTCAGCATTGTGAGATTATGGACATTTCATCTCCATTTGGGTTTTTATTGACAGTCATCAAGGACTGAGCTAGGTGCTTTTGGATGATCCAATATTTTGTTTTCATTTTATATGAAAGAGTGGGGGGTGGTGGTGGAAAAAGACAGAGACAAAGAGAGAGAGACAGAGAAAGAGAGAGATCTCTTCCATCCACTGGTTCACTCCCCAAATGCCCACAAAAACCAGGGGTGGATCAATCTGAAGCCAGGAACCTGGAATTTAATCCAGGTTTGCCACATGGGTGGCAGGGACTCAAGTACGTGAGCCATCACCTGCTGCCTCCCAGGGTAAGAATCAGCAGGAAAGTGGAATCAGACGCAGAGCTTGGAGTTGAACCCATGAACTTCAATATGGGATGCAGGTGTCCCTAGCCCATTTGAACTGCTGTCCTGAACAGATGCCCCAGTTGAGACAATTTGATAATTACCAATTTCCCACTATCTTGCACATATCTGCCTAAGATACCTTTTTCTTTTACAAGAGGTTTAAAGGTTGACTTATCTGTAAATGACAATGACTCCTCTTCCTGTACTAAAGGAAAGCAGCAAAGCTTTTCAATGGTTGTGATAGTTAATTAATTTTCATTGAAAATAGATGACCCTTTTTCTATTTTGAGGTACCCTGCACTATCCTCACTCTGAATCACTCAAGAGACTCAAGAAAAAGTGACCCACAGCACATGTCTGTTTTCCCATCTGCTCTTCCTTATAGGTTTATCTCATTCTCTCTTTCTCTTCAAAATTCTCCTTCGACTGGACTCATCTGTATATCCTCTGCTCACCTTAGAAGTGATACTACTCCTCATTACAGGGAAGATGAGCCCCCTATCTGTGCTCTGGGTTCCACATCTGTGGCCTTCAGACTCTGCTCCATCTCCTAGCCTCCTTCTCTTACTTATCATCCATCTCTGCACACCTACAGGGGTGAGGAGAGGCAAAGAATACCTTTAGGGTCTGGATCTTCTGTTGGATGAGAATTGACTTTTTACACTATTTATAATATGTTTCAAAAGGAAACATATTAGCGGGGCAGGCACCGTGGCTCACTTGGTTAATCCTCTGCCCATGGCGCCGGCACCCTGGGTTCTAGTCCCAGTTGGGGCGCCGGATTCTGGCCTGGTTGCTCCTCTTCCAGTCCAGCTCTCTGTTGTGGCCCGGGAAGGCAGTGGAGGGTGGCACAGGTCCTTGGGCCCTGCACCTGCATGGGAGACCAGGAGGAAGCACCTGGCTCCTGGCTTGGGATTGGCATAGCTCCGGCCATAGTGGCCATTTGGGGAGTGAACCAATGGAAGGAAAACCTTTCTCTCTGTCTCTCTCTCTGTCTAACTCTGTCAAATAAATTTTAAAAAAAGGAAACATATTATAAAAGTCTTTCCCTATTTGTATAGGCATCGGATGCATGTCCACCTTATAGCCTCTTTCATGTCTATTTGTATCCTTATACCTAAATAATTGATCAAGATTACAGAACTTGAAAAGAAAAGATAATGAGTAAATAATTTAAATTATATTAATATATTTTGCAATAATTTGTTGAAATGTTTCCAAAACAGTAAACTCTAGAAGGATCAGAGGATAGTTTGCAGATAGAATGATACAACGAAAGTACTCAAGTTCTGTCTCTTTGTTTTCACAATGACCGTGCTACCATTGTTTATTCAAATCTTCATATGTGGTCTTTCGCATTCCTCTCTGAAGCTGCATAATATTATTCTGAACTGTTATAACCTTACACAATTATGAACTGTTATAAACTTAAACTCTCCAAGCCAGTAACTCCTACCTGTGTTGGGATGAATTGTAGAACTAGAAGTTCTCAAATAATTTCTAAACAGAAATATATAGTTTATTAAAAGCTTAGTAATTGTAATTTGAAGCTTACATGTTTGTTCCATTATCAAAACAATAGTAACCACAGCAACTTCTTGAACTTAAATTACAAAAGATTTTTCAGGGAGAATTTTGTCATTGACATTGTATTGCTGACACATGGTGATAATAAAAAGCAGACTGGGTTTTGTTACATTTTGTTACTGCTTTTAAGTTCTCTAAACGCAATGTACACTCTGATTGCCTCCACCTGGGCTACACTGTTCCCACTTCCAACCACCGTTTGTAACCATGGCCTCATGGAGTTTACAGTCTACCTCTGAATATTACTAGAATGAGTCTTCCTCTCTTCCAAACTCTACAACTTACCAAGATTTGGGTGTTTGTTTCTTCTACATTATGACAATTATCCCCCACTCTACTGCACCCCACTACTGCAAGATTTTTCTCCCACCAACTTGTTCTTTATTACCAGAATTAATTTTTTAAAACCTTACCATATAACTTCTCTGCTCCCAACCTCCCAATGGCTCTTTGTATTAGTAAAGGCAATTCCTTAGTATGACTTTCAAGTCTCCTCTTTTACAATCTAATCCTAACTAACACTTTTAGGTCACCTTTGGTGCCCTCCACTCTATTTAAAACACATATCAACTGCCCCGCCCCCTATTTGTACTACACTCTTACCTACACTGTCTTTGCACGTAGTGTCATAGTGTCTCTCCCCTGCATCATCTGCAAACTCCTTCCCTCACTTTGCACATGCCTCATTACAGCACGTGGTATAGCAATATCACAATTTTTAATTTATGCCCTTGCCTCCCTGAAATCATTGTGGGTTCCTTGAGAATAGAGGTCGTGTCTTATTCATCTTTATAGCCTCATCACTTATCACAGTGATTAGCAGAGAGATGCTGACAATGTCAGTGGGAAATCACTTATTTGACTTTGTAAAGAATGAATTAAAGGAGGGCAAATTGTGTAAACATTTTGGAGTGCAATTTGGCAAAACTTACAAGTGAAGGTCCCTCCAATTATGAATGCATCTTTTAAATAAGATATTAAGGAAAAAAATCCACCTACAAAAGGAGTCAGTGTGATATGTGTATATATATCATATATCGATATATAATTTTAAAAATGTAGAAATAATACTGCCTAATGCATAATGCAGGAATACATAAACATAAAGAAAAGTGTGAATAGGTGAATAAGAATCTAAAAGATCAGTCCAATTAAGGGTAAAGGAAAGAAATGAGCTTGAGGGAAGGTGTACAGTCTTTAACTCTATCAGAAGTATTATATTTCTTAAGCTATATGGTGGGTATACAAATTTTCAGAAAAGACTGAGAGAAAGAAGGAAAGGGTGCAGTGAAGAGATAAAGAAAGGAAAACAAAAATCCTACTTAGGTTGTCTGGATATTGGATTTCCTCATTTAGACCTGGTAAAGTCTCTAAAATATCATCTCTAGGAAGTGACTAATAGAGTCTTGACAATAGATTCAGATGTTGCGTATAATTTTCCTAACTTCCTGGTTATTCACTTTGTGTGCCATTATCATTAAACACAGTTAAAACAATAGGCATAAGAACATGCCTTACCTAATTCCTTCTTCCTTTGTTTTTCATCTTGCAGCAAGAAGCTATCTCATTCCATGTGGCTGCCTTGCAAGTAGTTTTGTGTCTATATCAGTTAAAGCATGCATTAGCTTTTAAATTCCTCTAAAGTGCTCTGGTCATTTTTAATTTGATTTCTACTAATTATTTCACTGTAGCAATAAAACTACATGTCTACCTGTGCAAACTGGAGTGCTTAGTTATTCTAGTTGGTTGTTACTAATTTAATGCAGAGGTAAAAGATTCTCAAAATTCTGCACAACACTTTCACTTTCCAACTCACCGAGAAAGCACCATATTAGAATCCATGTAAGAGGATTTACAGGTCTGATTTCTGGCCTAAGAAAGTAGTTGGGGCCTAAACTTAGAGAATTCTGCTTCCTCAGGGACCAAACACAGCTAATAATGGGAACCCCAATTGTCTCTGGCCTTAGATTCACAAGAGTATAACAAGTGTGACTCACAAGAGAGGTCTCCAGATGGTCTAGAGCTGAAAGGAGAATCAGGAAAAGATTGTGCAATAATCAGATCAAATAAAGATAAATTGGGGAATTTAAGATTAAGTCCTTATGCTAATTTTTGGAATATAATCTTTTTTATGAAGGTAAAGTAATTTGTATATTAAAACAGTTGATTAAGTAGGTACTTTTGGAAAGGATTTCTCTGGATGAAAGGAAATGGAAAAAGCTATAGATATCAGAACAGAGGTTGTCATTGAGGCAGTGGAGCAGCCAGTCATAAGCCCAGCAGGAAACAGAAGTTACTGCAGAGGATTCAAGTGAAGAGAATGAAGAGAACTCAAGGGACTGGTGGTTTACAGAAGAGTGGGCAGGTTAATGGAGCAAGGAATAGAAAGGCTTTGGGAGTCTTCAAACTGGAATTTGTAAAGATCTTCCATCTCTGAGGCCCAAGGGGTAAAGAAAGTTTGTGACACTAACCCAGGGAAAGCCAGAGCTGTGGAGGAGGAGAGACTGCTGGTGGGAGCTACAGTCTTGAGGGCCACAGCTTCTGCCCCAAAGCAGGAAACTCTCCCTTCTACTACTTTCCTGCTACCAAAGGGAGGTTGACATTGTAGTCTTTGAGGTCAGCCTCCAGGCACAGAGCAAGGCAGGAGGGGCAGATCTTGGATCTGCAGGCTGCAGGTACAGAGTAAGCAGCACCCTCATTCTCAGGCCTGCAGCAGGAGAAGGCTCTCAAGTAGAGCTGGGAAAGAATCAACCTACCAGCTCTTCACCCAAGGACCCTCCGTTGGTCCAGTAGATGTGTGAAAGGACATCTGACTTTCTCAGACACCTGAAGGTCAAGGACTCTTTCAAAAAATCAAGGTGCCTTCACCAAATTTCTAAAAGTTGATTTAAAAGATGTTGACTTACCACTTAGGATGCATTTAAACCCTAAAACAAAAGAAGCAAGGTTATCTATTACTTTATATATATATATATATATATATATATATATATATATAAATGTGGCACCAGAAATCATGGTGACTGGGGCTGGTGCTGTGGCATAGTGGGTAAAGCCACCACCTGTAGTGCAGACATCCCATATGGGCGCCGGTTCAAGTCCCAGATGCTCCACTTCCAATCCAGCTCTCTGCTCTGGCCTGAGAAAGCAGTAGAAGATGGCCGAAGTGCTTGAGCCCTTGCGCCCATGTGGGAGACCTGAAAGAAGTTCCTGGCTCCTGGCTTTGGATCTGCACAGCTCTGGCCATTGCGGCCAGTTGGGGAGTGAACCAGCAGATGGAAGACCTCTCTCTCTCTCTGCCTCTCCTCTCTCTGTATAACTCTGCCTTTCAAATAAATAAATAAATCTTAGAAAAAAAAATCATGGTTACTCTGTGGACAAAACAGGATATAGATCAAAGGTTTGGGATTATTTATATTTGACTTCTTTTCAATTACTTCTTGTTCATGGTCCCACTCCTTACTCTTTGTTGGTGGGGAACAGTGCATCATTCATGTTTTCTGTCTCCTTAGCTGGCCCTACCCCTCAGCCTTGCTCAGGTCTGATCTCTGAAAACAGCCAAAACCATAGCAACACCCGTGATCTCCTACAACATCCTCCTGCAACTTCACATTTCATAAAACTTTAATCAGTTCTTGAGAGATAATTGTTCTCTGTTGAAGTGGAAAATTCTCTTAAACTGTAATTATTCTAAACATTAATTTGGTGGTGACAAAAGAATTTTAAGTGGTCTCATTCAAGTCCATAGTTAGGAAACAACAAGGCTACAAGCGCTCCTTACAAGGCATATTTCTGAAATAATGAGTGAGGGACAGAAAGAGCTAACAAATTGAATTCTATCCATCTGGGGATTGAACCTGCACTAATGAACAACAGATTGCACTTCATACATTTGGACACTTCTATCATAATTTATAACTATCTGAGAAAGTCACATTTTCCCCTTGTCCAGCTGATCTTTCAGGGCATCAGAGTAGATCAGGGTTGGTATCAAAGATGGAATCCATTTCAATGTATCAATTTTGACAGGTTTTTCTGTAAAACTAAACCTTAAACTGAATGAATTAAGGGCAATTCACATGTAGTGCAAAGTTCTTTTCAACTATTTTCTTTCTTTCTTTCTTTTCTCTCTCTCTCTAATGATTCTACAAATCCCCTCCACCTGAACCAGGAACAGGCACTTTTAGGTGCTACTTCTTTAGCATTAACTACCTGAATTGCCAGGATTTGATGACAACCCATGTTCGGCATTTTAAGAAATGTTCATGTGTGTATCCAGGCTCAAGTCCCCATTTGTCCACCATGTACTCGGTGGCTCTTCAGTAAATACCTGCTGACTGAATGAATGCATTTTCCCTCCCATTGGGCTTGCATTTGGGATGCTTCCAGGTTCTACACCTCATTGGTTTATCTTCCAAGGGCACTGATGTGATACACTGCAGTCTATTCATTCAGTATATATACTTCCCTGTGGTTGTATCTTTTGGAGACAACCTGGAATAGGAAACCCTGAGATCATCTAGAATCCAGTTTTAACTCTACCACTGGGGGTCCTTGCCCAGGTGATTCAAATCTAGGTCCCAGTTTCCAGTTCTGAAAAAATATGGGAAAGATCACTGTGTAGTCTTCTAGATTGGCTATGAGGATCAACTAATAATGTCCATTTAAACTCCAATATGAGGGCAGAGAAAGAGTTGAGTAACTATTAGTTTCTTGTCTTGCTTTCGGACTTATCTGTGCCAATGGGCACCTCTTCAGTAAGCTGCAGCTCTTTATCTTTTTATGGCACAAGGCTCAGCAGTGACACTTGAAGTTCCTGATTTATTGTCTTTATGCCTCAGAAGATTTAATTCCCTGAGAAGACAAGCTGAACTCATCTGATTTGCCATTGAATCTTCAAACAATAGGTGCTTAGTAAATATGTATTGAATGTGTCTTGGAATTACAGAATCATAAGATACTGGACATGGCAAGGACCTTACGTTTTACTTAACCCCTAATTCTAAGTTTAGGAAACTTCAGACCTAGCAAAGTAAGGGGCTTATCCACAGCTATCTACACAGAGCAGGTCAGTGGAACTTTCAGTGTGCTCTTTCTGTTTTCACTATACCACATTCTTCGAAGATGATGATGAAGAGCATGATGATGAAGACTGCAGGATATCTCTTCTGCAGCTGTAAACAATTCTACGCTGTCCATCTCTGTCTTTCCCCAGGATATAGGGATAAGAATCAACTTTGCTCAAGTTTATAAAAAAAGCTCATTGAAGATACTCTGTGTGCCCCCCCCCCCCTTAATTCACTGGGGAGTGCAGTTATCATAAAAATATCTTAACACCACCCCCAGGCATTTAAGAGTGGGAAAGAGGAGGAGGAGGAGTTGGAGTGGGGCAAACACTTGAGCTAACCCAGGTTGTTGCTTGCTCCATAGATGTTTGACTGAATTGAGATAGGAAACACTGCCCATGAGCCCTCTGCTTACTTGTCTTGGCATATGGCAATCTAATTTGAATACAATAATTTATAGCTTCTATTTTAGTTCTTAACAGTTTTTTGTAGTGCAGGTAGAAATAGCTGTGAAGCAAATAGTGTAGATTACAGATTGGAGAAGTCAGCTCCCATTAGAAGCTGGTTCTATGACATCCAGCTGTGTTCCTGACACCTCCCTTGTTCCATCTGAGGGATCTGACAATGGGCCCTGGAAAAGGATGCCCTTGGTGTAATATGCACCAGGGTGTGCAGGTGCTTCCCCTCCTGTATCAGGAGCAGATGTTTAATCAGGCAAAATGCATGGCAGCTTGACATTCATGTGGTTGCACCTAATAGGAACACTAAGGGCCATAAATTGTACTAATAAAATACCAATATTACACATTTGACTGAGCTATGAAACCAACACCTTTTCCTTAAAACAGTAAGGGAGGATAGATTTCACAGAGGGACTGTGGCTGACTCCAAATTTAGGATGTGTGTTCAGCTTCTACTCTGCCATTAATGTGTTTTATAATAGAAATAACAATGAAACTCTACCCCTCACGTTCTTATTGGTGAAATGTGGGGCTAGGATTAACTTAACAGTTATCTGTTCATCTACCATGTGTCAAGCACCTAATGTGCTGAGAAAGGATTTTCAAACCAAGGATCGAGTATTTCAGAAGGGCAGTCTGGTTCAGGGACTCTGGTGATAGGGACAGTTTCCAATAGTTCATAAATAAGCAAATATACTAAGCACCAGCTGCTTAAAGAGAGCAAGACAAATGTGTTATCATTCTGAACACCCCCTGATTATAATCTTGGAAGCTAATTTAAAACAAAACGAAACAAAAATCTTCTCAAGAAGTGGCAAATATTTATTTAAAACTTTTAATGATAATATCATGTTGTAATATGTAATTTATTCCGTTTTTAGAACATGAATGAGATTCAAAACTGCTATAGCACTTCTATCCTTTTCATGTTATTTGAGAATATTTCCTATGAATTTTCTCCTTTACTTCTCTCCCCTAAGATTTCATCTTGGGATTTTTGCAAAATACTATTTAGTTAACATGTTTATTTCATTCATAAGTGGCATAATTCATAAGTGGCATAAATAATCTGCACATTTCTTATTAGTAAAAGCTCTGGAGGATAGTTCAGAGTTTTGCATTTTACAATCTGTCATCTGTTTACTGCTTTGAAATTTTGCCCCAAAACAGCTGTTGTGATCCAGATAGCTGTTCTGCTTTGGTATGCGCATAAAAGGGAAGAAGAAGTACACAGACCGAAGTGAAAAGAAAATGTCTACAGGCGAGATGACAAGGCCTGATATGCTGCAAATCCAGTCCTTGCACTGCCATTTTAATGACAACAAAATGATGCACATTTATGAAAGGAAATGGATCGGGAAGGCTGAGAATGTTTGATTTAAAGCAATTCTGTTATCTGTCACTTGAGGGGGGAAAATTCTGCTGATTTTAAAACAATACTTCAGTTACAGATGTTTCCAGACCCCTTCCCTGATCCAAGGAAACAAAATACCATTCAGTAACAAGCCCAGATTTAGAGATGGGGCTTGTTCCAATATAAACATTTCTAAGCTAGACCTTCTCCATGAAAGTGCATAGTCAATTTTTCCATATACAGTGGGAAAGACAAAGCTTTTAGCTTAAAAGGCATTCTCGCCTGCAGTGCAGAGCTCCTGGAATGAGCAGCCAAGGGGCGCCATGGTTCACTGTTGATGTCCAGCCCAATACTGACTGAGGCATTAGAGTTATATCAGAATGTCCACATGCCACAAACAGAAAACCAGGCACCACGCTGGCTTTCAGTCTTGGCTATGGTCATTTAGTCAATTCATCATACTAGTGTTTATGGGGGCCCAGTGTGGGGTCTGGCACAAAGCAGGCATTTAACAAATGACTGAAGAATGTACAAGCAATTCTTTTTTCGTGAGTACCAATTATACTAAAGATACTTGCACAGGTAATTTGGGAAATCAGAAGGTGAATCATGGACCCTGTTGGCCTGCAGTTTGGTGTGAGCTCATCAAGTGTGTTTGTAACTTACTGTGATATACAGAAGAAAGAGCGAAGATTCAAAATAAAATGAGAGGTGCAGAGAAATGCTCAGAAAATAAAGGAGGGAGAGATTACTTATAACCTGGAGTGGGGAGGGATCAAGCATGGGTCCTTGAAGGAGGTGGCATTTGTGCAGAGTTTGTAGAGGGTAAGTTGAAGCTGGAAGGCTGGAAATCATAGAGCAGTTTATAGTTACTGCCCATAAGGTACAAAGGCTCAAAGTTGTAATGGGTCTGTTGTTTCATTGCTCAACGTAGGCATTCTCCACTATTGGTAATCTTTCTCAATAATACCAAATGGATTTACTTTTTTCTACTTACTGGGACTTTCTTTGGAAGGATTAGTTTAATACTAGCCATTAAACTTGTGCAACATCCCCAACAACCATCTAGCTTACTACTCATTCGGACATCCCACTGTGTCTCCACACATTTGAGATAACATTGGAGGCGTGCCCTAATCCCTGAAATAAGTATGAGGCATAGCTGGAAATCTTGTTAATTCTTTGTGGGCATCAAGATCCCATGAGTTACTCTTCTGCGGTTTGAAAGTTAGGAATTTTGGAAGGAGAATGTCACTCAACTGTGAAAAAAGAGTATTTTAATTTTATTATTTTTATTTTATTTTATTTTTTGACAGGCAGAGTGGACAGTGAGAGAGAGAGACAGAGAGAAAGGTCTTCCTTTGCCGTTGGTTCATCCTCCAATGGCCACCGCCGCCGGTGCGCTGCGGCCAGCCCACCATGCTGATCCGATGGCAGGAGCCAGGTACTTCTCCTGGTCTCCCATGGGGTGCAGGGCCCAAGGACTTGGGCCATCCTCCACTGCACTCCCTGGCCACAGCAGAGAGCTGGCCTGGAAGAGGGGCAACCGGGACAGAATCCGGCTCCCCGACCAGGACTAGAACCCGGTGTGGCGGCGCCGCAAGGCGGAGGATTAGCCTTGTGAGCTGCGGCGCTGGCCAATTTTATTCTTTTTCATTCTGCTATCTGGTGCATTTTATCCACTGCGAGTTGGAGCAAGACAATGGTGGAAACACTTGGTTTGGTAGCTCTTTGAGTATAAGTTTGATTTAATTGATTTAGTGCCTATCAAGAGGTAAAGAAAAAAACCACTTGGTTTACAACATTCTACTCTTGGGGACCAGTGCTGTGGCACAGCGGGAGCATTCCATATGGGCACTGGTTTGAGTCTGGCTGCTCCACTTCCAATCCAGTTCTCTGCTAATGTGCCTGGGAAAGCAGCAGAAGATGGCCCAAGTCCTTGGGCCCCTGCACCCCTGTGGGAGACCCAGAGGAGGCTCCTGGCTTTGGATCAGCTCAGCTCCAGCTCTTGAGACCATTTTGGGAATGAAACAGTAGGTGGAAGACCTCTCTCTCTCTCTACCTCTCTCTGTAACCCTGTTTTTCAAATAAATAAAATAATTATTTAAAAAAACCCACTCTACTCTTAGTAGCCTAGTTACTGAGTAGCTGAAACACAGCAAACAATTGTTCTCATTTAAGGCTTTGACTATATTTTAGTTTAGCTTTATAAATTTCTTGGAAGATTTGAACCCCAAAGGAAATTCATGCTGATTCATAGCTTCAAGGACAAAGCACTTTTTTCTAGATGAATATGACCTTATATTAGCAGATTAAAAAACAGATTATAATCAAATGAAAATAAAAATAGTTTAGATAATCTGAGATGAAGATATAATGTCTAACAGCTAAAATAAAGGTCCACGGTTTTTAAGATAATAGAGTGGAAGAGCAGAAAAAAAAATGTTCCACAGAAAAAAAATACCAAAATGCTTGCTACTGCATGTTCAAAAACACAAGCCAGAGGAAAATGTTCTTCATCTACATGAACACTGTTTGCGATTAGGGAGATTACTCTGATTTTGTAAGGTTTCAGTATGAGGATCCTTCTCACATTCAAAGACTGGGAAGAGAGGGAAGCATGACAACACCCACTATGTTGAAAATGAACCATGGAAAGAGTAGCAGGTTGGAGCCGTCCTGCCTTCCAAAGACCTTCAGATTTTGCTGAGTACCTCCTTCCTCCACCTAATTCTTTGTCCTCTAGTAGGTTCAGGGCACGTTGGAGAAGCTATTCACAGAAAAGTCTCTGTAATATACCACAGTGCTCTACAGTTCTGCCAAGATTTTCTTTGAGGAACAGGTATTCTATACAACCTTGCTGTTGAAGACTGGGGTGACTAGGCTTTGAAATCAGCAGTGGCAAAGCTCTCCATGTAAAACCAGAGATGCTGAAACTCAGGCTTGTTATAAAGCAGATCAGGAAAATCACAGTGGGGTACAACTGCCAGATAGACCCGTTTGGTGTGAGCACATATTTTATTTTCTTGATTAATTCCTCATGTTTCATTGTTTGTTTTGCTACATGATAGAAAAATTCCTGAAAGTCATGTGGCAAACCTTATTCTGTGAAGGAGGTCACCAGACATGATGTGGTCTGGGAATTTTAAAAATTAGCTCTTCAATTGTTTTCAAATAAAAGGATTATTGCTATTTTTTAAATAGATCTTTCTCTCTTCCTTTTAAAATCAAAGATGTGTTGTTTATTTTTATGCGACCACTGGAAAACTCTAACCAGAAATTCTGATATCTTATTGCAATTGAATTCTTACTTTTTTAGTGCAGGTGCTGAGCTCATGGTTCAAAAGATTGATAGTCATATAGTAAACATTTCTGAAATGATAGAAAAGGGATGAATGATATAGTTATAAATTCAATTTAAAATTGAGATTAATAAAATGGCCAAAGACCAAGAGAACTTCCAATGTTTTGTGATTTAATTACTTAGTTTCAAGACCCAAATGGCCACATAAGACACAACCAGAAGATAAAGACGGACATGCTGCCATCTGATACAGCTCACTGAATGTGCCAACACAGATTTCCAGGTGCTCCCTACCACCATTATATATTCCTTTGATGGCATCCATGCTCTGTGATGCAGTAGGGAAAGAGGGCTGTTCTCAAAGCCAGGAGACTTGGTTGTGTTCCAGTTCTAGACATTCTCTGTGGGACACTGAGGAAGTAACTCAATTTCTGGCTCTAGTTTCCTCCTCTTCAATGAATTAGCAGCACAATTATTTCTAGGCTCTTCCTAGACAGATTTTACCAAACTTCCTCCTTTCTCAGTAAGGTTACTTGCTAGGAGACTTCAGCTAATCATTTAGTATCCCAATGCCTTTTATAAATTAGATTACTAACCATTGGTCTGCCTAATTTATTCTATATTTGGGGATATTAAAGGTGTAAATATGTAGGAAAACACTTGGTAAGCCATAAAGCTTTGTAAATATTAATATTGTTTTCCAACTGAGTTAGTAGTCATTGGATTTTCCAATAGTTGGCAGTTGTGAATAACATTTGTCCAACATCAGTATCAATAGTTTTTTTAAAAGCCAAACTCTTCAAACTGTGGATTGAGAAATTTACAGGAGGCCTTCCCAAATCATTAAAGATCAGTTCTTCCTAGGTATACTGCACATTTTATAAAGCAAAATAAAGCTTGCCTTACTGACACTTCAAAATGCTTATGGTGCCATTTTTTATTCAAATAAAGAAAAGCCTTTTTGTTTATTATCTCCATTTCCATAGACATAACATTCATAACAGAAGCCATTTGGCCTTTGGAGGCCATGAAAATGGCTTCAGCACAGATAGAATGTGATGGGGAGAGCAGAGTAAGACAGAGAGCTGTCTTCTGTGCTCAGGATACAGGTAAGAAACTGTGGTTTGCCTCTTAAGGTAATAAAATACTCATTGTGATAGAGTAATTGCTTTAGAAAAATGAATTCTGATCGCCTGGCTGTTCCTATAAGGATCAGAAGATAGACAGTGGTTATCTGGTCTGTGCACTACTACCTTAACCTCTCCCCAAAACTCCTTCGTTGTTTCCCTTAGCACTCCCAGGTGATGACCAAGACAAAAGTGCAATTTCCTAAATTCCTAGGATATGGCCAAAAATATCATCAGACAGGGAACAGGAAGCATAAAAATATCTCTCAGGAGAGCACCAATTGTTTAAATATTTCTAGCTCGTGTTTGGAGCTGTTGCAGAGGTGCTCAGGGCATCAGTAGCTCTGTGCAATCAGTAACGTGTGCTGGCCCAAGGCAAGTGTGTATATGGCTGGGAAACTTCCTCCGAGACACTGATTTGAATAAGATTTAGGGTAATATTTTGGAGACTTGTCTTGATTTCGAATAATAATTTGAGAAGCTCCAGCATAGTGATTCCCAAACATTTTAGAGCAGGGAAATTTTTTTTAAAAATCTGTGAAATTTCATGTGAGTTCATCCATAAAACAAATAAAAATGAAGATGCCCCGGTTGAAGGAAGTAAGGTCACAGCCCCTTGCTGCTCACCCTCCCCTCTCCATCCCACATCGAATCCAAAGCATGTCCACAGAGTCCCAGCCTGAAAGTCTCTAATTTAGTAGGTCTGAAGTTAAAAGGTCCCTGCAGAGACTTTTCCCATGATTTAACAAATCTCTATAAACATCAGCAGCATCTTTGACTTCTCCCTTATCCTTGTCAGCTTGGTAGAACCTTGGCAATGATCCCAACATTTGTTCTCTCTTTTCTAGGCTGCTGGCCATCAACCAAATGCAGGTCCTTTTTGCTCTCTCCTGGACAGTCACCAATGCATGACATAGGTTATCCTCATTCAGGTTCTCTGATGCCTACTGACCAATTCAGTAGCCTGTTTCCAGATTCATGTTGACAAAGCGCAATTCTCATTGTGTTCCCCATCTGCTCTGAAATCTTCAATTCTTCCTTGTTGTCCAGTACCAACTGGGACTATTTCCCTCTTAAAAGAAATCCTGTCTCTTTGCCCTCACTCATTCTATTCCCTAAGTTTGCTTTCTTTTCCTCGAAGATTCAACTGAAATCCCACCTTTGGGCCAGTGCCGCCGCTCACTTAGCTAATCCTCCGCCGGCGGTGCACCTAGGTTCTAGTCCCAGTTGGGGCACCAGATTCTGTCACGGTTGCTCCTCTTCCAGTCCAGCTCTCTGCTGTGACCCGGGAAGGCAGTGGAGGATGGCCCAAGTGCTTGGGCCCTGCAACCGCATGGGAGACCAGGAGGAAGCACCTGCCTCCTGGCTTCGGATAGGTGCAGAGCCGGCCGTAGCGGCCATTTGGGGAGTGAACCAACGGAAGGAAGACCTTTCTCTCTGTCTCTCTCTCTCACTGTCTAACTCTGCCTGTCAAAAAAAAAAAAAAATCCCAGCTTTTCTATGAAGTCACCAGGGCGTTTCCCACCACGAGTAAATGTTCCTTCTAAAGTCTTCAATAATTTTTGTAACAATTTAGTTGTATAACATCACCAGTGTACATGTCTTATCTCTTTTGATGAATTTTATTCATCTTTGTAGGATACTGGCAGTTGCTGAGAGAACAGGTACCTTTTTGCTAAATAAGAGAGAAAAAAATATTGGTGTGGGTCAATCAGGTGTACCTGGACACCTAAGGAATACAGTAAGGTGGTAATATAAGACCTGACATACTATTTTCCATATTTCAAAATATAGGACTAAACATAATAGTGACATATCCATAAAAATGTATAATTTAAAGTAAATGATAGGCTGGTGCCACGGCTCAATAGGCTAATCCTCCACCTGTGGTGCCGGCACCCCGAGTTCTAGTCCTGGTCGGGGTGCCAGTTCTGTCCTGGTCGCTCCTCTTCCTGTCCAGCTCTCTGCAGTGGCCTGGGAGTGCAGTGGAGCATGGCCCAAGTCCTTGGGCCCTGCACCCACCTGGGAGACCAGAAGAAGCACCTGGCTCCTGGCTTTGGATCAGCGCAGTGCACCGGCCGCAGCGCGCCAACCGCAGCAGCCATTGAGGGGTGAACCAATGGAAAAAGGAAGATCTTTCTCTCTATCTCTCTTTCTCACTGTCCACTCTGCCTGTCCAAAAAAAAAAAAAAAAAAAAGGTAAATGGTATATTTTTCTTTTGGTCTTATTTATAATAGAGTGATATCACTGATTAAGTTATTTTATCAGAAGTTTTACTTTGCAGTTATGCATTACTTTGCTTGATTAAAAATGAGTTACTATTCAATATATTTCATTTGATAGATGCTATAGACTGAATATGCTTCCTCACGTTTCGTATGTCGGAGCTGTAACCCCCAATATGACTATATTTGTAGGTAGGACCTCTGAGGAGATAATACAGGTTAAATGAGAGCATAAGGAAAGGATTTCAATGCAATAAAACTGTTTTCTTTATAGGAAGAGGAAGAGTTATCAAAGTCCTAACTCTCCACGTGTTTACAGAAGAAAGGTCATGTAAGGACACAGAAGAAGGTGGCCATTTGCAAGCCGGCAAGGGAGTCCTCACCAGCTGACCCTGCCAGCACCTTGCTCTTGGACTTCTGGTCTCCAGAACTGAGAGAAAACAAATTTGTGTCTGTTGCTAATACCCCACCCAGTCTAGGGTATTAGCAGCATTATCTGGCTAAAATAGCAGATGAAATGTTTCAAAACGCAAGGCTGGAGGAAGAAGAGAAATAGTAAAATGTGTGAATTTAAAGCACTTTGATACACCCCTCACCACCACCACCCCTGCGTTCCAGTTTACAATGGATTTCACAGCCGACCAATGTCACAGGCATTCTCCTAGTCCAGGAGGGCACAGACTGCTTGAGTCCATCCCGGTTAGAATCACTGATGTCTTGAATGGTACCTCTGAGAATTGGGCTCTTCCTCTCTTGTGCTGAATGAGTTAACTCATTTTTTTCAGACACGTTCTATATAGTGCTTGGTAATAGCTAGAAAAGGAGTTAGAAGGCTAAGTTTCTGTTAGGTCTGACTTGAATCCTCTCTGTTGCTCAACTTCCTTTCTTTTTCTATTGTAATTTGTAGAGAAACAGTTTAAAAGGCACACTGTTTCTAAACCTTCACTAGGTTTTCCTGTGATTGACATACTTTGTCTAATCACTTCCCCTGCAGTCTTGTTTTTACTGTAGTTCAAGCTCTTTCCTCATCCTTTTTGAATTCTTTTAAGTTGTAGGTCCACAAAATAGACTTGGAACTCTACTAAAAAATTAATGAGCAGCATAGCTGGAGACCCACAATTATACACACATCTAGAACTTGTGTCAAGTTTTATTCCTCTCATGTCTAAGGAAGAACTTCCCAGTGTGACTGAGATGGTAGATGCAGTTTACTCTATAACTTTAAAATTTAAAGGAAAGTCAAAGCTTCAACATACCACTAATTTAAATGTTATTTACAGGCTCATTATCTGTTAAGAGCTCTCTTGCCTTCCTGGTTGGAACTGAGAAACTTTGGTAGCTGAGCTATTGCTGAGGCACTCTGAATTTTGAAACAGATGGTATGGGGGTCATTGCAACCCAGAGGTTAAGAGTGTGAAGCCAGATTTCCCAGCCATGGGTTTAAGTTACTCAACTGCTATATGACCCAATTTCCTCATCTGGGTTATATTACTGCCTTTCTCATAGGGTTATGATGAAAAATAAAATAATTACTAGTACTCATAAAATGCTTAGAACAGTATGGACACAGAAAGTGCTAATCAAGAGTTCAGTTATTCAAGTTAAAAGGATCTTGGGAATCAACCAGTACACTGACACCAATGGGTTAGAGCACAGGGGTACTTTAAGGCTGTTATATAGTAGTAGTCTCAGGGTTGAGGCTGTGTCAGTGTGGCCTGGAGCCTGCCATGAGTACAGGATGCCTGCTCTGATACAGAAGGAAGCACACATTATGATGTGAAAGCACATTCCTGCAGATATCAGTCCCTCTAGAAAAGTGCCCATTGCAGGAACACTGTTTCCGTTCCCATTTTGGGAAATTGGCCCTTCCGTCTCTCATTATCTTCTCAGTTCACACTACATTCTACACACTACATCCTGCACTCCCTGGAGACACATTACCTGATCAGGATGATTCCCTTGCTAGCAACCAAAATATCACTGTCCCACCCTTTTCAGAAGAGTCTGAGCAACATCCTATTTTCAAGCAAATTCCGTAGTATGCTCTTCCCCTGCCTCTCCTCCCTCAAGGATACAGAGTCTCCAGGGGTCTCATTTCCTGTCTCAGTGTGTAGGCTACCAATGCTGAGAAGGGTTAAGTGGCAGCTGAAAATCTTTTATGTCATTCCATGTCTTTTCTCAAAACATCTTAATCTGTGCATGTCATAGGCTGTGTATTCAGGAAGTGATATTACCTTCTCAGCTCCTTCTGGGGCCTGGAACAACAGCTGGCTTTGGGGCTTTTTTATTCTTTTTTAAATTTTTAGTGCTAGTGTCTTATACCTGGGTGAGCTGTGAGCCCACTCACCACCAAACCTCACCATGGTTTGCTTGGCTTTACTTTTTTGCCCCTACTCTCCATAATTACGTAAAAAATACCTTCCTTTTCCTGGGTTTACAATTTTCTCTATATCCAATTCAAGCTGTAGATGCTGACTACAGAGAGGATCCTGAAATTCTGTAGCCCTAACACATGCCCAGGTGAGGCTCATGCTGTCATCTTTGCACCTCACTATAAGTAGCAAAGTTTTAAAGCCCTCTTCCCTGTAGCCAACAACAATTAGGGCATTCACACACCTTGGCAGGTTCCCTCACACACTGACAGTTTTGGCTTCCAGTTCACCGAAGATATTTGCTTCCAAATGATGTGTCCTGCCCAATCTAGAGCCAGATTCCAAGTTTGGCTTTTTCTTTGCGGTATCATTATGATTTGGTGGACAATGGTGTTCTGTGTGATATAATGTGATGATTTCAGTTGGTGCTTATAATGAATCAATGTCTGTCTCCCAGTCTCCTCCCTGGACCCTATGCCACTTGGCACTTAACTATTATGAACTGACTTGTGTCTCCCCTTAGTAGTGTGTCTCTTCCATTGTCATATTTTATTATCTTTCTGTAGTGGAGTTTCCTGTTTAGGGTCATCCTGAAGAGTCTAGAAAAGTAGGTGGCAGGAACATTTATAGGTCACACCTTAGACACACTTAGGTGTTTGTTGCTAATGCTTTCTCAGAAACCCCCTTGCTGTGTCACCTTGGATAGGCTCATTTCCATGGCCGGGCTGGTGCCCTGACCTGCAGGTTATCATCAGCCCCATATCTGGAGTTAGGAACAGGGAAAATTACCCCTATTAAAATGCTTCCCCCTCCACTCTCCCCAGCAGTTCAAGAACCTGTGTTTTCCTCAGGCTCTAGACTCCATTAGCTTAAGGTTTTTGATGAGAATGACAACTATTACTATATGATTCTGTTCCTTAACTTAGGTCCCCTTTAACTTGTATACACTTGGTTTATTAGACAATGGTAGACTTTTGTCCCTAGAAGTAACCATGTTTTGGTTGCTGTGGTTGTTTTTCATATAGAGAAACTGAGGCGCCAGGAAGTGAGGGACTTGACCTGACAAACATCATCTGGTGGTTAGTGACAAAGACAAGGACCATTGTAGTCAATTCCAAATGCAGTCTAGCTCTATTTAATTCTGTGAGAATCTCCTACAGATAATTCATCTTAGTGATAAATAAAAACAATAAAGCATAAAGTGGATAATCGTATATTAGAAGTAAACAATTTCCCATTAAAAGCTATCTAGACACATTCATGTCGTGACCTGTGGTTCCGATGCTAAGGATGATTAAGTCCACTGAAACAATCAGAAAGAACATAAGGCCAAAAGTCAGAAGATCCAGTCCCTAATAAGCTTTGTGTCCTTGGGAGGAAGCACCCCAACCTCCACTCTCTCTCAGCTAAGTCTCCTCAACTACAAATCAAGAGGGCTGAATCTCTAAACTTCCTTTCTAGATCTAACACTCTCCGACTTCCTTGATTTGTTGTTTCATCCTGCAAGGTATACATCTAATGATAACCTCCCATTGGCTCTGCATCCAAATGTGTCTCCTCTGTGCTGAATTCTGTGCTGCACCAGAGGCTCAAGGCTTGTCTCTGAGGAATGGAATTTCAGGTGTCTACTGGCATTGACCAGGAAAGGGCAATTGCAGTGAACAACGTAGAATGAGGCAATTATTCATGCAATATGCTGACACAGCAGCCTGTCTCCAAACATCCACACTTTGTTCAGCCTGCAAATAACCAGCATTTAGCACCTCATCTGGGACATGGGGATTGAGACAGCCAATCTGCTGCTCCCAGGACTCATGGTAGATCAGCAGGAAGAGAGCACGCTTAGCTTGTCCAGTTGTATCACTGTCTATTAAGAGGAAACACACAACACCATGACCGTGAAGCTTGAAAGTCACTGTGGACTAATGCTGCTGTGGAAGAGGCAGCTTACCACGATTTTAAGCCTTGAATTTGTGCTGTGATTCTAGATGATTCTAGAGTCTCAGCATTCCAAGATCTGAGGCTCATTAGAAAGGTCTCTTGCCTCTAGCTGGTTGTCTATATTATTCATTCATTTGGGCTGACATTTGGCTTCCAGAGCTGCTTAGTTCAGTATGACATACTGCAGTGCACTTTGTACACAGACAACAGTATTCCATGTAGCAGTCACATCCTCAATGCCAGCTTTACTGAAGACCTCTTTGATCCCTAGAGTCTCTGATTTCCTTTAACACAATCATGTCGCTCCAGCTAAGGGAGGGGATAGTTTAATCCGTACCACGCTCAAGGGCCCTGTTAGCTGATGAGTGCATGGATTCCTGTCCCAGTCTCTAAGAGATTTGTGCTAGTGCACAGGCTGTTAATGTAATGAGATTTCGCTAACTCACCAATTCTCATGGAGTCATAACTGTAGATACTTCACTCCATTTAGGAAACGCAGCATTTCTAGCTTCAGCCAAAACACAACATAAAAGTCCTGGGAGCGAAAAGACATCATTTTGCATTTTATACCGAGTACATCTGCTCACCACTCCCCTAGATTTTTTTTTAATAACAGAACTTGTTTCTTTATGTGTTTTTTCTTTATGCAGAGGACTTGGGCTTGAATATGGAAATTTTCCCACTACCATTCATCCTTGGAATGTTGTTTCCCCCAAGTTTCTCATGATAAAAAGACTCAGATTCAGGGCTGAACTGCTGGCAGCTGAATTTCATTAAGGCTTTTGATGGGAAACTTAAGTTGGAATTACAAACATCTGTGGTTAAACTTCCCTTTAGTAAACCATTTCCCAGAATTTAACTTTACCACACTAGGACAAAAAAGAAAAAACAGTTGAAAAAAAGAATGCTGCTCTTTTGGAAATACAGGAGTAGAAATTTAAATATTCTTCTGGATGGTCACTATATTTCAAGGACCTAGACCTAGGCGATTTATTTGTTTTAGAAAACAAATAGTTATTTATAGATGCTGTTTTTGAGCTCAAAGCATGCACTGGCAATCTGATTTTAATGGTTTATAACCAATCAAATGTCTCAATTATTCCTGACCATTATTATATAAAATATGGTTACTATGAACAAAGAAACATCCTAAATGAGGGGAATATTTCTGACATTTATTTCAAGAAACTGTGATAAATCTGATTAGAAGATTTGTGAAAAAAAGAGATCATTGTCTTTGTCATGTCAAAAGTGATGGGGTTTTGTTTACTTTTTCTAGAGATTTAAAAAAACTCTTCATTTCTTTTAACTGTTCAGATCAGTCAATTGTTAAGGAAAGGTTGTTTAATGAACATTAAAGAGAAGAATTATAAAACTAAACTACAGCCTCCTTCTGCAATGTTGGATAATCAGTAATTTTGTAAGCAAAAGTTGAAAGTCAGGGTGGGCACTTGACCTAGCCATTAAGCTGCCAGTTAGAATGCCCATGTCCATGGGGCCGGCACTGTGGCTCAGTTGGTTAATCCTCCACCTGTGGTGCCAGCATCCCATATGGGTGCTGGGTTCTAGTCCTGGCTGCTCCTCTTCCAGTCCAGCTCTCTACTGTGGCCTGGGAGTGCAGTGGAGGATGGCCCAGGTCCTTGGGCCCTGCACTTGCATGGGAGACCAGGAAGAAGCACCTGGTCCTGGTTTTGGATCGGCGCAGCGCTGGCCTTTGTGGCCATCTGGGGAGTGAACCGATGGAAGGAAGACCTTTCTCTCTGTCTCTCTCTCACTGTCTATAACTCTACCTGTCAAAAAAAAAAAAAAAAAAAAAAAAAAAAAAAAAAAGGAATGCTCATGTCCTGCATTGGAGTGCCTGGGTGCCTGGTTTGGACACCCACCTCCAGCATCTGGATGCTAGATGCTTGTTAATGTGGACCCTAGCAGGCAGAGATGACAGCCAATGTAGTTAGGTCCCTGCACTCAAGTGGGAGACCTGGACTGAGTGCCCATCTTTCACCTCTTGACTCAAGTTGGCAGTTGGCAGCATTTGGGGAGTGAACCAATGGACGAGAGTTCTGTATTTCTGTATCTCTCTCTCTTTTTTTAAAGATTTATTTATTTATTTATTTGACAGGTAGAGTTACAAAGAGTGAGAGAGAGAGAGAGAAAGGTCTTCCTTCCATGGTTCACCCCCCAAATGGCCGCTACGGCCAGCACTGTGCCAATCCGAAGCCAGGAGCCAGGTGCTTCCTCCTGGTCTCCCATGCGGGTGCAGGGCCCAAGCACTTGGGTCATCCTCCACTGCACTCCCAGGCCACAGCAGAGAGCTGGACTGGAAGAGGAGCAACCGGGACTGGAACCCGGTGCCCATATGGGATGCCGGTGCTGCAAGCAGAGGATTAGCCAAGTGAGCCACGACGCCGGGCCCCTCTGTATCTCTCTTTTTCTCAAATAAATTTTAAAAATTGAAAGTCATCAAATTCACAGAACAAAAAGATTTCGATAATAAAATACTTTAAACAAGATTCTTAAATTCTTTACTGACACATAGATGTAGATAATAGAAGAGAAGGAAATGGGGACAGAATGAGACAACTGAGGGCTAATTTTGTTTTAGGTAGCTGTACTTTTTCATTTAAATTTTCACAACAATCTTGTGAAGCAAAATAATTTCTATTATTTATAATCAAAGGAACTGAGCCTCTAAAAGATTAATTTGTCCAAAGTTAAAGAGCTGAAGTGGAACTCACATCACGTCTATATGCCCATAAGCTCATATCCTGCTTCTGAGGAAAGGTTAATTTCAAATACTGTAAGGTAGAGGCTGCAAATAAATATCCCTTGGGCTGAATCTGGCCCTTAGCTATACTTAGCCTACAGGGAATTAAAAAAAATGAGTCTGCAATTTCACTTAAGAATTCAGATTCTCTTTTCCTTTGAAAAAAGTCAAACAAGAAAAAAAAGGGGTGGGGGAGAGTAAGCATTGTGGTGCAATGGGGTAAGCCACTGCTCAGGACACCCATATCCCACATCAGAGAGACTGGGGTCCAGTCCAGTCTTGGATTCTAATCTAGCTTCGTGCTAATGTACCTGAGAGGCAGCAGATGATGGTTCTGTCCGTACTACTCATGTGGGAGACCCTGTTAGAGTTCCTCATTCCTGGCTTCAGTTTGGTTCAGCTCTGGTTGTTGCAGGTGTTTGGGTAGTAAATCAGTACATGGAAGAACTCTCTCTCTCTCTCTCTCTCTCTCTCTCTCTTCTCTCTCTCCTCTATGCATCTGTGTCTTTATCTCTGTTGCTCTGCCTTTCAAATAAATACCAATAAATCAACTTAACAAAAAACAAGCAAAATAAAACATCCAAAGACCTGGCAATGCATCCAAAGTGATAGCTGGCCTTTGGGAAGAGGCATCCCTTTCCTTCTTCTCCTGTTATTTAGGTCCCCAGAACTCATACGATGCATTCCTTTGACTGTACTATAAGAATGTACATTTTAAAACTTTCTCTGAACCATACCACCCAGCAATTTCCTTTCTGGGTATATGCTTCAAAGAACTGAAAGCAGAGACTCAAATACTTGTACATCAATGTTCATAGCAGCAATATTCACAATAGCCAAAAGGTAGATAAACCCGATGACTCATGTCTATTGATAGATGAATGGATAAACAAAATGTGATACATTTGTTCCTAAAATAATTTTTATTTTTATTTTATTTATTTGAAAGTCAGCAAGACACAGGAGAGACAGAAACAGAGATCTCTCATTCCCTAGTTCACTCCTCCAATGCCCACAAGGACCAATGCTGGGCCTGGATGAAGGCAGGACCTGGGAACTCAATCTAGGTCTTCTACATGAGTGTAAGGTCCCAGGTAAACTGTGTATTAGCAGGAAGTTGGAATGGGAGTAGAGCTGGGACTTGAACCCAGGTACTCTGATGCAGAATGTAGGCATCTCAAGTGGCATTTTAACTGCTACACCAAATGACTGCCCCATCACAGAATAGTATTCAGTCTTAAAAAGGAGTGCAATTCTGAATACACGCTACAACAGGGCTAAAGTCTGAAGATGTTACGCTAAAACTGAAATAAGCCAGACACACCATGATAAATACTGTATGACTGTGCTTATGTGAGATACCTAGAGTAGTCAAATTCATAGAGACAGAAAGCAGAAGGTAGATTGTTGGTTGCCAAGGCTGGGAGGGGGTATTAATAGGAAATTCTTGTTTAATGGATTTCCATGTGGAAGATGAGAAAGTTATGAAGATGGATGGTGGTGATGATTGTATAAAAATGTGAATGGACTTAATGTCATTGAACACCTGAAAAAGGTTAAATTGGTAACATTTATGGTGATTATATTTTATCACATTAAAAAACACTTCCCACTTCCTCTGAGTGAACTGGAAAACTCTTGTGCTCTAAGGAATGGGATTCTATATTTTCCAGAAATTTTATAACAAATTCTATACAGTAAAGCCTGCACTCTTTAGATGTACTCTTTGAATTCTCTGCTAATGGAAATCAGCATTCTAATGTAGGCTGTAGCCTCGTCTGCAGGAAACATGCTGGATTATAAAGGAAAATAGGATACAAGAAAATTCCACAGTTAAAAAAATGACTGCCTATCAGGAGAGCCTTTGGTAAACTGGGAAAATAGAATGGAGTCTGGAAACCTGGACAAAGTTTACCATCATCAACATCAATTTATTCATCTTTAAAAGGAGTATAATTTTCACTATTGAGTACTAATTTAGATAATACATGTAGTTTCATGGGACATAGTAGAAATCAACAAAGTGTTACTTTTTTCCTTTTATACATGAATAGTTTAAAAAGCAGTTATTAGAAAAGGAAAGAGGAAAGGGAAAAGGAAATTATCTCACTTCATTGATATTCCTAAGATTTTACACAATGTGTGCTACTCATGTAGCAAGTGCTGCATAAAAGATTTTGAATGGCATGTTTTATTTCTTCACTTTAAGAAATCCCCAAACTGACTGAAATTTTCCCTGGGTAAACTTCTATTTGACCAGTCATTTCTTTCTAGACACTCTTATACAGCTGCACTGCTTTTATGTACTCCTTCCTAGCTGTGCCACTGAGCAGGTAGGCAGCCTGTGCTTCAGTTTCCATGTTTGTGAAGTAAATTAATAATGATATCAGTCCCATTCACTTATAATAAAGGTTAAAGGAAACAATTCATGGGCAATGCTTCCATCACTGTCCAGCAGGTGGTAACTACTCAAGGAGTGACAGCGACAAGCCACTGCCATGACTGTTTTCCAATCCTTCTAAAATACATATTTAAAACACTTCTTTGGTGTTTGTTGATCACTCCAGATCTTTATCTGGAGTCAACCTTTACCAACATTACCTCCATGGTACCTAGTTTGTAGCCACTCTTACAGAATGGTAATTCACTCTGCTTTATATGATGGCTATGTATATTTTTTCTTTCTAAGATTGCTTATCTCTTAGGGTAGGTGTGGGACTACACCTTCTTTTAATCCCTCCTAGTGCTTATTTTATTGCTCTATTCAAGGTAAAGCTTCCAACTTGCTCATTGAATGAAAAGTGAATAAAATAATATCTGCATACAGGAAAGTCAAATTTCCTAGTCAAATAGTTGGACTAGAAGTATAGAACGACAGGCCAGGCCAGTAACTGGAGGTCCTTATGGTAGCCTCCCTTCTCAAAGTAGGAGACCAAGAAAAATAAAGAGAAAGCAGATATTGAAATAGACCTAAAAAGTGTCTGAATAACCGTTCCTCAATCCCTCCACGGCAGGGACTCTAGCAATGTGTTGGGGAGTGAGATTGCATATCAACAGGGAAGACAGCAGAGCTAGTGATCTTCTTAGTGCCTGGTTTAAAATAGCAGGTCAGTCAGGTTTCCTTGGAGGGAAGTTAACACAACAGTAATGACAATAGCAGCAAAATGTATTGTTAGGAAATAAAGTCCTGTTTTCTTTTCTCACATGAATTTGTTCAGTATGGTCAATAATTTCCCTTATTTTCTCATCTGTCTATCAAAGCAGTGACAGCACTGCTGTCCCCCTCCATCACCTCCCAGTTGGCCCTTTCAGCAGGATCCTTATCCCATCTAATCCTCAGAGTCTGTGTGTGGCTCCTTCCTAACCACCACTGTCAATCTCTAATCTAGTGCTCTTGACCTTGTTTAACTCCTACTTATTTTCAATGAGCAAGAGTCTTTCTTCCCAAGGACATAGTGGTACTGGCTCCATGGAGGGGAGGTAGTTCTTCCTCTCCATTGCTGCACACATCCTCAGTGATTCTGCCATTTTTAATTGGTCAAGAAGAGATAGACTCCTGGCTGCTCCACTTCCATTCCAGCTCCCTGCTAATGTGCCTGGGAAAGCAGCGGAAGATGGCCCAAGTGCCTGGGCCCTTTACCTATGTGGGAGACCCAGATGAAGCCCCTGGCTTCTGGCGCCTGTCTTCTGACTGGCCTAGCTCTGGCAGTTGTGGCCATCTGGGGAGTGAACCAGCAGATCCAAGTCGTCTCTGTCTCTCTTTGTCTCTGTCTCCGTCTCTCTCACTCTGTGTTTCTCTGTCTCTCTCCTTCTCTCTGTAATTCTGCCTTTCAAATAAAAAAAACAAATGTTTTTTTAAAAAAGAGACAGAGATCTGCCTAGCTTTACTTGCTGTAGTGTGTGTGATAAAATGAGCATACATCCCTTTCTTAAATGTGAAATATTAGACTAATGAGGATGCTTACTGAAACAACCTAGATGCCCCAGTGCCCACACTCACCTATGGAGAATCACTATTCTCCCCATAAACCCAGCAATAATGGTCTCAGTAAATCGCTTGTCAAAAAGTACAAAGAAATTGGGAAAATTCTCCTCATAACCAGCTGAGAGCTACCCTTGGGTGTTTCTCTTTTCAAATTCTTTGCCTCCTGGGGAGGCTTGGGCTTGTTTCACCAGGAAAGGAGGGGCTTCCTTCTTGGGCAGCCAGTGATCTCCACGCTTTTCCTCTGCGTATGCCATACTTCTGTAGCTCAGCTTTCCCCAAGCACCACAGCAGGCCAGAGTCCATGTTTCTAGCTGAGGGCCCAGAGGTGCGGAGGACAAAAGCCTGCTATCAGGGAGTTTGGGAGAACCACAGGCAGGCGCTTAGCCAAATACCTCCCACTGCCCCATGCTTGCCTTAGTATTTGTCTTCCTTCCCTTTGAAGGAGAATTGAGGAATAATCATTCATATCAATCCAATGCAAATAAAGCCAGTCTATTTTTAGAACATCCTCCCATCCACAGTTTGGACCTCTCCCATAAATAAGAAGTCTGTGGTCTCTCTCTCTCTCTCTCTCTCTCTCTCTCACACACACACACACACACAATCTCCTGGACCAATCCAGTGAAGTAGTTGTACCATGTTATTAAATTTCACAAATATATTTGAGCCAAGGTCTGCTTACTGGCAATAAAAGGCATGGGAAACCTGCTGGTGTGGTGTTGGGATTGCTATGGGACCACAGGCTAACTGGAGGCATTATGTGAAAATATGCAGTGGGAACATAATTACATCAATCCCACCCTTTCAAAACCATATACTTTGGCCTTCCTGGAACAACTAGTATCTTCTTTCTTTTTCCCTGAACCAAAGGCCTCAAGTGACATTTTGAACCTATTAGACTATGACAATTCTACAAATTTAACTCTTTACAGGACATTGTTGCTGGCTGGAAGAAAACAGACAAACAGAGCTAGAGCAGTAATGAGTAAAATAACACCATTGAAAACATAAAGTAATAAGGGTGTCTTTTAGACCTACAATCCACATATTTTTACAGTCATAACCCTGAGCATATGAAAACACTCACACTATCGCACTATATCAGGCACCCTCTATGTTTTATCTCATTTTACTATCACAACTGTATGAGGTATGAAGTAGACAACAATAGCTTCTTTAATCCTCAGTTTCTTTATCTGTAATTTAGGCAACTATAGGTCAAGGAGTCTGAAATTTAACTTGGGACCATCTGGCTGAAAGCCTGCCATCTAAACACTCTGCTATGACATCTGCCTATTTTTCCACTGAATACACAAGCATAGAAGAAATTGCTAATTTTAAGGTATCCTAAAACGCAAACAATTATTTTCTTAATTTGTGTTATAGGATGGAGTTAACAAGAACAACAACAAAACCAGTTGTGTATGTGTTTGTCTCTTTAGATTAAACAAAAATAAAAATGCCTGGATAAATTTGAATTTTTACTACGGATATATTCTATGCAATATTTGAGACATGGCCAAAATTCATTGTTTATCTGAAATTCAGATTTATTTGTGCCTTCTGTACTTTATCTGCCAATCTTAGTCATAAGTGAAGCATGTCACTCAGGGGCTTCCCAAGCTCAAAGCAACAGGTGGGGACGACGTTTTCCTGCAGTTCATTCCAAGACTGCAGAGAAGGCAGCCTTCCATTGTGCGGTGTCTCCCTGGTCTGGCCTCTCCCCAGTGCCTGGGTGGGAGGTTGATCCATAGCCATGCCCCCTTTTTCTCATGGAGGTTACATTTTGCACCACAGTGAGAACTTGGGAAACTCTGGCCTCCTCATCCTCCCAGTTTAGGGAGCAGGGTAGGCCTCACTCTGAAGAAGGACCATGTCCATGTGCCTTGTTTTTAATCATTAATAATCAACAATTGAAGCTATATCAACAATAAGTAGAGTTAATAGCAATAGTCCAGAGCTGGGTGGTTTTGGAAATAGTGTCGATTTGCGTAACTGTTTCAGTTGTGCGGTTGCTGTACCCATAGCATGTGTGTGTATGTGTGTGTGTGTGTGTGTGTATGCGTGCGCTGTCAGATCAATTCCTCCTTCCTTTCCCATGAACTTAGGTGACTTCATTTTCCTCCTGCTTAGCATCTCCCACGCACTGGCCTTGCTGGTGTCTCTCTAGGCTCAGGGAGCTCTTAAATCACTCTGGGTTCACCTACCCTGGCCAAGTTTCTACGCTTTGGCTATATTTGCATCTTAAACCCTCCTGAGAGGTTCAAGCAGAAGAAGTCGTTGGGATGAACGTATCATCAACCGCACATCGCACATCCTGATCCTTCTTATTTGGGGGTGATGACTGATTCACTCTGCTTCTGGAATAGAACGGCAGGTTTCTGCTCTGTCTGCTGGGTAGTTTCCTAACAGCGTCCCTCACCCCCTCAAGCCTGCCCTGGGGCTGTAGACCTTGTGTCTATTTCAAGACAAAGGGTCGGTTCTGCCCTCCATCCCTACGAGGAGCAGGAAGCCAGTGACCGGGCAGACAGAGCAAGTGCTGTGGCCCCTGCCCAAATGCCTCCAGTGGGACACACAATAGTCACAGGCGCTGACAGCTGCTGCAGTCCAGGTGAGAGCCCAGCAGGAGACTCAGAGAGGACGCATGCATTGAGCCACTCTGAGTTGCAAAGACTCAACTTTGCAACACACCACGTCCAAATCAACTCAGTAAAACTCTCTTTCCAGTTTCTGAACTGCCCTAGTCAGTCCAGCCGAAGCCCTCACGGCAGAGGGGAAGGGAGAGAGAAAGGGGCGAATGCGGCAGGGGTGGCGGGGCGCAGGTGCCCCAGCAGGGGTGTTAGTGGCAGGGACACTGTACCTCGACAGCAGGCGGCAGGCGTCCCGGAACCACGCGGGACTCGCTCGTCTCGGGCGGGTCTTGCCTGCCCACGGCTGAGCTCCCTTCAATGTCAAAAGGAAAAGCTCCGTCGTCCCCCGACGCCGCGCTGGAGCAGGCAGCGCCCCAGACGAGCCACAGAGGCAGGAGAGCGCGCCAGGCAGAGCCCCGAGCCATCCCTCCGCGGACCGCAGCGGGGCTCCTTGCAGGGAGGCGCTCGGGCTGCGGTTCTTCGGCGGCCCCCGGAGTGCGGCGCAGCCTGGCGTGGGTCACCGTCCCTGCGTCCGCGGTGTCCGGATGAGAGGAGCCCGGCAGCGACTTCGTCAAAAAAGGGAGAGTGAGAGTAAGCGTGTCTCTCTCTCTCTCTCTCTCTCTCTCTCTCTTTCTCTCTCTCTCTCTCTCTCCCTCCCTCCCTCCCCTCTATCTTCTCTCTCTCCCTCTCTTCCCTCCCCCACCCCGGAGGCTCTGGCTCCAGAACCTACAGAGAGACGGAGCCTGAAGTCAGCATTCAAAGGAGGTAGCGGGGAACGGAGAAGCCCCGCGAGCTCCAGCCGCCTCCTCCCGGGCAGGGTCAGGACTGCGGGCCGCGCGGCTCCGGCTCCCTTCCCACGCCCATCCTCGCCACTCCCTTTTCACCTTCCACCGCCAGGCCCTCCCACTCCAAGCTGCTTTTCTGACACCCAGGTCGGCCTTTCCCTGGCTGCCTCCCCTCCGGGCCCGGTTTCCAGTGATCCCCTCCCATACCCCCCAGGACTGCCAGATGAATATTCAGCTTTTGCGGTGGCTTCCTCCCAGGTCTTATTTATTTAGTCAAGGTGCCGGATGTTTCATTTATAGTTATCTAAATCTTTTATGTGGGCCCGCTGGTTTGCAGGAAAGTGGGTGGAAAAGGGGATCCGGGCCAGAGCCCCAGGCAGGCAGAGGAGCTCTGAGGACGCAGGGGGGGCAGGGTGCCCGCTTTCTAGAGCAAACTTTCTCGTGTGCTGGGGAGGGACTGCTGCCTCTTTGTGCTCCCATCTCGTCTGGAGAGAGCGGCTGGACACCCCTCTTCCTGCCCACAGTCCACACCCAGGGGGCTTGGGAGAAGAATATCTTTCACTACAGAGCTGGAAAATGACTTCATTACTCAAATGCATGAACTTTTATTTACAAAGAACATCTTGTTTTCAGCCTAAAGAGGTGCATTGTGAGGGACCTGAAACAAGGCTTGCAGTGTAAGAGCCTGTCAAATATACTGCCCACAGCCCCGACCTCTTCCTCTTGGCCTGCAGTCTCAAGCCTACAGCATCTGTCTGAATCCTGAAAGCTTTCCAAGGCTTTGGGAGTAAGTAGCTGGGCTACAGTTGGACCAGGGGCACTTCAGCAGACTGGCTGTGGCCGCCAAGGCTGAGAGGTACCTGTGTTGACATTGGCTGCCTGCTGGGGCTTTAAGCATTTCCCTGAGACCCATGCATAGTGGAAACATGCAGTGAGACACCAGACAATGACACCTAGGGAAGTTCCTAGGTGTCTGAAATCACAATCATGCAAGAAAGGGTTTTCCTACAACCTAAGCGTTATCCATTTCCTAAGTCATGTTATCCAAGCCACGATTATTTTGCACTTTTGTGCCTATCATGTGCTAGATACTTGGCCAATGTTATTGTGAATCTCACAGTATCCCTGCTGGGGGCATGGGGGTGGGGCTATTATTTTTTCTTTATATAATAGAAGAAAGAGAGGTTCTGAGAGAGTAGGATATTTGCCCAAGGTCGCACACCTAGTAGAAAGCTGAGGTGAGGTTTGAATCTGGGCCTCACCGATTCCAAACTTTCTTAACATCTATATCACGTTGAGACTCGCAAAATAAAGATGCACAAATTCAGAGGCAGGAGAGAGAGAGAGAGGCACTCCTGTTTGTTGAGTGCCTCCTGTGTGGCAAAAATTTTGCATGGACTACTCATTCAATCTTGTCTTTGTGATAATCCTGCAAAGTGGGTATTGGAAGACACCCTTGGCAATGGGGAAATAACAGAAGTATTAGCACAGCTCAGGTAAAAGTGATGGGAAGGTCCTTGAGATTGAATGAGAAAATGTGTTATGAAAATGCCAAAGCTGGAAGAAGCGAAGAGAGTTCTTTGGGATTCCATGCTGTTTGTGGTATTTTCACTTGAAGATATAAATATAGTCTGTAAGGAACCATTAAGCTACATTGTGTTCATCTTCTTCCACATACATTCTTCTACATGGTAGGCTTACCTACTTAATTAAGCCAAGGAACTTAAAAATGTATGGTTTGGTTGGTATTTTTAGTGACTTATATTGGGTAAGAAGATCACTAGATCCTGAGAACAATAATGCTCAACTCTCCTGTCTCATGCTCCCTGTAAAAAGAACATAAAAAATACTGTTAAATAGGGCTGGTGTTGGGGCTGGCGCCGTGGCTCACTTGGTTAATTCTCCGCCTGCGGCACCGGCATCCCATATGGGTGCAGGTTCTAGTCCTGGTTGCTCCTCTTCCAGTCCAGCTCTCTGCTGTGGCCCGGGAGGGCAGTGGAGGATGACCCAAGTGCTTGGGCCCCTGCACTTGCATGGGAGACCAGGAAGAAGCACCTGGCTCCTGGCTTTGGATCGGCATAGCCAGCCCTGGCGGCCAATTGGGGAGCTGGGGAGTGGTGAACCAAAGGAAGACCTTTCTCTCTCTGTCTCTCTCTCTCTCACTGTGTATAACTCTACCTGTCAAATAAAAAAAAAAAAATGACCACATGGTGTGTGCCATGTCCTAAGACCTAATCATGATTAAAAAAAAATAGGGCTGGTGTTGTGGCACAGCAGGTAAAGCCACCTGCAATGCAAGCATCCTGTATGGGAGCCAGTTTGTGTCCCAGCTGTTGCTGCTAATGGCCTGGGAAAGGCAGCAGCAGATGGCCCAAGTGTTCCTCATGTGGGAGACCGAGATGAAGCTCTTTACTCCTGGCTTTGGCCTGGCTCAGCCCTGACCTTTGGGGCCATTTAGGGAGCGAACCAGCAGATGGAAGATCTCTCTGTCTTTCTCTCTTTCTCTGCAACCCCTTCAAATAAATAAATAAATAAATAAATCTGTAAGAAATACCATGAAATATATTTATTATTCTGACTTCAGGTACAGAATGCTTCGGCACACTCATACTTATTGTATTTGTTTTCTGAAGGATTATATCCTGTTTTTTAGCTGTCAATCAGATGCTGTTTACTGAACTGGTACCTCTTCTCCCTGCCAGCAGGTCAGGTTCTGTAAGAATGCCTGAGCAAAGAGGGTTTTTGTTTAAGATCTGAGAACGTTTAATTTTTGATTAAGCATATGCTTAATTTTTCCCCTTCATCTTCCTCCTGCAGGTACAATTGCTAGTTTTGAGGCAATAGGGCACGATCCACAGGAGCTTGGGTTTTTGTATGAAATAAGACAGGGTTCAAATCCTGGCCCTGTTTACAGCAGTTCTGGGGGATGGACACGCAATTTCTTCTCTCTGAACGTCAGTTTCCTCATCATAAAATGGGGATGATGCTTCCTCTGTCACTGTTCCTATGAATAGTAAATGAAATCATGTAAACAAAGCACTCCCACAGTGCTCAATGAATGCTGTTGAATTTTGCTATTTCCAAGTCCTTACTGGGAACAGAATGGTTCTTTAAAGAGGAAAAGCAGCCGTGTTTATTTATCCTGTGACTCAGGTAACCTCCCGTATGCTGAGAATAGCCACTCCTGTTTCTGACAGCCCCTGGGCCTGTCCCTGAATTAACCGTGAACACAGCAGTCATGGATCATAGAACAACAAGGCAGGCAGGCGAGGAGAGGCCAGTGATGACTATCTTAGAGCAAATTAGAAGGCAGTAGAACAAAGAGAATCATCTCTCACCGAAGGGCTACTCCCAGAACATCAAAGGCCTGAGTTAGGAGGATTTTATTTCTGTTAAAAGTACAGTTGGGGAGCATTTTCAGCGTGGCTGCTTTCTGATAATACTCCTCCCTTTTTCTCTCCCCTGGGATTGAGGACAGGGGGTCACCAAGGACCTTCCTGGCTGTTATCTCCTTTGGGACTTAGACCTATTTGTGGATCAAGAGAGTCCTGCTGGTCACATGGACGAAAGCATGGGTGTTCAGAGAGGTGGCTTGGCTGAGGACACAAAGCCAATGGATACAAAATGAGGGCCCCACACCTTCCAACCTCCACACCGACGGTTTCCCAACTCGACCGAGCTATTTGTGGTTTTGGCAGCAGCAGATCTGGTGGTTTTGAGGCTTTATCAAAAGAAGGTTTTGGAATTCCCTTGTGAGTCCCCCAGTGCAGTTATCAGCAGATAACCATCAGGGCCACCAACTAACTTCAGCACTTGGCTGTTGGGCCTGTCCTCAGCATCCATGGATCTAACGCGGGTGTTGTTAACACATCCCATGTGCCCTTCTGGAAATAGAAAGTGGCGTCAGATGTTATTTTGGAATCGTAGGCGCTAATCTTGACATAACTAGACAGAGGATTGTTGTGGGGACTGTGTACTAGTGACAAAAATTTTATAATGAGATTGGTCAGAGAAACAAGCTCAAGCTGACATCTCCCCTACTTTGAAGTCTCTAACTGGTACTCCAGTGACAGAATAGAAAGCGGGAGATGGTGTCTGGCTTCCTGCTGATGCTGCTCTTCTCGCAGACTGAGAGAGTGCTTTTGGAGCGACCCTGCGGGCGGTCCGGGCTGTCTGAGGAGCAGCAGCAAGAGTGCTGGGAAGTGGACAGAGGCCTTTTACGACTTATTCTGCCTCCTGTTCATTTTCTCGGGATTTTGTTCAGGATGTGTATGGTATGTGCTGTCTACTATGCTGCTGCTTCGTCACAGACTCATTTAGATCTGACCACATGCTGCCTACAGCTTTTTCCCATCCATCCATCCATCCACTTATCCATCCACCTATCCATCCTTCCATCATTTGATCTCTCTGCGCGTCCAGTCATCCATCCATCCATTCATTTATCTAATTATCATTTATTGAACACTTCAGTATGCCAAGTTTAGATGATGAGAACAAAAAGACAAGAGTATGATCCTAACTGCCAAGAAGATAAGTCTGGTGGGACAGATATAAGCAGGAATGCAAAATGGTTAGCAGACGTTCAAAGGGGGAAATTCAGACAGGCACTAACATATAGAGCAGATGTGGCTGGGCGTGTCAGGGAAAGCTCTAGAAGAAGAGGGCAACTGTGTTGAGTCTTGCCTGATGGGAGGAGGGGAGGAGGTGTGCTCCAGGACTGGAGAACTCCACCTGCAACAAATACTGCCTCAGAGATTGTGATGCCGAAGGAGGATGAGGAAGCCATGTGGTTACCGGGTGCCCTCTGGGCTCCCTGCTCACAGCATGCAGTCCCTCTCTTCAGAGCCCGTGTGAGAAGAAATGGCTTTTCCAGCCTCCTGCTGACCTCTCAGCAATGCCCTTTAGCTGAAACCCTCTCTTGATGCAAATATGAACACTGGCGAGCTAATCAGAAATATTTACTGTTGAACCCAACCTTGCAAAAGCGAATAGGGGTGGGAGAACAACTTTTAAAAATAATTTATTTGCATTTTTAATTGAAAGGCAGAGAGAGAGAGAGAGAGAGACAGAGACAGAGACAGAGACACAGAGAAAGATCTTCCACCTGCTGATTCACTCCCCAAATGCCTGCAATAGTCATGATTGGACCAGGCTGGAGCCAGAAACTCAATCCAGGTTTCCCACATGTTTAGCAAGGACTCACGTACTTGATCCATCACATGCTACCTCCTAGGGTGTGCCTTAGCAGGAACCTGGATCAGAAGCCCAAGGGCAGGGACTTCAACCAGGCACTTTGATATGGGATGCAGAGATCCCAAGTGGGGACCTAATAGCTGCCCCAAATGCCCATCTAGGAAAAAAGCAATTCTTAAAGGCCTCCATCCACTTCTTCACACTGCCATTGCTCTTCATATGGAGTGACTGTTTGCTGTGGTCATTTGTAAAGCACACTCTTGGTCTTTGAGGAGACAGTGACAGCTGGACAGACACGATCTTCATTTGCTGCTCTGTCACTTGAGTATCAGAGACGTCCTGGGAGAGGACAGCTTTATTACTTGCTGCTCTGATTAAACTCATTGTAAAATTTTCACTTTTTTTTTTGAAAGGCAGAGTTAGACAGTGAGAGAGAGAGCAATGAGAGAAAGGTCTTCCTTTTTCCGTTGGTTCACCCCCAAAGTGGGGCTGGTGCATTACGGCTAGCGTGCTGCGCCGATCTGAAGCCAGGAGCCAGGTGCTTCCTCCTGGTCTCCCATGCGGGTGCAGGGCCCAAGGACTTGGGCCATCATCCGCTGCACTCCCAGGCCACAGCAGAGAGCTGGACAGGAAGAGGAGCAACCAGGACAGAATCTGGTGCCCCGACTGGGACTAGAACCCCGGGTGCTGGCACCGCAGGCGGAGGATTAGCCTAGTGAGCCACGGTGCTGGCAAATTTTCACTTTTTTTAGGTGAAGAAATTTAAGCCTAGAAGTGACATGCTCTATTTGCAATTAAAGAATTTAAATAATTATACTGACATTGGAAATTGTAGTTACCAAAAGGAAGGAAGTCAGTCACCAGAATCATACTACTCTGGGGGAAAACAATATTGAAAATGTTTTGGTGCAAATATCATCTTCAGACTTCAGTTACATCTGTATCAAGATATTCTGCCATGGTCATATTTTACACATTCTTTTGCATGTATATCCTATGCATGTTCACGTTCCAGCTTTTTAAAAGACAGAATAAAGTAAACTTTACATAATACATTAAACTTTTCTCCATGTCAGTGTTACTCTAATGTGTTACTGTGAATCGCTTGCAGGGTTCGGATTTGCACCTGGGGAGGGTCACCTTGTGTGGATGGGGCTTCAGTGGAGGGCAGTGGGGAGACATCAGTTAGGAGGCTGAGGAATTCTCACACAATCTCCATATTCCTCCAGGGCAGGGAGAGTGTCCAGGAACACGGGGCCCAGAAAGCACTTGAGAATGATAACAGCAATCCTGATATGCATGGTTCCACCAGATGGATGAAACCAGCACATGAGAGAGAATGGTCTCAACAAGGATGATTGACCTGCCTCTGCTGTGGCCACCTCTTCTCGTGGAGCAAGATAATTGCTTCATCAGTGTTCAGGGGCAGTGACGGGTGCTCCTGGTAATGTAGTCCATGGAGACTGGCAGGTGTCAATACCAGTGAACTCAGTGAAGAGATCAATATGAAGCAGGAGCTCCAGGGACTTGATACTGAAATGACATAATTAAGAAGAAGAGGGCAGGGTGATAAAGGGAGTTCTTACAAACTGACTCTTTGTGTCCACGCCCACCTCATTCCTAGGCCCACAAAGGGACTGTCCATCAGGGAGACTGCTGTCACTGTGGTGGGTGCATAGGTATGAAGGAGAGTTAAAATCTATTCTGTCCTGTCTTCTGTGAGCAGCCGCAGGAGCCAGTCTATAAGATCTTATCTCAAAAGCCTTATAACATACCTCTGCATCCTTGAGTTATTTGCCAAAGAATGCATGCTGGACATGCTCTGTTTAGGAAATCGATTAATTTGAGAAGAAACTCAGAAAAGGCAAAATTATAATAATGTCTCAAATTTTCACAGTGCTCTGCAGTTTGAAATTATTGCTCCTCTGATAAGTGAGAAACTGAGTTGGTTCTAAAAGACCAAATGTACAGGTTCAGACATTTAGGATAAAAATTCTCAAGTCATTGTCCACCACATTCCTTATCCTCTGAATATTTAAAACTCTGAATAAGGTTTATTCATACTCCATTCATTCTCCTTCACAAGCTCTATTTTTCTGGACTGTCTAGTAATGAGGGAATCGGACAAAAATTTGTGCCTTTGTGGTGTTTACATTCTAGTTGAGCAAGGGTAGGAGAGAGATAGGGAATAAATGGTCAGACAAGAGAAATGCAGAGTATGTCAAATGGTAAGTGCTCTGGAGAGGAATCACACAGAGGAAGAAGGATAGAGTGTGTTAGCCTGTGACTGTGGGTCGGGGCTGCTTCAAATCGCGCCAGCAGGGAGAGCGCACTGACAAGAGAGTATTTGAGCAGAGACTGGAAAGTGAGGGGGCAAGCCAGGCAGCTGTCAGTGTCCAAGAGCAGGCCAGAGGGAAAGGGCAGAAACCAGGCCGGGCAAAGGAGGAAGCTGCTTGCTTTGTTGAGGAAGAGGCTGGAGGGAAGCGATAGGAGGTGAGGAGTAGTTGGAGATAAAGTCAACAAAGGTAAAGGGACTGTGGGGTGATTCTGCAGAACTCCTGAGTGAGATGGGAAGCACTTGGAGTGTTCTGTGCATAGGAATGACAGGATCTGGCATGATCTGTCTGTGGACAACAGACAGTAGGAAAAGAGGTGACAGAGGACATAGGAGTAATTTGTAGGCTATTGTAAATACACAGGTGAGGATGATGGCAGCTTGCTACAAGATATTAGCAATTCTAGTTTTAGTTTTTAAAAATATTTTATTTTTACCTAGTTGAAAGGGAGGGAGTGAGGGAGAATGGGAGAGAGAGAGAGAGAGAGAGAGAGAGAGAGAGAGAGATGGAGAGAGATTGATTTCATTTCCATTTGCTTGTTTACTCTCTAAGTGCTTGCAACAGCCAGTGCTGGGCCAGGCTGAAACCAGGATCTTGGAACTCCATGTAGGTTTTCTACATGGGTGGCAGGGACCCCACACTCGAGCCATCATCAGCTGCTCCCGAGGATGCATTAGCAGGAAGCTGGATGGGAAGTAGAGTAGCAGGGACTTGAATCTGAACTGACATTTTGATAGAGGCTGTAGGCAGCCCATGCATTGGACCCAGCGTGTGGCAATGCATGACCCTCTGGATGTGTTTTGAATGCAGGGGCAGCGGGATTTTCTGGATACAGGAGATGAGAGCAAGAAAGACTCAGGATGCTTTATGTGTTTTTGGTCTAAGTATGTTTGTATGATGGATTTGCCATTACCTGAATGGGAAGGACGATCCAGTTGGAGATAATTGAGATGATGAAGAATTTAGTTTTGGACAAGTTTTTATTTGAGATGCTTGTTAGATCAGATACTTATACCGCATTCCTTACTTTAAAGAAATATCTATCTTTAAATCATCATAGGGGTCAGCACTGTGGCTCAGTAGATTAAAGCTACTGTCTGCAGTGCTGGCATCCCATATGGGTGCCGGTTCAAGTCCTGGCTGCTCCACTTCCAATCCAGCTCTCTTCTATGGCCTGGGAAAGCAGTAGAAGATGACCCCAGTGCTTGAGCCCCTGCACCCATGTGGGAGACCCAGAAGAAGCTCCCGGATCCTGGCTTCGGATCCGTGCAGCTCTGGCCATTGCAGACACTTGGGGAGTGAACCAACAGTTGGAAGACTTTCTCTCTCTCTCTCTGCCTCTGCTTTTCAAATAAATAAATCTTTTTAAAAAACATCATTTATATCCATAATATGAGTACAATGCATACATGCTTCTATTTTGTACTGAGATTATAATGTGTAGGACACTGTAGATAATGGTATAGAACATCCTTATAGTCCAGTCATGGAGATTTATAACACAATTCCTGTGCTTACAATTCAAGTAACTAAAAGCCCAAGATAAGCCTAAGTTCATAACAATGGAGAATTAACAGAGGAATCCCCTTGAGATCAATGAGAACATAATGTATGTCCATGCGTGTACAGGAGCAAAATGTGGGAAGATAGACTCAGGAGATGTTTGGGGAAAGGAATTTCCAGCAAATGGAATAGCACAGGCATCATCATAGGAATAGGAAAACATACTCACATCCAGGCAAAGACAAATTGTCATATTTGGTAAGCTTTGCACAGAATTGGTTGGGTGACAATGGGAGATAAGATAGTGCAGATGGGTATGGCCTGACTGTTTTTTAATTTACTTGGGGGGAGAGAAAGGGAGGTGAGAATGAATCATAGAGAAGTTAGGAAAGATCATCAGATAACAATGAGGATGCAGTGGTGTGGAGAGAGGCTGGAGGCTAGTGGGCCAACTGGGGGGATTGCTGCATTAATCATCTAGACCTCAAGTGACGAAAACAGAATAATGTTAGGAACTGTCACCC
Source organism: Oryctolagus cuniculus (assembly GCF_051225735.1). Lineage (NCBI taxonomy): Eukaryota > Metazoa > Chordata > Mammalia > Lagomorpha > Leporidae > Oryctolagus > Oryctolagus cuniculus. The sequence continues at coordinate 59,139,762 of NC_142871.1, read as the reverse complement.
TGTCATCCAAACACAACTCTCCATCCCAGGGAGTAATCCAGGTGTAGCACAGATATCTCAGTTTGTAACGTCACTGTTTCCTTGAAACAGATGAATTTAAGCTTGAATGGAGCCAGCCAATGGGAGGATAGGCCAGGAAAGAGAGTGTTCAGTAGGTTTTTTTTTTTTTTTTTTTTAAGATTTATTTGAAAAACAGAGTTTACAGAGAGGGGTAGAGACAGAAAGAGAGGTCTTTCACCCACTGGTTCATTCCTCAATGGCTGCAGTAACTGGTGCTGGGCCAAGCTGAAGCAAAGAGCCAAGAGCTTCCTCCAGGTCTCCCATATGGGTGCAGGGGCCCAAGCACTTGGGCCATCCTCCACTGCACTCCCGGGCCATAGCAGAGAGCTGGCCTGGAAGAGGGGCAACCGGGACAGAATCTGGCGCCCTGACTGGGACTAGAACCCGGTGTGCTGGCGCCGCTAGGCGGAGGATTAGCCTGTTGAGCCGTGGCGCTGGCTTCTTCCTTTCTTTCTGACATTTGCTTTCTTCTTCTTGGTCACTTGTGTTCCTAAAAATCTCACATTGATTTTAATTATATTTACCTCAAGCTAATTGCTTAAAATATTTCATTTATTTAATAAAAAGATAACAATTTCCATTAAACCAGCTCCCAAGGCCACTTTTCTTTTGAGTAGTTATTAAACATTGTGTGTGTATAAAAATGAGTAATTGTGATGATATATGGCATTGTACTGTGTGCAGTTTCTTACTAGGAGAGCAAGCCATAGAACATGGGTTATTCCCTTTAAGCCAGCCAATTTTTTTCCATGGCAATTGCTAGTCTTGTACCTATGCTGACATTACTAGCATTACCGACCCTGGTGATGCTGATGACTCTAATAGACAAATAGGAGACAGATTTTAGTAACTACTTATATTTCCCTTGGATTTATTATTCTTCTTCCATGTGGTCTCTGTGCTAACACCTCATTGCTTTGGTTTGGGAAATTTAGATCAAGCCTAATCAATGTAATCCCATCCCATCCTGAAACATAATTATTGGTTTAGCAATACTATCCAATCAACTGGAAGAAGAGATTTGGTAGGGTCTTCTGGAAAATGTGATTCTCATACTTTGGAGAGAGCTTCCAGAGATAAACAACTTTTCACCTTTGTATGTGGAAGAAAGACTTAGTCACTCTTGGAGTCTTTGACAATCCTAAAAAATGCTACCTTTTGGAGAAAGTGACACCAAAGAAGGCAAAATGGAGAAAAAGAAAAAAATGGGTCCTGAAAGACGTTATTTAGTGATAGAATCTAAATTTTCCAATTTCATAATATGAGAAATAATTTTATTGCCAAGTTGAGCTAGATTTTCTGTAGTGAAAATCAAAAGGACCCAGCGAGCCTTAAAAATGATTATCAAAGATGTACAACACATAGAAACAGAGAAAGATAACCAGCGTCATGAAAGACTGTGAAGACAAAAAGCTTCCCAATAACAGTACAAAGGAGAGCCAAAGCAAACAATATGAATATCTATGGAAAAAAATGGCAAGAGCAAATCATTACTTGTCAATAATAATCTTGAATGCAAATTGATGAAACTCTCCAATTAAAAGAAACAAACTGGCTGAATGGATTAAAAAACAGAACTACAAGAAACACACCTCATTGACAAAAATACAGAGACTGAAAGTGAAGTGATAGAAAAGATATTCCATGTAAATGGAAATCAAAAGCGAGCAGGAATAGCTATCTTAATATTAGAAACAATAAACTTTAAGACGAAAACTGCTAAAAGGGACTAAGACGGGTATTATGTAATGATTAAGGGATTAACTCAGTAGGAAGATGTGACTACAGTAAATATATGCACCCAATTACAGGGTGCCTAGCTATTTAAAGCAAATGTTAATGGATCTAAAGGGAGACATAAGTTCCAATACAATAATAATGGGAGACTTCAATCCTTCATTTTAATCAATGAACTGATCAAGTAGGCACAAACATCAATAAAGAGCAGAACTAATATATGCTTCAACCAAATGGATCTAATTGATATCTACAGAACATTTCATCCCACAACTGCAGAATACACATTGTTTTCATCAGTGCATGGAGCATTCTATAGGATAGACCACATGCTAGGCTATAAAACAAGTTTCAACAAATTAAAAAAAAAAACCCTGAAATATTATGCATCTTTTCTGACCACAATGGAATGAAGCTGGAAATTAGGAACATAAGAAACTCTGGAAAATATACAAGCAGGTGAAGACAGAACAACATGCTCCTGAGTGGATCATAGAAAAAAATCACAGGGAAATTAAAAAATTCCTTGAAACAAATGAAGGTGGTAACACGATGTATTTATGGGATACTGCAAAAGCAGTGTTGAGGGGAAAGTTTATAGCAATCAGTGCCTACACCAAAAAATTTGAAAGATACCAAATAAATGATCTAACAGTATATTTCAAGGACCTAGAAAAACAAGAACAAATCAAACCCCAATTTAATAGGATAAAAGAAATAATAAAAATTAGAGAATATATAAACAAAATTGAATTAAAGAAAAACAGACAAAACATCAGTGAAATGAAAAGCTGACTTTTTTTTTTTTTTTGGAAAAAAGAAACAAAATTGACAAACCATTGCCCCAACTAAACAAAAGAAAAAAAGGATACACAGCAGACTCATAGGATGGCAGATGTCCTCAGCACTCTGGCCTCAGAATCAGCCCTTTAGGCATGCAGATCCAGTTGAAAAGCCCATGAGAGTATTTCAGGCATTGAAAGCCAAGACACTCTGAGGGGGAAAAAAAAACCCAAATGAAAGATCTCCGTGAGTGAGATCCCAGTGGAAAGAACGGGTCATCAAAGAAAGAGGTACCTTTCTCTGAAGGGAGGAGAGAACTTCCACTTTGACCATGGCCTTGTCTAAATGTGATCAGAGTCGGTGAACTCAGGGGGCTTCCATAGCCTTGGCAGCTCATGACAAGAGCCTAGGGTGATTACTGAGGCCATAAACAAGAGTGTCAATTTGTTAAGTCAACAACAGGAGTCACTGTGCACTTACTCCTCATGTAGGATCTCTGTCCTTAGTGTGCTGTACATTGTGATTTAATGCTATAGCTAGTGCTCAAACAGTATTTTTCACTTTGCTTCTGTGTGGGAGCAAACTGTTGAAATCTTTATTTAATGTATGCTAAACTGATCTTCTGTATATAAAGAGAATTGAAAATGAATCTTGATGTGAATGGAAGGGGAGAGGGAGTGGGAAAGGGGAGGGTTGAGGGTGGGAGGGACGTTATTGGGGGGAAGCCATTGTAATCCATAAGCTGTACATTGGAAATTTATATTCATTAAATAAAAGTTAAAAAAAAAATTAAAAAAATAGTTACAAAAAGACTTAAATATCTTGGAATAAATTTAACCAGGGATCTGAAAGATTTGTACAATGAAAATTACAAATCCTTAAGGAAAGAAGTAAAAGAAGACACACACACAAAATGGAAAAATAGGGGTCGGTGCTGTGTCATAGTGGCAAGCTGCCGGCTGCACTGCCAGCATCCCATATAGGCTCTGGTTTGAGACCCGGTGGCTCCACTTCTAATCCAGCTCCCTGCTGCAGAAGGAGCTCTCTCCTGGCTCCTAGCTTTGGATCAGCCCAGATCTGGCCATTGTGGCCATTTGGGGAGTGAACTAGCAGATGGAAAACCTCTCTCTGACTCTGCCACTCAGTACTCTCGAATGCTGCCTTTCAAATAAATAAATAAATCAAAAAATGGAAAAATATTCCACGGTCATGGACTGAAAAAATTAATATAATTAAAATGGTCATACTGTCCAAAGCAATTTATAGATTCAGTGTGATCCCAACCAAAATATCAAGGACATTCTTGGATCTAGAAAAAAATTATCCTAAAATTCATAAGGAAACACAAAAGACCCTGAATAACTAATGCACTCTTAAACAACAAAAACAAAGCCAGAGGCATAACAATACCAGAGTTGAAGACATGCTATAGGACAGTTATAATCAAAACAGCCTGGGACTGGCACAAAAATAGACACTAGAGAAATGGAATGGAATAGAAACTCCAGAAATTAATCCACACACACACAACCAACTAGTCTTTGACAAATATGTTAAAAGCACACCCTGGAGAAACAACAGTCTTCAACAAATGGTGTTTAATCTCCACATGCAGAACTATGAAACAAGACCCCTGTTTTACACCTTATCAAAAAACCAATTTGGAATGGATAAAGGATCTAAATGTATGACCTGATACCATCAAATTACTAGAGGAAAAATTAGGGAAACTCTGCAAGACATCGGCATAGGCAAAATTTTTGGAAAAAACCCCAGAAGCACAGGCAATAAAACAAAAATAGACAAATGGGATTACATCAAGATTGCTGCACTGAAAAGAAAACACTCAACAAAGTGAAGAGACAACCAAGAGAATGGGAGAAAATATTTACAAAGTATGGATCTGATAAGGGATTAATACTTGGGATATATAAGGAATTCAAAAAACTCACAAACAACAAAATAAACTATAGTTAAGAAATGAGCAAAGGACATGAACAGGTATTTTTCAAAGGATGAAATACAAATGGCCAACAGATAGATGAAAAAATGTTCAGGAGTACTAGCCATCAGAGAAATGCAAATCAAATCTACAATGTGGTGGCTGGCACTGTGGCATATTAGCTTAGTGCCCTGACCTAAAGTGCCGGCATCCCATATGGGTGCCGGTTCTAGTCTCAGCTGCTCCTCTTCTGATTCAGCTCTCTGCTATGGCCTGGGAAAGCAGTAGAAGATGGCCCAAGTCCTTGGGCCCCTGTACCCACGTGGGAGACCTGGAAGAAGCTCCTGGCTCCTGGCTTCAGATCGGCTCAGCTCCAGCCATTGTGGCCATCTGGGGAGTGAACCAGCAGATGGAAGACCTCTCTTTCTGTCTCTACCTCTCTCTGTAACTCTGTCTTTCAAATAAATAATAAAAAAATAAAATAAAAAATAAAATAAAATAAAAAAACTACATTGTGGTTTCACCTCATCCAAGCTAGAATGGCTGTCATCCAAAAGTCAAAAAATAATAAGTGCTGGTAGGATGTAGAGATAAAGGTACCCTAATACAGTGTTGGTGGGCACATCATTGTGGAATACAATATGGACACTCCTCAGAAATCTGAAAATTGATCTACAGTATGACCCAGCTCTCCTATTCCTGGGAATTTACCCAAAGGAAATGAAACCAGCATATGAAAGTTATTTGTATTCCCATGTTTATAAGAACTTAATTCACAATAGCTAAGATCTAGAAACATTCCCTTTCCAGATGTCCATCAGCTGATGACTGGATGAAGAAAATGTGATACACACACACACACACATACACACAGACACACACACTGTGGAATGCTACTCAGCCTTAAAAAGCAATGAAATACTAGGCTGGCGCTGCAGCTCACTAGGCTAATCCTCCGCCTGTGGCGCCGGCACCCTGGGTTCTAGTCCCGGTCGGGGCGCTGGATTCTGTCCTGGTTGCTCCTCTTCCAGTCCAGCTCTCTGCTGTGGCCCTGGGAAGGCAGTGGAGGATGACCCAAGTGCTTGGGCCCTGCACCTGCATAGGAAACCAGGAGGAGGCACCTGGCTCCTGGCTTTGGATTGGTGCAGTGCGCCGGCCATGGCGGCCACTTGGGTGGTGAACCAACAGAAAAGGAAGACCTTTCTCTCTCTCTCTCTCTCTCTCTCTCTCTCTCTCACTGTCTGACTCTGCCTGTCAAAAAAAAAAAAAAAAAAAAAAAAAAAAAGAATGAAATCCTGTCTTTGCAACAAAATGGATGCAATTAGAGACCATTATGCTTAGTGAAATGAGTCAGTCCCAAAAAGACAAATATCATATTTTCTCTGATATATTGTGGTTAATATAGAATACAAAAATATTAAAAGAAGGAAACTGACATCTTATGGTTTAATAATTGTTTATTGCCCTTGTCTATAAACAGTAGTCTTTCTACTTTTTATTTACTGAACATTATAATTAGTTGTTCATTAAGCCTTTGATTGTAAAATAAATTGAAAGTGTGGGTTCTAGTCCCGGTTGGGGCACCGGATTCTGTCCCGGTTGCTCCTCTTCCAGTCCAGCTCTCTGCTGTGGCCCAGGAGTGCAGTGGAGGATGGCCCAGGTCCTTGGGCCCTGCATCCACATGGGAGACCACGGGAAGCACCTGGCTCCTGGCTTTGGATCTAGGTGGTGCGCTGGCCACAGCGCGCTGGCCACAGCGCGCTGGTCGCAGCGGCCATTGAGGGGTGAACCAATGGAAAAAAGGAAGACCTTTCTCTCTGTCTCTCTTTCTCTCACTGTCCACTCTGCCTGTCAAAAAAAAAAAAATTAAAGGAAAAAATAAAAGAAAGGAAGGAGTGAGATAGAGGGAGTGAGGGAAGTATGGTTATCTTCTTAGAACTGTGTCTATGAAATACATGAAATTTGTTCTCTTTATGTTAATAAAACATTTTAAAAATGTATAAGAAAATAAAAATCATCTGTAAGTCTATCAAAAGCAATAGTAAGAATTTGAGTAACACATGGTTTTGAAAGACTATAATGAGTAAATCAAAGAGAAACAGAAGGAGGTGATTTACTGAGAGGGAATGTTCTTCCGCAAGAGCAAGTGGTTAGGAAAGCAAAACAAATGTATAGAATATATTGGTTTTTCATAAGTTCACCAATCTGTAGACATGTATTAAAAGATAAGTTAGATGTAGTTGTTAAAAGCCCAGTCTATGGTTTCAGAAGGTTTATGTCCACAATTCTAATTCTCACCTGTGGGGTTTGGGGCTGTTATTCTCAAAGCCTTAGTCGTCGTATCTACAAAGCAGTGCGTACTTGCATCAGAGCGTTTTTGTGAGAGTAAAATGAGATCTCCTCTGTAAATCATCCAGAATAATACCTGACATGTAATGAGCACTCAGTAAACTTTAGCTACTTTTACTAATAATATTAGCAATACTACTGTCGTTAGATGACAACTATGTTCCAGAGACGGTTAGAAGACACAGGGGTAGGTTGATGATTATAAATTTAACAGAAGCCTCTATTCTCTGAAGTGTAATGCAGTAAGTACCCTTCAGTTTTCTTTTAGTCATTTTAGTATTCAGAAGCTATGACTTAACAATTACAGGTGACATTATTCACATGGTATTTCATATATATTACCATTTCTCATGTTGATGGCTAATCAGCTATTGCATAGTTATGGTCTCATTATGGATATAAGATAACATCTAGTTTTTTAAATAAAAGATTTATTTATTTAATTGAAAGGCAGAGAGAGAGAGAGAGAGAGAGAGAGAGAGAGAGAGTTTGTGCCCTGGCTTCTCCATTTCTGATCCAGCTCCCTGCTAATGGCCTGAGGAAAGCAGTGGAGGATAACCCAAGTGCTTGGGGCCCTGCTACCCGTATGTGAGATCTGGAGGAAGCTCCTGGCTCCTGGCTTCAGCCTGGCCCAACCAGGGGAGTGAACCAGTGGAAGGATTATCTCTCTGTCTCTCCCTCTCTCTTTGTGAGACTGACTTTCAAATAAATAAATCAATCCTTATTAAAGAGGGAGAGAGAGAGAGAGAGAGAGAGAGAGAGAGAGAGAAATATCTTCCATTGGTAGTTCACTTTCCAAATGTCCACAATAGATAGATCTAGGCCAGAACAAAGATTTGAGCTAGGAATTCCATCCTGATCTTCCACATGTGTGGCAGGGGCCCAAGTACTTGGGCCGTTTTCTGCTGCCTTCCCAGGTTCATTGGCAAGAAATTGGATTGGAAGCAGAGCAGCCAGGACTTGAACCAGAACTCTGATATGGGATTCTGGTGTCACAAGCCATGGCTTAACCTGCTGTTCCACAATAACAGCCTCAACGTCTAGACCTTGATCAGAGTTCTCATCTTAATTCTTAGCACCATCCAGATAATTCAAGGTCCCAACCATTCTGTCCTTACTTGACTATTTTAATCCAATGTGATTTTAGTATGAATCTTGTCCTCAATTTACTGAATTCTCTATTTGAATTTCCATTTTTAGACATAGACATACTAAAACTTCCTAGTCTTTTCCAGGGGACTAGACCATAATTTAGAGAACACCTCCTGTCTGATATTCTCAGGCACTCAGATTCAGATGCTACATGGCATTTTACATTGGCGATAGTTTCCATTATTCTGAGTGTATATAGTTATGTCACTTACATTGTCCCACTACTCTTCCTGACAACTCTGGGGTGAGCATCATCATGGAACTTGAAGTTGAGAGACATGGAATGGAATCATTTGTGAGTTGTAGAACATGACCTGGAGGCTGATCAAGTTCTCAGTCAGTGTGATTTTTTTTTCCCACCATTTCTCCTGACTCCTGCCTGAAGTCATCAATTTTTGGCATTTTTGATTTTACAACCGAAATTAAGTGACAACTGAGGATCAAGGATGTAAAGGGAGAGTGATGTTCAGTATTCTTATCCATCAGTTCTTTTTCTTTTTTTAAAGATTTATTTACTTATTTGAAATCCTGTTACACAGAGAGAGAAGGAGAGGCAGAGAGACAGAGATAAAGAGAGAGACAGAGAGAGAGAGAAAGTCTTCCATCTGTTGGTTCACTCCCCAGTTGGCCGCAATGGCCGGATCTGCGCAGATTGGAAGCCAGGAGCCAGGAGCTTTCTCTGCTTTCTCCCATGCAGGTGCAGGAGACCATGGACTTGGACCATCTTCTACTGCTTTCCCAGGCCATAGCAGAGAGCTGGATTGGAAGTGGAGCAGCCGGGTCTCAAACCAGTGCCCATATGTGATACAGGCACTGCAGGCAGAGGCTTTACCCATTGTGCCACAGTGCTGGCTCCATCCATCAGTCTTAAGAACCAATTCAATTATTATCACTTTTAAATGAATATATATTGAAAAAAACCCAAAAAATCAATCATAAGAAATTGATTTTGGAATAGGAGAGAAGAAACGCATAATTAGAAGGAGGAACATCTGATCTCTAGACAACTGAATGGAAGTGAAGATTTGTTTTCCATCTTTTTTTTTTAATTTATTTTTTTTTAACTTTTATTTAATGAATATAAATTTCCAAAGTACGACTTATGGATTACAATGGCTTCCCCCCCATACCGTCCCTCCCACCCACACCCCTCCCCTTTCCCACTCCCTCTCCCCTTCCATTCACATCAAGATTCATTTTCGATTATCTTAATATACAGAATTAACTGAGATGTCTGCACACAGGGAATTTAAAGATTGAGCTTGTCATGACTCAGTCTTATAGGAAAGAGACCCTCTGGGGGAAAATAATGATGTACCCATGACCTTGAAAGAAGCATTTTCTACAGACAGCCTCTAAATGTGGGCCTATGCATTTCTACCATAGCCTTTGGAGAGGTCTGAAGGTGGTTTTGGCTTATGATGGTTTGACTTCTGATTTAAGGCATTACTATAGTGTGAGAGTGTTATGCATTAGGTGGAAAGTGTGGTTTGAATTTTGATGTTCCCTACACCAGTGATGAATGTTGAGCCATATGTGGTTTGATATGCTCTCATGGTGCTGGACACGGCCAAGCCACACGTGATGCTAGTTCACCGTGTGATTATGAGGGTAAGCAGTTGGCACTCCTCAGCCATCTGCCTGACGTAGGATATTCGGTAGTTTGGACACACTGAAAGTATTTCTGACTTATGATATTTTCAACTTAGGATGGATTTATCTGGATGCAACCCCACTGGAAGTCAAGGAGCATCTGTAGTGTGATATTTAATCTGGTGTTAAGATAGGTATTGATGAACAGTTTCATGGAGGATTTGGGGCAAAGTGCAGGGACTGGGGATTGGAAGCTTAATGCTGTCATCCCAGCACTGTCCCTTGCTAACCACAGCCTTGAGCTAGTCTGTTAAGTTCCTCCATCTTCCCTTTTACCCTCTGTACAGTAAAAATGATACAAGATAAGCACACAGTCTCATTCAGCCTCAAAGCTTTGATGCTGTCACAGAGGACCTATTTCCAGGCTCCTGTTCTGGCCTTACCAGGAGCAGACGGATAGTTTAGACAATGACACATATATGGCTATTCCATGGCTTTCCTTGCCGGGTTCATTGAGCCCAGGGTCTGGTAGTTCCTGCCTGAAGCTATAGTTTAGGTGCCTGAAGAAAGCCTGTGGACAGTTCATGCAACAAATCAAATGAAACAAAGGGGAGACAAATATGAGTTATTGCTTCAAACTCTGCCAGATTTGGAACTGTGGGCCAGAAAAAAAAGTAACGCTGCTTGAGACCACAAAAGGAAAAGAATTTGGAAATATCTCTCCTGTCCCTGATTCACCCTTCTATCAAACCGCCCTTTGCAGGCCCTGTGGTACATGTCTCTGAGAACAATAGGCCATCAAGTCTTGTAGTGTGAGAGATGAAAAAACACCAGGCAAGCTATGCAGGACCCTGCAGCAGGAAACCATGACTCTACTAGCAGAACAGGGTAGTTGGATTCAGCCAATGCAGAGCCATTCAGAAACATTGTTATAGTACTTCAATGAAGTTGAATTCCATTTCCTTCATTTTAACCTTTTTTTTTTAAATGCAAGCCATTTTATTCTTGCTATTAGGAGGACCTTAAGGATATATTTAAAAATGGCAAAAACAAAAGAATGAACTATGATAAAATGTGGGGTTCACAAGCCCAAGACACAAACCTGGCTGACCTGTGTAGAACAGGGAGTGTCTGTCCGTCTGAAGGAAGCTGAGGACCATGGTGGATTAGCATAGATATAACTTGAGCTGTGGACTCCTTGTTTGCTCACACATTTCATACAACCTACTTCTTAGACCAAGTAGAACTCATTATTTAGTGGAAAAATGTTCTTATTGGCCCCCTCTGAAATAGCTAAGACCTAGACCTTGAAGCAGTTTTGAGTGGCATCATTGGCTAAAGTAGGACGTGGGCAAACTTAACCTTTCCGGTCTATGTGTGGCATAGTCATGAGGACAAACCATAAAAAGAAAAGATACATAAAAATAAACAAAAAGCCAAAAGTCAGGAGCATTAAAACACAAAGAAATCACACGGAGATCAGAACATTGTCTGCCTTCTGTCTGCCCATTCCCACCCCTTTTAATAACTTAAGCAGTCACTTTTGATTTCTTGTTGGAGTAGTAGACAATACTGGACGCTGCAGTCCACACTCCACCCTGACAACTCCATTATTGCATCATGGCTGGACATCAGAAATAGCAGGGGAAAAGCCAGTAGGATCTTGGCAGAAGGCACGATATCAACAGTGTATCCAACAGCTGCTGCAGCAGGCTGGTTGAGTGGGTGAGTCTATTTCAGAAACTGCCAGGACTTTTTAGCCTTAATTAGGCACTACATTAAAGGGGGGCTGAGATGCTTGCTTACACGGAAGTGGTAAGTCAGAATCCACATGGGGATTCTGGAAACCTCCAGACCATTGGATTTCATGTTTTATTGAGCCAGTGGGTGCTATCTCCACAACTGGTGCAAACTCTCCACCCACTTCCCTCGACAATGGCATTAACATAGTCATGCTTTTTTGGAAAAAAAAAGTGGACCAATCCATTGGTATATCCCTCACTTGAGTCCATCAGTCAGTCTAATGGCCAATTTATTGGTCATCAATGGAAGAGTCAGTCTCTCACTTTACTGCTACTTTCCTAAACTCAAAATTTTCCACATTAGTTGACAAGTGCCAGATTCTCATTCTGTCATTTATTGTATGAAACACTTTTTACCTCTCTGTACTCATCACCATCTCCCCTTAACATCTGTTCCATTCTCCACCCATTCTTCTTTGCTTCTGTTGCAGCACACAGGCTGTAAGGCACTGTCCCAAACTGTCAAAGAATTATTCCACAGCCTCTTGGTTTTAACCTTATTAGGGCCCTCACCATGCCTAGAAGTCCAGTCATTCATTTTTTGCACATTTTTGAGACTGTTTTACTGGACAAATATTATAAGTCACTAACTGTGTTTTTTGGCAACTCTTAACATAACCTTCGTAAAGTGGATAGGAGAGTTGGCTTACATGTTCTCCAGTGTCTCCCCAGCTCTTTAAACAAAGTCCATGTTCTGAAGCTTTTCAGCCTTCCTCAAATGTCAGCCCTTCACCACTGCTCTCATTCTCACAGGTGACATTGGCCCCTACTTTGTTGAGGAGCGTGCTCAGCTCCCCCTTCCTATAACTTCATCATTCATTACTGTCTTCTAAAAAGAGGAGCTTGGCCCTTGCTACAGTTAAGCACACTCTTTGTTCCATTTTTCCTTGTGGCTTAAATTTTTTACTGACATACTGTCCATCTTCTTTGAAAACTTTTTCAGTGTTTCCCATTTTACATGTATCTGTATTCACTCCCTTTGCCTCCAAAGGAGCTTAGACCACCTTACCTCTTAGAAAGGTGACATTCCCTCTATTCTGCTATTTCGTAAGCTATCGAGCTATCTTTTATATTCTCTTCATAGTTGATAAAATTATTGTGCCTCACTGTTCTTTTCTCTGCACTCCCTCAATTCCTAACCCTTTCCATAAGGTTTAGGTTCTCATCATAATGCCACATGCTCTCCGGAAGGTCCCCACTCACTTCAAATCACTACATTCATGATCTTATTTAAGGTCTTAGTCTTTTTTAACCTCTGGGTGGCATTTATTCCTCCTCAAGACACCTTCTTTTGATTTCTACAGAAACATAGTTCTGTATTCTCTACATATCTTTCTCAGGATGATTCCCTAAATACAGGAAGACATTCTGCCTTTAGCAGTCTCTCCTCTCTTCAGAATTTCCTTTGTAATATGACCTACTGCCCTGACTTTTATTACTGATTCTGTATATGACTGTAAAACCTGCATCTCTGGTCAGAACCTCAAAATAAGCTCTACACTTGAATTTCCAGTGACTGGAGTGTTATATTCCTCAAAAGATCTTTCCATCAACCTCAGTGTGCTTGGAATGGAGCTCATCCTTTACCACACCTGCAACCATCTTCATGCTTGCTTTCTTGTTAACAGACTCAACATTCTTCCAGTTATCTAGGTTCACATGACAGCATAATTTTTAAAGTATTTATTTACTTGAGAGGCAGAGCTACAAAGAGAGGGAGAAACAGAGAGAAAGGTCCTCCAACCACTGGTTGACTCCTCAAATGGCCGCAATGGCTAGAGCTGGGCTGATCTGAAGCCAGGATCCAGGAGCCAGGAACTTCTTCTGAGTCTCCCACTAGGGTACAGGGGTCCAAGCACCTGGGCCACTCTCTACTGCTCTCTCAGGCTATCAGCAGAGTGCAGGATTGGAAGAGGAGCAGCCAGGACATGAACTAGAGAGTACATGGAATGCTGGCACCACAGGCAGAGGCCCAGCCTACTGTGCCACAGCGCTAGCCCCTCCAGGATAATTTTTACTATTATCTTTTTGTTGAACTTCATTTATCATCCATTGCCAAGTCAATAGACTCTATTAAAGCAACATTTCACAAACCAGCATCTTATGGAACAATGGATTAAACAGTCAAAATATTTTAACTGCAGTCATTCTCAGAATTTTGCGTTGTGAATCTCTAATTAGAACAGGTTCTCTGCATTTCTTTACTTATTAGACCAAAAGATAATTTTTTCTTCAAGAGAAATCTGTTGAAGTTTCTCAGAAAGTAAAGGAATGCATTTTGGCAAATGCATGCATACAAAAATGTCATTTTCTAATAAAAGCATTTTGATGTATTATTTTACTGAGTTTGTTCGAAGTGAACTATATGAAAGAGCCAAATATGGTGAGAGCCATGCAAAAGAGTGGTGGACTTGTTCCCTGGCACTGTCTCTGATGCTGGAAAGTCAATATCTGTGCAGTTTATTGCCAGAAATTTCCATAATAGGCGTGAAAATAATCACAGATGCATGAATATTTGGAAATGGGATATAACAACTTCATACTTACTATTACCATGGCTCAACATTCTTTTCAGTGATCATCAGCTGTCTCACTCCATCTCTAATTTGATCACAAAATATGTGTCTTTTAAGTGGTCTTTATTCATTTCCATTGAAATTACTATTTCCATATATCACCAAGTAGAAAAACTATGCTTCAAGATTATTCAAATGTACTGATACATTTGGATTTTACAAAAAGCTAACTATAAACTAGCACAGATGAACAAATGCATTGTACTTCCTCTTTGGTCTTAGAACAGACTTTGGTTATATCCACCCCAGCCTCTATGTAGCTTTAAAATTATGGCCTAGAAACCATATTCACTGCTACTATAGAATTTTTTTACATTTCTTTTTCACATGAAAGAATATTTCTAGACTATATGAAATCAAAATGTATGGAATGATGGGAAATAAGTATTTCTTTGTATGTGTTTCTCTTAAAAAAATCCCAAAACCTAAAAATTAAAGAAACAAACGAAAGGAAACAGATTTTATGGGATGACTATAAAATGTTATAAGTGTCACACTCTCCTTACCAGTTCTTATGTCCTAATGTATGGGGAGTGTGTTCATGGAAGGTGGATGTTCTACCTGGAATGCAAGCAACTGGAAACTCCTACACCGGCATAGACAATAGGAAAAATTTAGGGTCTCCCATGACACCAGACCCAGATACAGAAATTTAGGATGTGAGGGCTCCAGCTCTGCTCTTCTGAGGGTCTCTTAGTTCTTCTTTCCTTTATATGTTGGCTCCATTCTTAGGCTCAGAGCAAAATGGCTTTTGCAGTTCCACATCTCGTGGCTGTCTTTGTTATTATCTAGAAGCAGAGAAGGCTACAGCCTCAGGCAGATTGCCCCTCAGACTTCTCTGGCCAAGTGGGCTCACATACTTATTACTTTCTAATCAATGGAAATAGATCAATTACAATTTATAAATATCAACAGATCAAACAATAATCTATAAATGGCAAGACATAAAGGACAAAACAACAGATCAATGGCTTAGATCAATCAAGACTTAGAAGAGTGGTTGAAGTCATTATCCTTTGAATCACTTTAAGTAATTTGTAATCTGCCAGCAAGAAGAGAGGGTTGAATGCACTGATGATGTATGATACAGTTACAAACCACGCCAAAACTTAGTGTTTCAAGCAGTACCATTTATTTAGTTCATGATTCTGGAGTCAGAAAATTATACTGGGCTCATCCAGATGATTCTTAGAAAATGTTTGGTCTCCTACATAAGTCTGAAGTTAGCTGTGGGTCAATCAATGGTTCTGTTTTTGGGAGTAGGCTGGCTGTCAGCCAGGAAACTTGGTTCTCCAACAAAATTCCTTTCATTTTCCAGAAGACTTGCCTGGATCTCTTCACATGGTGGAGGCAGAGTCCAAGAACAAAAGGGTAAGACCCTATCCTATAGGCAAAGGCCAGTTCAGCCTCTGATTGTATCAAATTTGCTAATGTCCCACAACAAAATCTGTAGTCTTCAGAGATTCAAGATAGGAAAACATTTTTCAGTTCTTGAAGGAAGTAGACAAGTTTCTGGCCATATTTGCAACATAGCGTTTGCCATTCACTACTTTGGTAAAGGTTACTGGAAGAATAAATATATTGCTTTCTTTCTTTATTTTACCCACTTCAGAACAATGCTACTTCATATATTAGTTTAAGGAAAACTTAGAATATCTTTAGATATATAATATTTGAGTTTTTCTTTTTAATTATTAATCTGTCTTAGAACCTGGCATGATATGATTATAATATCTGCTGAAATATTTGCTAGGATGGGTCAACTCCTTGGCCCTTTGCCTATTGAAAGACTCAGAAACCTTGGCATTCTTTTCTAAAGATTTCTAGACGGAGATCAACATGTTTCAAGGTAATCTTAATTCTTTAGGATAATACTTTGTGGTGTGTGAAAGTTGAAGGTATGTGATAACAACTAACTCTGTGAGGTGACTGTTTTATTCTGTAGTTGCGAACACTGAAAGATGTAAAAGATGATTTAGCGTGGTGCTCAGCCATATAGCAATCAAATATCTGAATTGAAATAGAACCTGAATCGTAGTCTCAGTCCTCTGTTGAACCATCTGAAATAGATGGAATTTGACCATTTAATGAACTTTCTCATCTAAAACACAACTAAGAATGAGAAAGTGAACAAAAGAGGCCTCTAATCCTTAAAAGTTAAGTTATAAAGTTTGTGAAATCCACTTGACTTGGAAACGAACCTCTTCAAACTATTTCTCAGAGCCCATTTACTCACATGTCGCACACAATTTTAACAAGTCTGGTTAGTGATTTCCAAACCTATCATGGATGAGAACAGCATTTCAAAGGGGAAATTAAACACATCTGTGAGGTAAGGTACAGTTATATCTGATAATGTAGCAGGAAGGAGAAGGGAGGGCATTTAAAAAATTAAATTCAGATATTAAAAAATCTGTGCAGCATTTGGATTCTTTCTTTTTTATAATATGAAACATTCTCTTTATTTTTATTTACATATCTCTCTCCAAAGAAATGATGACAAAAGCACCTAAAATGAAAAAAAGAAACATGAATGTACAATATTTGTTTTGACAATTTTAGAATAAAAATCTATGAAATTATGATGATGACTAGAAACTTAGCCAAATAGTTGCAACAATTTGAGGTAAATACTTTTTTCATTAAAAAATAAGCACACAATCTGAAGCACAGTAAGAAAAGTGAGCTTTGCAGATTTACTGTTCCTATGCCCCTTTCACTAGCTCCATGGTAGACCTGAAATCCAACAACCTCATAACTACAGTACCTGTGAAAGTGAGGAGCCTAAGCAGCCACACAAGGGGAAGGAAGAGCTTAGAAATCCCCCAAATCCTGTCCCCCAGAAATTTTCACTCTTTGGAATGTTTGGCAGATTGTGTAAAGTTCTATCCTTAGATGGTCTTTGTTTGATACTGCTCAGTTCCCTCTGTGTGTACATCTCTATCTTTAAGCATTAAAGAAAATCTGTGGCAATTGTTTAACATCACAGCTGCCTGAGGCAGCTACACCAGTTTGGGCTAACAAGCAGCTGAAAAATAAATATAGTCTAAGAAGAATATGGGAGAATGAGATGCCAAGAAATGACTTTGTAAACCCTTACATGTTTTTGAGAATCTAGAGGGCCACTAAAATGTGCAAGCCTGTGCACATGCTCAGGAAAGAGCTGAGAAGGCATTGATCTCTCTCCTCTGTTGATTTAGAGGCTCTCTCTCTGTGTGTGTTTTCAAAGATTTATTTTATTTATTTGAAAGACAGAGTTCCAGAGAGAGGTGGAGACAGAGATAGATAGATGTAGAGAGAGAAGAGGTCTTCCATCAGCTAGTTCACTCCCCAAATGGCCACTTCAGCTGGAGCTGAGCAGATCCAAAGCCAGGAGCCAGGAACCTTCTCTGGGTCTCCCACATGCGTGCATGAGCCAAAAGACTTGGGCCATCTTCTACTGCTTTCCCAGGATATAGCAGAGAGCTGTATAGGAAGTGGAGCAGCCGGGACAAGAACTAGTGTCCATTTAGGGGATGCCGGTGCTGAAGGCCAGGGCATTCATCCACTGTGCAACAGTACTGGCCCCAAGAGGCTCTGTGCTTAACAGGAAGTGAAGACTAAGATAGAGTTGTAATCTTCCTGCTGTTTGTTGGAAAATGTGTCACTGAACACACAAAAATTCTCTTGGCAAGGTTGAGAAACTTACTGGCTCAAAAGAGTTAAGGAAATCTCTGCAAAAACAATTCTGTGACCACTCAACTAATCAATCAGAGAATTCAGTGGACCAAAGTGACGAAGAATCAGTGCAGAATAGTCACTAAACACATTATAGAAAACTGAAATCCTGAGTGAAGGCAGAGATTTTAGATAAAACTTACAGAGTTGTCATATCACTCAAATGTTGTTCATTATATCTGGTTTCCAATAAACAAAACTACAAGATATGCAAAGTAACATAGGCCCTTACCCAGGGGAAAAATAGTCAACAGAAATTATTCTTGAGGAAAGTCTAAATATTAGAGCTTATAAAGATGTTAAATCACATATTGTAAATATGTAAAAAGAGCTAATTGTGACAAATATTTGTGTCAGTAGGGGGATGGGTGGGGGATATATGGGAACTCATATTACTGCCTCACAAATTTTGTTTTGTAAATTTGAGAGTAATAAAAAAAAAGCAGAAAAAATCTTTCCAAAAATTACATGATTTGAATAAAAATACAGCATCAACAGATATAAAATAACAATAAGGAGGCAGAAATAATAAAGGAATCAATTAGAAATTTTGAAATTGAAAAGTGTAATACTTGAAAAATTCACTAGAAGAGCTCAAGAGTTGGCAGAATAAAGAATCAGTGAACTTGAAGATTGGTCAGCTGAAATTATTTGGTATAAAAGACACTGAGAAAATAATGAAGAAAAATAACCAGAGGCTCAGTGATATTAGGACACTCTCAAGCAATACTAAAATATACTTAATGGGAGTTCCGGAAAAAGAGGAGAGAGTGAAAGGGACAAAAAGAACATTGGATAAGTTAAGAACTAAAACTAGGCAAAAAAAATCTTATGTCCTTAAGTCAAAAGAGTTAATGTTGTTAAGATGGGGCTCCTCAAATTGATCTATATATTCATAGTAACTTGATTAAAACCCCAAATTAACTTTTCTGCAGAAGTTACAGTCTAATACTTAATTTCATGTTTTAATGCTCGGGGCACAGAACATAATGAACATGGTTTTCTAAGTATTGATTTATAAAGCTGGTTTAACTTCTTCATTTTTGAAAGACAGTTTTACTGGATGTAGAGTACTTGATTGATAATCCTTTGCTTTAATCACTTTAAGTCATTTTACCACCTTCAAGTCTGCGCTATTTCTGATGAAAATTCAATGTCAATATTATTGAGGGTAACTTCAAGTGATGAATCCTTTTTCTCTGGCTACTTTCAAAAGCATCTCTTTTTCTTTAGTTTTGACAGTTTGGTTGTGATGTGTTTAGCTGTTTTCTTTCCTGAAGATGAAAGCAGTTCTCTGTAATTAACTGGCAGAAAGAGGGTACTGCTGTAATTGTGGTTCACACAGCACACAGATAAAGTCTGTAAGGCAGTATCTGCTGTGTAATGTATCTGATTGTCCACTTCAATTACCAGAATTTCATTATACATATGTCAGTGTCCCTCACAACACTCCCCTAGCTCAGAGATTAGCAAGAACAACACTAGGAAAAGCTCCTTGCACTTGGAGATCATAAAACAAATAATTTATTGAAGATGGCTGAGCCTGCTCTCGATGAAAATAACTTTAAACAGTTTATTGAACAGAGAACTTAATCATAACACATAAACCGCAACACACAAATCTTGCCTAATATGATTCTAATGCAAACTTTGAACCTTTTCACTTCAGATTAGCAAAGCCCTTGATGATCTGTTTGGTGTTATACTGTAAAGTGGATGTCTTCATACTCTTTGGCCCAGCTGTTCAACTCCTAGGTGTATTATCAGGGGAAACTCTGTACATGCACAGCAGGGCATATGCACATATTGTGCTGTTTGCAACAAGGAAAATACAAACAATCTAACTATCCTGCCAGTGGGTGAATGAACTGTGTAACATTTAGATAAAGGAAGATTACAATCTAAATGAGTGGAATAATTTTAGCAATTTATTTTTCTCAAATTTTAACCTATTTATTTGAGAGAAAGAGAGAGAGAGAGAGAGAGAGAGAGATAATTCCCATCTGTTGGGTCACATTCCAAATGCCAATAATGGTTGTGCTTGATCTGATGTTAGGAGATAGGAACTCAATTCAGGTTTCCAATGTGGGGGGCAGGAAACCAATTACTTGGACCATCACTGCTGCCTCACAGGATATACAGCAGAAGGAAGCTAGAATCCAGAGCTGGAGACCAGGACTGAACTCAGGTACTTTCCTGTGGGACACAGGTGAGCATGCAAGTTAACTGCTAGGCTCTACTCCTGCCCCCAAAATGCAATATTAACTTAAAAATATCAATTCCCAACAATAATACCAACAGCATTATATCCATTTTCCAAAATTAAAGACAATAAAAATTTTTGAATGCATATAGATAAAATAACAGGATTCTTGATAATGAAAGCAAGAAGATTATCAGCCCTGCATTCAGGATAATGTTGCTTTGGGGATGCGGGTTGGCGAGGGAATGAGGAAGAACCATATGGATACATGTAGGTTATCTACTAAGTTCTAGCTTCTTCTGGGGGGTAGGTGAGAGAGGTAGTTTCATAAGGCCATATTAAACTATTTTAAAATATCCATATAAATAAAATCAGAACATATAAAAGGACTTCAAAGTTTCATGGACAGTGGAATTAAAAGATAAAATAAGAACTATGAAATTTATTTCTCAACCTAAGTTCCTCCAAGTTCAGGATATTTTGTAGATGATGATGCCAGCCTTTTAGTCCATCCCTGAAGAACAGAGGGCCCTGGGAATTTAACCAGGCCACTGCAGTCATTTTTGCATTATTAACTGAAAAAAAAAAAAAAAGAGTAGCCTTAAAGATCGGAAATATTAGGAAACAAAAAGAAGGCAGAAGCAACAGAGCCAACACTGTAAAGTGGATGCCCAGTGATTTCTCATGGACATTATTGCAAAACTGCCCTTGTGTGATATCAACAATGAGCAAAAAGATTGTCATGATGGAGAAAGACTTTCTGGTGAGCTTTCCTGAGCACTTCTCTGCTGAAGACTGAGTTTCTCAAAACACTATCCAAACAAGCAGATGTCGTTTTTCTTTGGCTTTCATTAAAGCCAACAAGCAAAATGCTTGAGAGTTCTAAGAAATGGTTGCCAGGACCTCCTGGTGGCCATTACTTTGATTGTGCTTTGTCTTCAGGATTGTTCATTCATGTTTCATCTGTTGTCAGAGTTTTTCAAGAACTGCTTCCGGATTCTGATGCCACTTGTATAAAATTTCCATTGAAAGTTCCACTCTTGCTTACACTTGATATGGGCATAATAGTTTTGGCACCCATCGAACAAAAAGATGGCTTCACTTTAATTTTTCAGTCAGAAATGTGTTAGCTGAACCAGTTAAGAGACCTCTACGATGCTATGGTTTCTGCTTTTTAATTGTAGGTCTCCTTTAATTAAGGCACAAATATGATTGACTTTTTTTTCTCGCAAATGGGTATGGATGGAGGCAGGTGTTTGGCCTAGTAGTCAGGACATACATTAAGAAGTTCACATCCCATATTGGAAAGCCTGGGCTCAGTACCCACTTCTGTTCCTGATGCCAGGTTCCTGCTGATGCAAATCTTATAAAGTAGCAGTGATGGCTCAAGTTGGTTGTGTTCCTGCCGCCCACATGAGAGATCTGGACTGCATTTCTGGCTCCTGGTTTTGGCCTGGCACAGCTCCAGATATTGCACAAGTTCTGTCTCTCTCCATTTCTCTGACTCTAAAATCAATCAATCAATCAATCAATCGATATTTTAAAAAATTTTGATTGGGGCTGATGCTGTGGTGTAGGAGGTAAAGTCATCACGTGTAGTGCCAGGTTCGAGTCCTAGCTCCTCCACTTCTGATCCAGCTCTCTGTTATGGCGTAGGAAAACAAAGGAAGATGGCCCAAGTCCTTGGGCCCCTGCACCTCCATGGGAGACCCGGAAGAAGCTTCAAGCTCCTGGCTTTGGATTGGTGCAGCTCTGGCCATTGCAGCCATTTGGGGAGTGAACCAGCGATGGAAGACCTCTCTCTCTCTCTCTCTCTCTCTCCCTGCCTGCCTCTGCCTCTGCCTCTCTGTAACTCTGTCTTTCAAATAAATAAATAAATCTTTAAAAAAAAAGTTGATGTGGATGAATTGCCACTGTGGACACTTCAACATTTTCTTATTCTTTCTTAAAGTTGGTTATCCATTTGTAAACTAATGATTTCTTTGGGGAATTTCTCCACAAACTTTTTCTGATCTATCAATGACTTCACCATTGTTCCACCCAAGCATCATCATTAATTTTATGTTTGTTCTTGCATCAGTTTTAGCAGAATTTATGTTATTGTGGTGGGGATTCTTTTCAAATTGATGTTCTATTCTTCTTATTGCCTTAAACTAGATTCTGTTTAGACATGCCTCAGCACATTAGTATAAGTTTATTTTGGTACTTTTTTTTTTTTTTAAGCAGTGGATAGTTTTTTACATAATATGTATTTTCCATGAAATTTTGAAGATGGCTCATACATGTATCAGTGATTAGAGCACGTCATGAAAGAAGATTGTGGTCCATTTGGCTCTTTATATCTGAAGGCCCAGAGGGTATGAGGAATAAACTCTGGTAAACCAACAGCTGGGATTTCCAGGAGCTGATGTGTGAGAGATCCATTCTCTAAACTAGCCCACCCCTGCCCTAGTGAGGGGAATAGAGTGGTAGGCTTGCCAGAGTGCAATGGTAGGGACGGTGGGAAGGAAAGGACATGGTTGTATGGTGGTGAGATCACATCTGTCCACAAACCGAGCTCTTCAGGAGTTGACTTGCTGAGCCCAGAAGCTGACTTCACTTCCCCTCCCTGCCCAGCAGAAGCCGACCGGCACCCACTCAGATGATTGTGACCCTGACACCCGGCTCATTTCAGTCCTGTTTGCATGTCCTCCACCATGAAGCATGCTGGGGTGAAAGAATGAAATGATGAGCAGAGGTACCTTTAATTAGCCCATTACTAGTGACATTTCCCTCCCTAAGGATTAACTGTGCTTTTCTGAATTTTGGATAGAATCTTAAATTCAGGTTTTTAAAAAGTCTCTATTTTTGGAATATAGTCCTAGATTAGTTTTCAGAATCAGCACATGGTGCAAGAATCTAAAGCATGGAGATTTTGTACAATTTTAGGTAGAAAAGCCTAGTCACACCTGTACCCCTTTTTACATTATATGAGATCTAAGTTATGACAGCCAGAGCAGCACTCTGGTGAGACATGTTCCTGTACAAATCAAAAGGGAAGGGCTACAGGATAAAGATAGTTAGGAACATGTAACCAAATGCAAGTCTTGGTTGCTTCTCTTCCCTGTCCCCTCCCTGTGCTGCTCCATCCCGTAGGGAGGCCAACAGAGCAAGGCCCTGCCACTTAGTAAGACTCAGCCTGTGACTCAGCAGCTGGTTTTCTGGTACAGCACATGGGACTTAAGCATTTGGGGCCAAAATTGTGTCTTTTCCTTTCTCCACCCAGATGAAATCATTTCCTTTTACCATGCTGCAGCTCCACTCTCATGGAAGAGAGAAGTTGGAGTTGCAAGGAAGACAGGGAGGGTAGGGCAAGGAAGGAAGAGCCAATTTATGAACCATGCCAGGGCTTAATATGTGAGCTGCAAAGAGAGCTCAATTCTTGCAGAAAGGCAATGTGCATAAAGGCCTGCACTCTGCACTGGCCATATTTGTGATGATCACTTTTCCTGTCTTTTCCAAGTAGACCCAAGATACGTACCATGCTGTCATCTGAAAAAAATCCTTACTAATTAGCTATATTTTATTTCTTCATTTAATAGATCAGCAGGGCTTTACAAAATCAAAATCTTGTCCAGAGTTGCCAGGCAATTTTCAAAGTCATGTCAAAATCACAGGGTGGAGAAAACATTCCCTAATCTCATAAACTCATAAAAAATGGAAAATGGCAAGCTTTGCCTTTTATCCACAGCATCTGAAATTTGAAAAACAGCATAAATAAGATCATCTCCAAACCCCCTCTCTGCCCTAAAAATGGCATTGCAATCTAGAGAATGAATATATACATCCCATATGCTGTCAGCTGTCTTAATAAAGAAAATGTTTCCATAGTATGAAGTTATTTCTTCAGACTGTACTCAGTATTCTTGGCTGCTAGATGACAAGAAAGGAAAGCAAGACTCTGTTAAGGCAGGGGACAGGCTTAAGGACTAAGCTGGGAAGGAAGCAAAAATAGCTTGAAATTGGCTGCTCCTCTGCCTGTCCTATTTAGGTTTCAAAATGGTCGGGGAAGAGATACATAAAGTAGAAAGGCTAGTCCCCCCAGGTTGGCAGTGATTTTGAGACTATTTTCATTTATTCTTGAATGGAATATTCCATTAACCAAAGAGCTAAAGTTGGGTGAACATGAACGGATAGCTGGGGAAAACGACGGACACACATAGTCTCCAGGGATGTTCTGGGTTAGTGATGGCATTCTAAGTGCTGACTCCTCCAGAACTGCATTCCGAATAGAGCAGTCATGGATGGAATGAACTACTGGCTTAAGATATTTGACGAAGACTTGATAGAATCTCTTTATATTGTATTATTTTTTTAAAAAAATTATGTATTTATTTGAAAGGCATAATTACAGAGAAGCAGAGGTAGAGGCAGAGGCAGAGTCAGAGAGAGGGAGAAACAGAGAGAAAGGTCTTCCATCCGTTGGTTCACTCCCCAAATGGCCTAATGGAGCTGAGCTGATCCAAAGCTAGGAGCTTGAAGCTACTTCTGGGTGATCCAGGTGGGTGCAGGGGCCCAAGCACTTGGATCATCTTCCACTACTTTTCCAGGTGCATTAGCAGGGAGCAGGATCAGAAGTGGAGCAGCCAGGACTCGAACTGGCACCCATATGGGATGCTGGCACTGCAGGCTGAAGCTTTATCTGCTACACCAGAGTGCTAGCCCCTTTACTATTGCATTCTGTCTCTGATCCCTACTACCCCAGCCTGCGTGAGCATACACACACACACTCATACCTACACACACACACACACACACACACACCCCTCTCTGGCTTCAATTCTGATTGAGGGTTTTGTTATATAAATGGCAAAGGTTAGTAGCTGAAGAAACCAGTAAGATAGGGGTTAATTTTCTTAATGCACACTTCATTAAAGTGGTCAGAGCTGGCCGGCACCAGGCTCAATAGGCTAATCCTCTGCCTATGGCGCCAGCACCACAGGTTCTAGTCCCAGTCGGGGAGCCGGATTCTGTCCCAGTTGCTCCTCTTCCAGTCCAGCTCTCTGCTGTGGCCTGCGAGTGCAGTGGAGGGTGGCCCAAGTGCTTGGGCCCTGCTCCCGCATGGGAGACTGGGAAGAAGCACCTGGCTCCTGGCTTCGGATCAGTGCTGTGCGCTGGTCGCAGCATGCCAGCTGCAGCTGCCATTGCAGGGTGAACCAACGGAAAAGGAAGACCTTTCTCTCTGTCTCTCTCTCTCGCTGTCCACTCTGCCTGTCAAAAAAAAAAAGTGTTCAGAGCTTTCAAAGGATTTGTACACTGCTGACAGTGAGAAAAGATAAATATAAGGTCTTCAGCAATTGTTTGTTACATATTCAAGAATAATTATTCTTTTGGCTGCATCTTCATCCATGCCAGCACCATCTATATTGTCAGTCAGTTGAGGGTAAAAGTATAGAGCATAAACCCTGAATTTTCTAAGACAGTCCTGCTCTGCTTTGTGGTTTCCAAAAATATCCTCAGATTGATCGAAAGATCTGCCCCATAGCTGATTGTCTACATGGTCTCGTGTTCAGAAAGGTTCTTACTGAAAGATTCGTGGTGATGGCAGTGGATCAGGGAGCTTGAATGCTTCCGTGAATTCATAGATGATTAATGGTGACACCCATGATAGAGTCTCTTGGGGTAATGACTCTCCCATGAGTTGATGCATTGGTTTCATTCCTGAGGAGAAAGAAAAGTCTTAGAAGAGCACTTGAAAAAAATCATTTTAAAACTGTGAGCCTTAGGGCCAGTACTGTGGCACAGCAGGAAAAGCCACTGTCTATAGTGCAGGCATCCACGTGGGTGCTGGTTTGTGTCTGGCTGCTCCACTTCTGATCTAGCTCCTGCTAATGCACCTGGGAAAGCAGAGGAGGATGGCCCAACTGCTTGGGCCCCTGTGCCCATGTTGGGGACCTAGAAGAAGCTCCTGGCTCCTTGCTTCAGCCTGGCCCAGCTCTGGCTGTTGCAGCCATTTGGGGAATGACCCAGTGGATGGAGACCACCCTCCTCCCCCGACTCTATAGTTCTGCTTTCAAATAAATCAAATCAAAACAAAACAAAACAAAAACAAAAAACAAAAAATGAAACAAAACAAAAAACTGTGAGCCTGAAGAATTTTGCTTGATAAAGTAAAATTTATTTCAGCATTGGCAGGGACTGTACAAATGTGTCAGTTTCAGGAAATAACCTTCAGCTCATAAATTTTGACGAAACATGAATACAAACAAAATATCCCTGAGTGAACTTAGAAGTGTCCTGGAATAGCAAAGATCCCCAGTGAATTGAAAACTTGCCTTTTTTTTTTTTCAGTTACTCTTTGAGAATTAAATGTTACTGATCTTCTTTTCCTCTTCAGTTTTCTTCAGTAGTTTCGTACTGCAGCCATTTTAGTGACTTGAAGGGCTTCCGTTGGGATCTCAGCCTTACATGCCTCTTGATGCTCCCTCCCCCACAGGCTGGGAAGCAGCAGCAGAACAACATCTGCGGATGCTGAGCTGCACAGTCCATGTGTATTTGAAAAGTGAAATGTTAGTTGTTTAGGGAGCAGAGCAGTTTCCTTAGTCAGAGATGGCCACTTGGATTAACACAGAGAATACTCAGTTCCTACAAGAGTAAGAGTCTGAAATAAGTGCCTAAGGCAAATCTCTTGACCCTGAAGTTGAGGCTAACCACTCCTTTCAAGGTCAGATTTCCAAAAAGTGTCTTTAGTGGAGTTTAATGGGGTGAGCAATGTTTCCAACTGAATATCCCAAAGCTCTTCAAACTGCAATTAGCATTTACTGTATACTTAAGAAAAATGACTTCATCTGTTCACAGCCATCAATCCTTATTTATTGATATGACTTTATTAGAGGCATTAATGTACTATCATTGATGCATACAATACTTATCTTCAGTTGCTTCGCTTCCGGTCCATACAGACCAAAGTTTTAAAATTTTTCTGAACAAGCCACGTTCTTTTGTTGTTAGTCTTTATGCATGTTCCTTTCTCTTATCCCTGCCCTTCACTCCCCCGCCCCCATCCTTCAAGTCTAAGAGCCACTCGTGGGTTCCCTGAAACCTCGTGCTTACCCACTTTCTTTTCACACTTTTCCTTATCTGCTGGGACCTTCTGCCCTTGCACCACAGCTATTTTCTCCAGTGCTTGGCACATATGAAGCACTAACCTAATATTTATTGGATGAATGAATGAATGAATGAATGAGGAATAGAGAGGAATGAATCGTCAAATAAGCCACTTTCCCATTGGTGGGAACAGAGTGGCTTCCAAATGTGGGCATGCTTCATGGTCACTTGAAATACTTTGGTTAAAAATTCACATTCTCAGGTTCTAATTCCAGGGATTTTTGCATGAAACAAAATGGTATCTATGACAAACCACAAATAATTCATTGCTACAGAATGAAAAATGTGAGACAGAAAGTATAAGAGGAGTAATAACCAAATAACAAGATTTAGAGGAGCCTGCTAATTAGCTTATTACTTTTTTTTTTCCCTGAAGAACACGTTATAGGAAGATAGAAAAGATGTTTGAACAATTCATATTTCTAGTGTCTGGATGAAACAGCATAGAGATTAGATTTAGCATTGGTCCTCAACTTTGGCTGCACAGTGGCAAACATTAACAAATAAAAGCAATGATGTGGCTGTAGGCTGTGGTGCAGCAGGTTGAAGCCCTAGCCTGCAGCATCAACATCCCATATGGGCCACTGGTTGAGTCCTGAATGTTCTGCTTCCAATCCAGCTCCCTGCTAGTGCGCCTGGGAAAGCAGTGGAGGATGGCCAAAGTGCTTGGGCCCCTGTGCCCGGGAATGGAAGACCTGAAAGGATCTGGTTCCTGGCTTTGGCCTGGCCTGGGGTGCCTGGCCCTGGTCATTGTGGACATCTGGGGAGTGAACGAGTGGATGGAAGATCTCTCTCTCTCTCTCCCTTTCTCCCTCCCTCCATCTCTACCTCTCTCTGTAACTCTGCTTTTCAAATAAATAAAATAAATCTTTTTTAAAAAAGGTAATGAAGACTGGGTCCATATTAAGGAATTCAGATTTAATTGATCTGAGATGTCCTCTCAGATTTGGGACAGTTTTAAAGCTTCCCAGGTGATTCTAATATGACATCAAATTTGAGAACTACCAGAATAGAAGAGAAAAAATTTTTCATACAATTTGACAGTCAATTTAACTCTCCTAACCCCTAACTCTAACCGTAACCCTAACCCTATATTACTTACATTGCAGTTGTGTGTTAGGGAAAGGTAAATTGAAAACTAAAATAAAAAATAGTGGTAACACTAAATGCTGCAGAGAATATGGAGAAAATGGATGTGACGTATAGTTGTTAGGAATGCATAGCAGTTTCTTACAGCACTAAACACGCAACTGTCATATGATCCAGCATTTTTACTCCTGAACATTTACCACAAAGAAATGAAAATTTTGGTTGAGAAAGTGCTTATACATGAATACTTAGAGCTCTGATTGTATTAGCCAAATATTGGAAATAACCCAAATGGTCTTTAATGGGTGAGTGGTTAAACAAACTGGTATATCATGGTCTTTATCATGATGAATTCTACTTAGCAATAAAATTGGACAAATTACTGACACAGTCAACAATCTGGACAGATGTCAAGGCATTATGCTTAGTGAAAAGAACCCTCAAAACTCTTCTCACCCTCATATGATACATTCTTGAAATGGCAAAATTATAGAAACGGAGAACAGGTTAGTGGTTACAGGGATGAGAGCGGTTGTGACTACAGAGGGGTAGTCCAAGTGATAGCAGAATTCAGTATCCTGATTGTGGCGGTGGTTACAGGAATCTATACAGTATAGGGGACAGACTGCATTTAACTATACACATCCTCTCATCCACACCCTCAACTGTACATGAACAACCTCCCTACCTTCAATTGAGTTACAGGTAAAAATTGCTTAAACTGAATAAAGTCTGTAGTCTAGTTAGCAGTAAATACTAATATCAATTTCCTGGTTTGGATATTGAATGTAAAATGCTACTTTGGACTCTGGATCAAAGGTTCACAGGACTCCACCATTTTTGCAACTTCCTGTATGTCCATAATTATTTTGAAATAAAAATATTCTAGTTGTATAGTGTTATTCAAAACTATATTTAAAAAAGTCATATGTCTATACATTAATTCCATAGCTAGATGGAGATTTAAGGAAAGTGACAGAGTCTCATAATTGGTCAATTGTTGTCAATTTGTTTTTATTTTTTTTATTTTTTTTGACAGGCAGAGTGGACAGTGAGAGAGAGAGACAGAGAGAAAGGTCTTCCTTTGCCGTTGGTTCACCCTCCAATGGCCGCCGCTGCAGCCGGCGCACCGCGCTGATCCAATGGCAGGAGCCAGGATCCAGGTGCTTTTCCTGGTCTCCCATGGGGTGCAGGGCCCAAGCACCTGGGCCATCCTCCACTGCACTCGCAGGCCACAGCAGAGAGCTGGCCTGGAAGAGGGGCAACCGGGACAGAATCCGGCGCCCCAACCGGGACTAGAACCCGGTGTGCCGGCGCCGCTAGGCGGAGGATTAGCCTAGTGAGCTGCGGTGCCGGCCAATTGATGTCAATTTGATTCAATTAAATTCAATTATACATCTGAGGGCCTACTAGACACAAAATGTATGAGGTTACTCTCCTCACCCTAAATCTTATTTTATCCATCCAGCCTTGCATAGTGATAAATATAGTAATGCCTCAAAAATGGTATAATTTAACTGCCTGATTAAATTTTATGGTGATGGGTGATAGATTTCTTATTTATGTAAATGCTGCATTTTCTTTCTCTGAAAAGATCAAACATGTATATAAAGAAAATACATTTTCAAAGTTAATTTCTGCTACCCGGATTTGTAAGTTCTAAGGACTGGTGAACATATTTATATACTTCATAAGTTTATTTCTGCTTTAAGCAAGTAATTGTATATTATTTTACATGAAAACACACAATATATATTTCTATGCTTGCCCTGAAATCAAGACAACGTAGCTTAGAGTACCAAGTGATATTCTTTCTTCTCTTTTTAAAAAATAATCACCAAGCTTAAATTTGTGGGGAGGAGGAGGGCAATTTCCTTAATGTTTTCTCCTTGGTTCAACATTTCCAGACGGCAATTACAAGGCAAATATCATTTCAGTAAATGGGAAATTCTTGTTTTCATGTAATGATTGGTTTTATTACACACGAAGGTTAATTGGGAGGCTTCTTGGGGTTCTCTGGGTAATGATGAACAGCTGCACTAGACTGTACTCCCCCACCCGCACTCCACATCGTCTTGACAGAGCAGCATCCAAACAAAACCTCATGCAACGTGAGTGTCATTCAGCTGCATTACAACTGCAAACCCAGTGCACTTGCGTCCTCCATAGAATCACAGGAAGCCTGAGGGAAACACAAAGCCCCAGAGAAAAAGTTCACGATAGCAGGGGCAACCACCCCAGTTCCCTGAAGCTGCAGGATTTGGTTCCTGGAGTCCCAGTGTGCTGTACTCAACCAGACGGTCCTTTATCTCATATGAATAAGTGAGGTCACGTACAGCAAAAATGTACTTGCCTTCTACAGATGCCCTAAATGACAGAATCTGTATTCCAAATACGCGAATCACAGTACTGATTTCAGTAGCAAACTGTGAAAGGATGCCTCTGACTGCTTTGAAGAGCTTTTAAGGTGCCTTATCCATCTTGTGATAGCAACAGCTAATCTGTCTGAGCACTTACTGGCTAAGCACTGTACTACATGTTTTTGACGTGTCATCTCAGTTGATCTGCCCCATCATCCCCAGACAGAATTATGCATCCATCACAGATGATGCCTAGAGCACTTAGGAAGGTGGTTCAAGGTCACAGAGTAGGTTGTAGAGCATGGACTTGAGTCTCAGTCCATCTTTCTCAAAAGATTTGCCCTTATCTTCATGGGTAGATTTGCAGGGAATGTTTTAGAGGGAATTCTTTTAAAACAGGTTGCCTAATACAAGGGTTTTTAGGTTAGCAGTTATTTGTCCTGCTCAGTTGCTAATTGGCCAGGTAACCAAGTGGTTAACCAGTGTCCTTCCAGTTTATCTATGTGCATTATGTGCATATTTAGGAAGATTTCTCCTCCTCCTCCTCCTCCTCCTCCTCCTTCTTCTTTTGAGGTTTATTTTGTTTATCTGAGAGGCAGAGTCACAGAGAAAGAGAGAGAGAGACAAAGAGAGAAGGATCTTCCATCTGCTCATTCACTCCCCAAATGGTCACAATAGCAAGGGCTGAGCCAGGCCAAAGCCAGGAGCCAGGAGCTTTCACCAAGTGTCCCACATGGGTGTAGGGGTCCAAGCAATTGGGCCATCTCCTGCTGCTTTCTCAAGCACGTTAGCAGGGAGATGGATTGGAAGTTGAGTGGACAGGACTTGAACCAGCGCCCATTTGGGATGCCAATGTCACAGGTGGTGGCTTCATCCCCTATGCTACAATACTGGCCCTGGAAGATGTGCCTTCTACTCTGTGGTGTTGTGATGCTGTGATGTTTAGTAGGAACCGCAGTGTGTAAGTCAAATAAATTCACCTAGTAATAAAGGAAGATTTTGTTCATATGATTCATTTTTTTAAACTTATTTGAGAGGCAGAGAGACAAAAAAGACTGAGAAAAGAGCTCCTATGCACAGAATCACTCCCCAAATGCCAACAGCTGCTGGGGCTGGGCTGAGGAACACATCCAGGTCTCCCATATGGTTGGCAGGAAGCCAACTACTTGAGTGATTACTAATGTCTTCCAGGGTCTGCATTAGCCAGAAGCTGGAATCAGGGGCTAGAGGCGGGGATGGAAGCCCAGCACTTTGATGTGGATTTTAGATATCACAACCAGTGTCTCAACTGCTAGGCCAAACCCCTTCCCCTATCAGTAATGCAGTAGAAGGCAGGTGGATGTGTACCACCGGTGCCCTCTTACTGGCCTCTCCTCTTCCAAAACTTCCTTTTCTACACCCTACCTGTTTGGCATCTGCTGCAGGTTGGTCTAGTCATTTGGACATTGAAGGGGCTTTGGAAACCACGGTAGTTTTTAAATAGATCCTCCCCATCTTCTTACCTTTTTTAGTGTATAACAGAAGGGAGGTAGAGCAATAGCTTAAGAGGGGGACATTTGAGTCAGACAAGACTCATTCAGATCTCAATATAGGCACCTGTTAACCCATAGACATGAATTTTGCTCAAGGCACTTAGTTTCTTTGAGCCTCAACTTTCTCATCTGTAAAATGTGACAATGACACAACCTTATTGAGTTGTTGTGGTAATAAAATGAGATAATATGTGGAAAGGTGAATTCCTGGCACAACAGAAATGCTCACGTTAGTCATGAATAATTGCCAACAACAATGGTTCTGCCTCATTCATTTCTAATGCGCAAGTACACCTGGCCTTTCCATAGTTTGGAATTCCTTTCTTCACTCATCTCTGAATTTTCTTAGCCTTAGCACACTATTTAGCAGTCAGGGAAGGCTTTTGAAGCTTCTACTGTTCTGTATCCTGGTGGCCGAGCACTGTAATAACCTCTGTTTCTTAATAACCACAGATGGGTTATTTAGCATCTGTGTAAACC
The DNA here is from genome assembly GCF_051225735.1 of Oryctolagus cuniculus. Classification (NCBI taxonomy): domain Eukaryota; kingdom Metazoa; phylum Chordata; class Mammalia; order Lagomorpha; family Leporidae; genus Oryctolagus; species Oryctolagus cuniculus. Next base: position 59,107,241 of record NC_142871.1, on the reverse strand, counting down.
TATGCAGCTGTGTTCAGCTATGTATAAATGTTTGCTTATGTGCTTCTGCTGTATTTATCTATGTGATTCTGTGTACAGCCAGTTGCTCTCTTTAACTCCCCAGGGACGGAGACCATACTTTCTACTTCTGCAACAGGTCCCAGTGTCCTTCCAAGGACAGATTTCAGGGAGGCTGAAACTTAAACATATAATATTGCTTTCATAGATGTTAATGACAACTTTTCAAACACTATGTTCTTGTTCAGGCCTTTGCTTCTTAATGCAATTTCAGTAAAAGCCAGATGTTTTTAGAAATTCTCAAGGAAGGGACCTTTGGTTGGTGACTTTTCACATTTTAAAAATTGAGAGAACAACTTTACAGTTGGAGAAACAAGTAAACAATGAAGAAAAAACCAAAAAAGGGTTTAATAATTGCTACTTTAAAACAACTCCAGGTCCTATTCCTTTGACTGCATATGTGATTGATGCATTTGATTAAAAAAATCTCAAGTCTTGCATAACAGAAATAATAACCACAGGCGTGTTTGTGGAGTACGCTGTTGCTGGGTGTCTTGCTAGGAGATAGGGTTGCTTTCTTCCTGCATGAGATAATTTATGTAAAGGTGCAATCTGCCTGGTGCTCCCTTGAGGTCAATGCCCAGTGTCTCCTAAAAGGTCTACCCATTGCCCTGGATGCAGTTTAAAAGTGATGGAGCCAGGCCCAGCATCCCAAATCCACGTTAATGACTAAGCTATGCCGCCTCCCACCAAACAGTTTTATAGATGAGCTATAAAAGTAATTCTAAGATTCCTCTTCTTTCCTCTTCTCCTATACAGTCTCCTTGCTTCCTCCCAAAGGAAAGGACCTTCTATCAGTACATAGAATTTGCTGTGTAGAGTTTGTATCGATAAATAACAACTTTGGGATTTAGGATGGCTTATAAGAAAAATTAATAAAAAAAGAAAGTTCTCAGTCATTTGCCTTCACAGACCCCCATCCTCCCAAATCCTAGCTCTCTGTTCGTGCCTAATGGGCAAGTCCTCAAGAGGTTGGTGCCCCTGCCAGAGTGAAGCCACTGGGGACGATTCCTCATTGCCTTTCAAAAGAACAGAGAGGAAACATCTTTCACTTCCTTTCCCTTTCTCCCTACACACTCTCTCTTTCCTCCTCAGCTGTATTCTCTTGGAATAAATAACAGTCCAGCTTCTCCCAGGCGCTCTGTAACTTGAGCCTTTCCTGAGCACTGTCTGAGAAAGCTGGCTCCAAACACACACACCGCACAGGCAGCTGCTGGGGGGCCCTGCTCCTTGGCAGGCTCACATCTGCCTGCTCCTTGTGCATTTCAGGACCCAGTAATGACAGAGCTGGCCTCTGGGCCTGCACGTAAAGCATGCTGTAATAATAAAAACATCGAGTTGATCTCTTCCAATGTTGAGCATTTTTGTATGTTTCTCAGCCTGCAGTTGTAGGGGATCCAAGAATCTCAGTGCAGTCAGGCTTATGCTGTAGCTAATTTGCAGAATTCTATTCTTACATTTGTTCTGCTTTGCAGCAAGGGTAACCAGAGAGAGTTCGAGTTGCAGCAATACACTCTGTGTATAAAGTGCTCGTGGAGGGCAGAGCAGGGCTCTACAAGGACAGGGTTCTTAAATGCCTGGCTTCTGGCAGTCAGGGGCCCTGTTGCATTCACAAGTCATAATTCTGTGTTCTGTATCTTGAAATTGGCCTCCTAAATTGTACAATCATCAGGCCGTTTAAAATCTGGCTCGGCTCCTGCTTGAGTGACTATGAGCAGCAGCGCAATCTGTTGCATGTTTGCCTAACACATTCTTGTTTTTAAGAAATTCAAACCCTTGCAGGTTAGATATGAGAAAGTGAATGCAAGCAACACGGAAAACTAACTTGTTTTTAAGTCTTTTTATGTGTGAGGCACTGTTTTGACCATTTTTTGCTTATTAACTCGTTCAATTCTCACAACAACTCTGAACAGTAAGGTCTACTCTTAACCCGTTTTTATGACAGGGATGCTGAGATTAAATAACCTACTACGGTAGCAGGTGTTCGGTGCAGCGGTGGAGACGCTGCTTGGGATGCTCACATACCACATCAGAGTGCCTGGGTTTGAGTCTTGGCTTTGCTTCCAATTCAAGCTTCCTGTTATGAACACTCGGGGAGGGAGCAAGCGATGACCCAAGTACTTGGGTCCCTGCTACTCAGGTGGGAGACTCGGACTGAGTTCTGGGCTCCAGGCTTTGGCCTGGTCCAGTTCAGACTGTTGCAGGTATTTGGGAGTGAGCCAGTGCATGGAAGAACTCTGTCTTTGTCTCTTTGCATTGAAAAACAAAACAAAACAAAACAAAACAAAAAAAACCAAACAAAAAAACAAAAACCCACTTTAGGGTTCCAGCTAGTCTGCCACAAAAGCTGGATTTGAACCTAGGCAGTTTGATTCCAGAGTGCTATTAGCCACTCCCACTATGCCAACTAAACTGAGAGCTTTTGTTTTACCCCCTCTCTTTTGATGTCTTTCTTGTTTTTATTCAGTAAGTCAATGAAATTCTTTCTGCCTTAATCTTCCCGTCAGATAATTTTATCTCTCTGCTTCCCAGACATGACAATGGATTTGCACATGTTTAATATAGGAGATTGAAATCAAAGGATCTACGAAATATATTTCAACCAAAATCCAGAAAGGAGAAAGACTTACCTCTTGGCAATAAAGCTGGAACTGAGACTTGAGGCTCTGTTTCTCACTCCTCACCACGGAGGCTTTTCTATAGATACTATACCATAATATAAAGAGAACACAGAATCAGTGTAAGTGTACAGTATAGGCCGGTGCCGCGGCTCACTAGGCTAATCCTCCACCTGCAGCGCTGGTACCCCGGGTTCTAGTCCCAGTCGGGGCGCCAGATTCTGTCCTGGTTGCTCCTCTTCCAGTCCAGCTCTCTGCTGTGGCCTGGGAGTGCAGGGGAGGATGGCCCAGGTCCTTGGGCCCTGCACCCACATGGGAGACCAGGAGGAAGCACCTGACCTGGCTCCTGGCTTCGGATCAGCGCATCGTGCCAGCTGCAACGTGCCTGCCATGGTGGCCTCCTAGAGGGTGAACCAACGGAAAAAGGAAAACCTTTCTCTCTGTCTCTCTCTCTCACTGTATAACTCTGCCTGTCCAAAAAAAAAAAAAAAGTGTACAGTATAAATACAGTATAAAGTATACTATATTCAATTAAAATATAGTGCAGATTTTTCTGTATTCAGTGAAAATTTGATTTAAACCAGTGCTCTTATTATAATTTGTTAAAAATTAAGTTAAATTTAAATATTTCTTTTTCTTTTAGTTTAATAGTATGCTTGTTCATATCAAAAGAGATTCCAAATTGTATTATATTTTGTGACTCACATTATTATTTCTTAAAAGAGCCATTCGATAAATAAAAAGCCCACATTTCAGCTCAGTATTGTTTATGTTTTCAATACATTCTTCTATAAAAATGTAGCATAAATAAATAAATTGAAGTTGTTTGTTCAGACGAGTCCAAAACATTTTCTCCCAGTTGAGGAAGGAAGTGTGGATTTTCTTTTTGATGCTTGGATGCTGTTTACAGTGTTATGGTGGATAACTGGAGTTCCATCCCTACTCATGGCCCAAGTCCTTGGGCCCCTGCACCCACGTGGGAGACCCAGAGGAAGCTCCTAGCTCCTGGCTTTGGATCTGCACAGCTCTGGCCATTGCAGCCTGAGGAGTGAAACGATCTCTCTCTCTCTCTCTCTCTCTCTCTCTCTCTCTCATTCTCTCTCTCTCTGCCTCTCCTCTCTGTGTGTAACTCTTTCAAATAAATAAATACATCTTTTAAAAAAAAAAAAAACTGTGTGTGCGAAAGCTTCCCCAAACAACAATTTGAAATAAATGACCTTGTTTATTATTTCCTCTTGCATTCCCTACATGTAGTTTGTGAAGGTTCACAATATATTCTGTCAGCTCTGCCTTCACTGAACCCACACTAAGAATTTCCATTTTCTTCACAGTTGTAATAATTCCTCACTAGGCTTTGGGCCATCAAGGTAACGTAAGGGCCAGACACTCAACCAGCGTACTTGGCCTCCTGTGAGCCTTCTTGCCTGCAATCCTTTGGCTTGTCAGTCTTTCGGATCCTAATCAGGAAAGGAAGGAAACAACAGCTCAGCCCTATCCCAACTTCCCTAGCTAGCATGCTCCACTCCTGGTTTTGTTCACTGCGACATTCTTGGAAGCAGATGTGACATTTGTTACCTCTTTGGTCCTTGGAAACCTCATCTTTGGGGACTGCAGCACTGATGTCATTGACTGCCCCGTTCTCTGAACCTTGCTCTGTGACTTTAGGGACACTATAATCAATTCTCCTCTTAGCTCTCAGATCGCTTCTTAGCCCCTTTCTCTCTCTTGCTGCTTTCTCTTTCTCCAGCCAATTCTTAAATGGTATCTAAATCTCCAGCTGTATTTGTTCTTTTCTTCAGCTTTGCAAACCACCCAGAGAGACCTCACCCAATCCCTTGGCTTGAGCTCCAACATCTTCTGCCTTCATCTAGACCCTTTTTATCTGAGCACCAAGCACAAATTTCTAACTGATAGTTAAACTGCTCCAGCTGGAAAACCTGAGGCATTGCAAGTTCAACACATTGCGGACCCTCCAAATTGATTATCCTCTCCCTAAGCCTGTCTTTTGATTTGTGTTGTACAGAAACATTAGTAAATGTTATCACTGCTGACAGATCCAGTCCATCTTAAAACGTTATAGTTCTTTAACTCTTCCCTCTATCTTACTCCAATATTCAATCATTTGGAGTATTTTCCCCAAATCACAAGAAAACAACCAGATGAACTGAAATTGAAGGATTTTTCTATAAAATGCCTGACAAGCACTCTTCAAAAAGTGTCAAGATAATGAAAATGGGGAAGATTAAGAAACTTGCAGAGATTGGAGGCATCTAAAGAGAAATTGTAAGTGCCAAGTGAAGTGGTACCCAGGATTATATCCTGGGAGAGACAAAGGACACTCTGGAAAAACTGGTGGAATCCAAATGGAATCTCTGGTGCAGTCAACAGTAATATGCCAATACTAAGTGCATGGTTTTCACCAATGTCCTATGTGTATATAAGATATTAATGGTTATAGGAGACTAGGTGAAAGATACATGGGCGCTCTATACTAACCTAGTGTCTTTTCTATGTATCAAATATTTTTCAAAAATAAAAATGAAAAAACAAAATGCTTGGCTTCTCACTGACTGTGCTGTGCTTCTCAACTTGTTTTGAAAAACTCATCTGGGCATTTTTTGAAACATGCATGTCTGGGCTCCACCTGCAATATTCTGATTCAGTGGGTCTGTCCTTGAAATAGGGAAGCTGCCTATAACTGTCAAAGGTCACAGGAGATTCTCTCATACGCCAGGTGTTATGAAACTGCTTATTTATAGAACTAACAGAAATGCTCATGACAGGTTTCCCCTATATAGACTTGTATGATGCTTTTTATGGTAGACAATTGCTCTGAGAACTTAGAATTATCATTCATAATCAACATTAAGGATATATTACTTAATAAGACTTAAAGAACTCTAAGAATAAGAGATATATTTATGTTGAATAACTTCCCACAAAATTGTGTGAAACCATATATTCCAAATATTTTATTTGTAAATACAGTATAACTTTTGCCACTTGACAAAAATGAATGCAAGAACTTATTAAATATTTAAGGACCAGGAAATTATTTCTATACCTCATTTTTCATTCCTTTTTTTCTGAATTGAAAATTTACATATGATACCTATCTAGTAGGATTTTCATATGATTCTCTGGTATTTCTACAAATTTTTTTTTTTCAAACTAAAACACTCTAAGGTTATTTCAATAAACACGAAAAAAACCACAAAATTTCAACTTGGTACGATGTAGGTAGAGGGAAGCTTTAAACAAAAATCCATACTGGTAAGAAAAAATTGAAATTAGAGAAGCCACGTGTATCTGAGGATGCTTCTGTGTTTTTAAGCTTCTTACTGGGGTTTATGAGTACCCACAGATTTGCGAAATGTCAGGAGTTCTTCGAATTCTCAGAAATTGAAGGAAAACATATATAGGTACATTTTCCTAGTGATTCTCAATGTGGAAAGTGAGCCAACAAACATTAAGAGACACTGACCAAGGGGATCTGTTTAAAGGCAATAACATAATTTCGTATGACCTAAATTGTACTTTTAAATCAAATAACTAAAATTTAGCTGCATTGTGACCTTATCTCCTAAGAAGGCCTGTTGCTAATGTACAGCTCATTTATTTATTTTTTTTCATAGAGTTGAGGAAAGTCTTAGATACAATGAACATTCCTACAAAGGTTGACTCAAACTTCAGCTTCCATCTAAGGATAGGTATTCATTTGTGCAATGTTTATAAATCACTTACTAGGCAAAGTTCCAGGATTTTGGAATATATCAATGGACAAAATAGACAAGCATCTGTCTTTAACTGAGTTTAGGTTTAATTAGGGAAGATATGCCATAAAAAATAAATAAAATAAGTAAATTGTATGGGGTGTTGGAGTGTGATATAAATGCTGTGGGAAAGAGGAAAAACAGAGCAGGGGTGAGGGAGGGCCCTTGCATAGTGGACGGGGTGAGAAGGTAACTCTAACTGAAGAGGTGAGATTTGAGCAAGGATTCCAAGGAGCAGAAAGAGTCAGCTGAGAGATCTGGGAGGAGAACATTCCAGGCAGAAGGAATCGTTAGAGGAAAGGTTATGTTTGGGCAACCACAAAGAGGCTGTCAGGAATCAACTGAACAGTGACCTTGCAGAAGGGAGGACGAGTAGCTGGAGGAATAACTGAGGCATGAGAGCTTTGCAGTCACTGTAGAAACTTGGAGCCACTACCGGTGCTTGTTGTTGTTTAACATCCATAAACATGAATTTTAATATGCTTTTGTAGGGATTGACAAGTTAACACTAAATAGGTAAGGCCAGAGGGAATTTGATATACAAAACTAACATTAACAAGCTCTAAAGAAATGTATTTACCTTTTGAACACACAAGAACAGTTATACTGTCTGAATATTAGACCTCAAATAAAAATCACAATGCATTCAAGAGAGAAGAAACTGCAGATAATATATTATCTCACAGCACTGCAACAAAAGTAAACAGGAATAGAATCCTTTAAATAATACATGCATTTATAAATTTGGGATTGGTATTGTAGTGCAGTGGGCTAAGCCACCGCCTGTGACACAGGCATCCCATATGGTTCCAGTTCGAGTCCTGGCTGCTCCATTTCTGATGCAGCTACCTGCTAATGTACCTGGGAAAGCACTGGAAGATAGCCCAAGTGCTTGGGCCTCTCACACCTACATGGGAGACCTGGATGAAGTTCCAGGCTTCTGGCTTTGGCCTGACCCAATCTAGCCTTTGCAGTAATTTGGGTAGTGAACCAGAGATAAAAGATTCCTCTCTTTCTCTGCCTTTTAAAGAAATACATAAATCTTAAAAAAAAAATTGAAGGGGCTGGTATTGTGGCATGGTGCCAGTTTGTGTCCTATTCCACTTATGATCCAGCTTCCTGCTAATGGACTAGGGAAAGCAGTGGAAAATGGCCCAAGTGTTTGGGCCTCTGCCATCCATATGGGAGACTAGGCTGAAGCTCTTGGCTTCTGGTTTTGGCCTGGATCAAACCTGGCCATTGCGACCATCTGGGGAATGACCCAGCTGTTGAAAAATCTCTCTCTCTAAAACTCTGACTTTCAAATAAGCATATCTCTCTAAAAAACTTAAAAGCCCTCTTTCAACTATTCATTTAATAAGGATATTGAATCTAAAGCTATAAATGATGGAAAATTAATGACAAGAAAACTATGACATTGAAAGCTATGTGACATAATCAATAGGGCATATAAAAGCAGTAAAATTATTTAAAAATCTCTCAGGATCTATTTTTAAACACTTATTTCATTATTTTAATTTATTTGAAAAGTATAGAGACAGAGAGGGAAAGACAGATGGGCAGAGAGATCTTCCATCTACTGCTTTATTCCCCAAATGCCTGCAACACTGGGGTTGGACCATGCCAAAGCCAGGAGCCTAAAACTCAGGTCTACCATGGGGGTGGCTGGGATCCACATACTCGAGCCGTTACATGCCACTGCTCAGGGTGCACATCAGCAGGAAGCTGGAATGGGACTCAAAACCAAGCACTCTGATCTGGTATATGGACATCACAAATGGTGTCTTTACTGCTGCACCAAACACTTGCCCCTCTCAGGATTTCTTATGTTGAAATTAGGACATTGGGAAGGAGCATACCCTAAACTGGGATGTGAACAGTCAATGTAGCTGAAGAAACTGAATTTCTAAAATTCAGCTGACCTTGCCATGCAGGCAGCCTTTCTTGCCTGACTCAGGAAGCTGGCAGTGTCCCTTAGCCTCAAGAATCTGCTGTAGCCTCCCCTGAGACAATTGTCTTGCAGGGGAATTTGGAGGACTACAGGGTTTATAAGTAGAGGAATAACAGCTTTTGCTTTAAGACAGTTGCTCTGGCCATTGTGTTGCAGAAGATGCTAGGGGGCAACAGTAGATGCCAGGAGACTGGGAGGCTATTACAGGAACTCAGAGCAGAAAGGACAGTGTCTGGAATCATCCTGGGAGCTGCAGAGGTAGTGAAAAGTGGTCAGAGTCCTGATACATGTATTTTGAAAGGAAAGTCAGTGTGGTCTCCTCACTACTTGTGATGGAAGAGTCAGGGATGATTCTGTGGCTTTTGGCCTTTGCACCTGGATGGATGGAGTTGCCTTAATTGAGATGGAGAAGGCAACAGGTGGATCTGGTTTGGGGGGAAGATCAGGACTACAGTTTTGGATCTGTTAGCCTTGGGAGGTTAGGCATCCACGCAGAGATATGAAGGAGAGAGCTGGCTACATAATCCTAGAATTTGGGAGCAAAGTCTTCATTGGAAATATATATTTAGGAATCATTAGCATAGCAATGATGACTAAGGTCATGGGACGTGATGAGATCACCGAGCACATGAGGGTAATTGAAGAAGAAAACAGGCCAAGAACTGAGCCTTAGGACTCTCTAGCACTAAGTTGTCAGGGAGAAGTAGAAACCATCAAGACACTGAGAAGGAGTAACCTGTGAGGAGGAAGGAGAACCAGAGTGTGTTGTCCTAGCAACCACAAACAGGAACTGCATGAAGGAAGAGTGAGTGATCAACCTGGCACATGCCAAGCTGCCGGATCAAGTAAGGTAGTCAGTGAGACTGACCACTGGATTCAGTAACGTGGGAACTGCTGATGACATCGTTAAGAACAGTTCAGTTGAATGACGAGGGCAAGTGCCTGGCTGAGGGGATTTAGGGCATAACGGGAGGAAAGGAACTTGAGACAATCAGGTGGCTTGCTAGAAAGGGGAACAAGGAAAGGGGGCAGTAGTTGGTAGAGAAAGCAGGGTCAAAACAAATGTGTGTGTATTTTCTATTTAAGGTGGCACAAATAGTGGCAGGTTTGAATCCTGATAGAAGAATCTGGCAGACAAAGGAAATAAAAGGTGTTGGAGACACAGAAGAGAATTAGTGGACTCTATCCTTGACTAGGCAAGAGCAATGGAATCTAGTGCCCAGAAGAAGGGACTGGCAGGAGAATGGACCTTTCATTTAGGGAAGAAGTTGGAAACATGGGTAGATCATTTGGTAAAAGCCTATGAGAGTTTTCTTCTACTCGTTTCTGTTCTCTCTGAAGAGAGAATTATTAAAGTCAGCAGCTAAGAGCAAGAACAGTCCAAAAAATTCTATGAAGACATAAATATGTCAAAGGGGCTCATTGCTTTTGAGCTCCTTCTATGAAACAGTGTTTATTTGGCTGGTTTTCACTTGAGCAGTCCCGACAGACGCAAGCCTTCGGCTTGGGAAGTACCATAATAACATGGTACAAGGAACATCTGCTGTGTGCTACTTACGCCCAGCTGTTTGATATATAACGAAATGATCCTCCTCCAGAATCCAGCATACGTGGAGGGAAATTTCATGGCCTTGATCCCTTGGAGAATGTTCTAAAAGGAGGGTAACCCATAGCAACTGCACAAACTGCTCCCAGATGACTCACCCGAGAGCTTCTGAGTAGAAATCCAGTGAAATCGTCCAGATTCACCTTGACCCCAGGGGTCTAACTCCAACAAGGATTTCAGTTTCTTTGCTCTTTTGTACCCCATGAGTTTCCTGAGGCAAATATTCACTTTTAGCTCCAGTTGTCTCTTCCCATTTGGCTGTCAGGTTTGTTTAGGTATGCAAAGTCACAGAGTCCTTAACTGATTCTAAAATGTGCTTGTTTTCCCCTGGTGTCCTCACGAGATTCCTCACTGTACTGCACCTGCATGCATGTCCGTATGGGGGAGCAGTGTTAATACTGGGAGCTTCCTGCGGGACAGGGGTTGGCCGTTACCTTTACATGGAGGAACACATCAGGAAAACAACTTCTTTCAGCCATGTAATTGTTCACTTTTAAATTTAGAACTTCAGAATATGGGAGCCACCTCACACCTAAAGGCCTATTTGGGGAGAGAAGAATATTAAAAAGAAGTTGAAAAAAAATGAAAGGATGAGACTTGTGGTACAGTGGGCTTCGCTGCCAATTAGGATGCTTCCATTCCATGTCAGAGTGCCTGGGTTTCAGTCTTGTTTCCGCTTCCAATTCCAGTTCCCTGCTAATGTGCCTGGGAGGCAGAAGATCACAGCCCAGGTACTTGATTCCCTGTATCCATGTGGGAGATTTGGAAGAAGTTCCTGGCTCATGGTTTCAACCTGGCTCAGCCCTGGCTGTTACAGGCTTTGGCAAGAGAGTCGAGGGATGAAAGATCTCACTCTTTCTCTGTCTCTAGCTCCATATGTGTATTCTTATCTACCTTTCAAATAAATAAGTAAATAAATAAACCTTTTAAAAATTAATTTAAAAAGGAAGTAGGAAGTAATGGCTCTGCATTTTAATGTATACATTGAATAGTTAAGCTATACAGAAAATTAATTTATTACCACATTATGTTTCTTTGTGCAGGCAAACCTGTGGCGTACATTGAATAAAGAAATGCAAAATCCAAAATACCCCAAATCTAAAACTTTTTGAGAACTGACATGACACCATAAGTCGAATTTACTTCCTGTGATGGTCAAAATCCACATGCACCAAAAATATTGAATAAAATTACCTTTAGGCTATGTGTATGAGGTATATACAAAACATAAATGAATTTCATGTTTAAATTTGTCCCATCCCCCAAATATCTCATTATATTGGCAAACATTCCAAAACCTGAAAAAAAATTTGAAGTCTGAAACTCTTCTGCTTTCAAGTGTTTTGGGTCAGAGATACTCAACTTGTATAATAGGAAATTCTACATCTTAAGTCACAGAGATGAACTCTCAACTCTGAATTTCCAGTCCAAGCTTATTAATTCACCCTATAATGTCCATTCGAGACAAAGTGTCTTCTCACCTCTCTCACCACTGAAAAAACTGTTGTTGAAGATCAGGTTTCTGCTCTGTGCCTCCTCATTCCAGGCTGACTGATTCCTCCAGAGTGGAAGGGAAGACTGAACTAGAGGTAGTGATGGTGTGTTAGTGTTAGCTCCAGAGAGCCAATTGTCAAATATCAGGAATGCCGTGAGCTGGTTGTTAAACTGTTGGTCAAGCCTTGTTAGGTCTATCTACACCATGGAGATTGGCTACAAGTGCTACAAATAAAGCTTTCTTTTTCTCCCACAGATGTTTACTAACACACCACTGGGTCAGAGAATAGGGAATTTTCCCTGGGCTTGGAAGTCTTTGAGCCCTCTAGGCTTGGCAGATACTTCACCTGACTATTTCTCCCATTTTAGAGTTCTTTGGAGGGAGTTGTTTGGAGACTGCTAGCATCAGGGACCTCTGTCTCTTCAACCCCTGTGATACGATGGCTGTACATGTTGTCCTATGGAAGGTTGCTTCTGGTTCTCCAACAGGGTCATCAGCCCCAGAGATTCCTGTTATTGGGGGTCCCTTTGTGCTATGGGCAGGGTTCCTTCTTATATTATCCCAGACCTATGTTTCTATTCTATTAGTTTTTGATAGATGCATAAAAAATTGCAGCAAGCATAGTAGATTAAAGCAATATGCACTTCTTATCTGTGTTTCTGTGGGTCAAGAGCATGGCTGTGTCCTATCAGGTATTTTTGCTTAGGATCCCAAAATCTTGCAGTCAAGGTGTTCGAAGGTTTTTGTTCCTTTCTGAAGTTGAGGTCTGGAGCTTGTAATTGTTGGAATTCAGTTCTAGGCATTTGTAGGATTGAGGTCCTACAGTTGGGTGCTGTTCTCAACTCTTAGAGGGCATTTGTATTTCTTTTTCACATATCCCTCTTACAGATCCTTTGGCAATTTGACAGCTTACTCTTTGAAAGATGGAAGGAGAATCTCTCTACCCAGTTTACTGAGATGGAATCTTACATAATGTAACATAACGTGATATAATAATTATAATATAATATAATATATAAACAGAAGTGACTATCCTGTCACCTTTGCCAACTCAAGAATAGGCAGTGGGAGTGACATTCCATTGCTTTACCATTCAGTGTACCATCATCAAGAGAGTGACTCAAACTACCTTGCTATATTCTATTGTTGGAACCAAACAATCAGTTCTGCCCACAATCAAAAGGAGGGTTTTTACAGAATTGTGACTCATTGAAGGTTGCCTCAGGGTATGTCCACCATACCTACCATAGGTTGCACATCTGGTTCTCAATTTTCACAGACTTTTGATCTACTTTTGAGAGCAGTCTTCCTAATACAGCCTCAGCTTTCTGTCTTTCCTGGCAGCCAAGCAGCCCTGCTGGCTTCTCTCTCTTTTTCTGGATTTCCTGGGCAGGAGTTCAGCAGATGTCTCCTGTGTTCCCACTGTAGTTACCAGTTACCAATCCCTTCGATGGTCACTTTGAAACCCATTAGCTTTAGCCTTGTGGCAAAGGAATTTGAAACTGACATTACATCTTTGCCCTGGAAGAAAGGACTGGCTTTCAAAGCATCAGTTTCTCCAAAGGATTCTGAAATCTCAAATCTTCCCTTTTTGTATTCTGAGTTTTCATGTACATTCAGTCTTATCAATGAGCTCAAGAGTTAGTAGAATCTTCAACTTTCTATATAGGAGGCCTATAGATAACTGAGTCAAACTCATAAGCAGAGAAGAACACCTATGTATAGAGTTCAAAAATGTGGAGGTGAATATCGTGAGAAATAACTAAAGAATGAAAAGAGATGCCATTGGTGAACAGGGTATGGACATGGTTGGACAAGTTACTGTTATTTTTCTTTATATGTTTAATGCCATTTAATTTTTAGGTTGGCTACCTGTATTCTTTGGAATAAAAAAAAGATATGATCAAAGAGTCATTGTTTGCATCTGATCTTTGTCTTCTTGACATACTGTAGGACTGTACATAAAAATTCTTATTCTTCATTTTATAGATCTGCTAAGGGAACCCTGAGATGCTTTGCAAATTAGGAGATGAAAACTCTTGGTAAGATGTTCTGAAATCATTAAGAAAATATACTTAAAGATATTAGGTGTGATGAGCCAATGTGCCATCCTCAACCTTCTAAATGTTGACTCAAACACTCTTTGTCCATGTTATTGCTATTCTACAGCTGTGATTCAAGTCTTAACTGAAAATGTACTTGCTGAGCATAAGCCATGTCAATGACCTGTATCTTGTATGGTATGTTGCTGAGTTGTTGATTTCATGTTTGACATTTCTGGAAGTCAATACTCAGTTTAACGGAATACATTCTGTCTAAAATGTATACTAATATCCCTCATTATACTAATCATCTACATAAATGTTAAACTCATAATGAAATATAGACACATTTGGTATATACACCAAGCAGAATGCAGGATAGGAAACTAAGCAAATGTTGCAATACTCAAACCAGTGTTCTTGCTATGGACCAACTGGCCAGGACAAAGCAGCCAGTTCAGTGATCACAAGGATTAGGTCAAAGTCACAAGCAGGGATAGCTCCTGTAAGCAGTGACTAAAATTTGTCACCCAATATCCAGGCCTGAGGGGGTTGGTGCTCTAGGGATTCTTTTTTGAGCTCTTCTTTTCAACACTTAAAGGGCAAATTAGAAAGCAGCAGTAGCTCTACCTATTTATCTTGATTATTTATCTGGTGTAAACAGACTCAGCTCATTTTGGACATGTACAACTCTTGAGTTGTTATTTTTGGTAAATAGCAGGAGACTCCAACAAGTTTGTAAAGCTGATAGTTAGCTCCTCCCTCACCCACTTGGTATGAGAAGCTGATGAAAGAAATGCTCAAATTCTGGGGCTGCCATTGTTTTGTAGCACAAAAAGCTTCTTGTTGCAATGCCGGCATCTCACATGGGTACTGGTTCAAGATTCAGCTGCCCCAATTCCGGTCCAGCTCCCTGCTAATGCACCTAGGAAAGCAGTGGAAGATGATCCAAGTGCATGGGCCACCACACCCATGTGGGAGACCTAGAAAAATCTCTTGTCTTCTTGCTTTGGCTTAGGACAGCCCTGGTCATTGTAGACATATGGAGAGTGAATCAGTGGATGGAAGATCTCTCTGTCTCTCCCTTTCTGTAACTCAATATTTCAAATAAATAAAAATAAATCTTAAAAAAAAGAGAAATGCTCAAATTCTGAGTGACATACAGACATTTGCTATCATTTATTACAAAGCAAGGTCAGGCCAGTTTACACCATCTACTCTTTAAAGGCATAATGAGAGAGAAAAAAAGAGAGCAAGAGCTAGAGCAAGAGAGAGAGAGAGAGAGAGAGAGAGAGAAAGATCTTCCATCTGCTGGTTTATTCCTCAAATGCCCATAATAGCCAGAGTTGGCCCCTGGCTGAAGCTGGGAGCCTGGATCTCCATCTCTCACAAGGGTGGCTTGGACCCAAGTACTCGGGCCATCATCTGCCTTCTTCCCAGGCACAGTAGTAGAAAGCTGGATGAGAAGGTGGAACTCGACCTGGTCTTCTGATAATGGACTTGGGCATCCCAGGCAGCAGCTTAACCTGCTGCACTGCAATGTGCAGCTCCTTGTTAGACTCTTATTCCAGGAGGAGGAATGTCCGGGGACCATTTTACTAGCTTATGTGTATATGTGGCATATTGTTCATTTCATCGTTTATGTGTATATATGGCATATCATTCATTTCATCAGTGAGAACCCGTTTCTAATATTCTTTTTGCTGATTTCCTAAGCTCCTGATGTAAACAGAGGGAAGGGTAGCTGAAGACTTATGCTAGCCTTTGGAGTCTGGGTTTCCCAATGAACTACTAACTAACTAGCTAACTAATCACTCCTAGAGTGCAAATTTCTGCTTCGAACAACAGAAAATAACTAAGGCTCTGCTTCAACAAACACACATTGTTTATGCTTAAAGTATTTCAACGGTAAATGCAGACATTCTAACAATGCCCATTCGTTGAATTACACTGAGTTGCATTTTCTACTAAATATTAGTTCCCTTGGAGCAGGGAAGAACACATTGGAAAACAAAACACTTGAGGGACTATTACATTAATGACTCACACTGGAGCTTGTTTCAGCTGTGGACCAAGGGGGAACATAAATTTTGTTGTTGCACTTCATTCTTTTTCCATTTCTGAAATAAACTTGGCAAAAAGATTGCAGGCTCCCAGTCACCACTAAGCTGCTGCAAACCTTTGGAGGTTTTTCATCTTTTCTCAGTGGCATTAGCAGAAAATTGATGTCTCATCCATGGCACAGTTTCAAGCTTAATGCCTTCCCTCAAATAGAGGCATGATCTTGATTTCATGGCTGAATTCTGAAGGAAGGTAGGCTCCTGTTGAAGAAATCAGTCTCTCCCTTCTCTCGATTTCCTTCTCTCTCTTCTCATTCATTTTCTCTCTGTCTCTGTCTCTCTCTCTCTCCCCCCTTCTCCCTCCTGTCTTCCCTTCCCTTTCTTTTTATTCACTTCTTGCATTATCTCTCTTATTTCCTACATTGTTTTTTTTTTTTTAATTTCTTCTATTAAGATAATTGATTGCTTGGTTCTTTGTAAAAACAGGATTGGGCTACTGCTACAAAGGAAGCTGGTTCAAACTGCAGCATTCCACATTGTGAGATAGTTCCTCTGGGTACAGCAGCCCCAACAACAGCGGTTTCCAATGCATGTTTTAAATGTTATAAATCTACTGGTTCCTCTCTGACTAATACCATCGTGCTGGGGTGAGCAACAATCCCTCAGGGTGGTGTCCTGGAGGCTTTTCTTGGTGCCTTTGTTTTCTTCCAGCAGCTGTCAAGGACCATTAGTTCCTACAGAAAGCCACTTAAACACTCAGGTTGCCGCTGGTCGTTTATTTACGCTTCCATTCACCCATTAAATATTTACTTATCACCTCCCCTCAAGAGAAAGAGGACACACATCTAAAGGAGGGCAATGCATCATCTAACCATGAAGCGAGGCTTTGTAATGGCTGTTTGGCAGCAGTGCTCTCTGGAGCTCCTTCCCTACAATGTTAATTCCACTTCAAAGAGCCATGAGTTCAGACCATAAACCTAGGAGCTAGAATTAACCTTAATACCTTTCACCTCCTGCCTCCCTTCCTTTCTTTTCTAAAAGTCTGATTTTAAACCAGGACTGGCAAGTCAGTTAAGTGAAGCGACCAACGAGTCCCCAGGTGGTGCCAATTCAAAACAAATTATACCAAGAAAGGAAGAGCAGACTTCTCACCTGGAAAGCACTGGAGACCTTGAGCCCTGGCAACACAGATCAGTGCAAGCACAGGGATGGACAAGCCAGTGAGGATTTAGCCAAATCACTGTATTTTCCATTGCACCTTTAGAAAAAAATGGAAGCAAATCTCTTTTTGGCTCATAGAGAAGATATATCTAGTAATGGAGCAGAGAGCAGGTGGTCTGGGAGAAATACTTGTCTGCTGGAGTAATGTTTGACTTGGGTTGCCCTTCAAGTGCCTTTGTCTAACCCAGTGGTATCTATGCCCCTCCCAGGCAGAGCCCTCACCAGCTTTCTCAGAGTGGTGTCTGTACATGGGTCAGCCTTCCAATCCCCAGTGAAGTGAAAGGTGGCATAATATTTAGTACCTAGAAGATGTAAAGTAAATACTCAGTGTCCTACCTCTAATACAGGTCTGTAAATGATCTTGCCCATGGAGATGAACCAAATGCTTTAGAGAATGGTAGAATGGTCTCTCTTCCCTGGCTTTACAGACCTGGCCTGATGTTTAGTTAAGATGATCTCCAGCTTGATCTTTCTGAAGGCACAAGAGGCTGGCTGAAGTGTAGCTGTCCCTGCCTATAGGTTGGAATGCCTGATACAATTGGAGCAGCGTTCTCAAAGCCTAGCTCTTCCTTGTTCACTAACTGGTCATGTTCATGCCTTTCAGCAGTTGCCCCGGTGGTCAGTGAGTCAGAATCTGTGGGCTCAGATCCACTTTGTAATGGGGAGTGGGTTTTAACTTTTCTGGTAACTAGCATAGCACATTGAGATGCTTGAAACTGATGTATGAGTGTGGCCCAGCATTGTGAACTAGCTGATTATATCCATCTGTAAGCAGCATATAGGGATATTCACTGGGATAGATGAACGGCTGTGCATTCTGACAGGGCTATTGGCTTTCATTTTCTTCCAGTCACCTAGCTCAAAGCTTTCAGGTTAGGAACAGGTAAATTGAACCAGTGGATGAAGCATGATGTTTTATTGGAATCCCAACTCTTGTTTGGTATGTATATTTGGGCAATCAGCTTCCCTTCCCTGAGAATGAATTTCTTACTCTTCTAACTATGACATCAGGGTCTGGGTGCGATTCCTCTACTGTTTCAGAATTGTCAGTGAGGCCCAAAGTGGAGAGTGTGCTCCCAATTTTTGCCTGGAGAACTGCAGCTCCCAGGGCCCACCATTTGTTCACAGGACTTTCTGAGAGGTGTTATTCCAGTATACTGGGGTTTACCACTGCACCATCACTCATGCTCTGCTGATCAAAGAAAACTGAAAAGTCATTTGGAGGAGTAAAATGTTCAGTTACTCTCATTTCTTCTGTTGGAGGCAGGAGAGCGTGGTCCCAGAGATTCACTCTTAGACTTGGGGATGGCTGAAGAGGGGCAGACATACTTCATTCTGTGTTTGAGCATCTGCTGGGTTAGGAGAGCTGATGGTCTGTCTCTGAGCTGCTAAGTGTGAGTGCATGTGTTCACACATGGTCCTGTATTGCATGTGCACTTGCATGTTGGGGAGGGGCCTATCCGGTGGAGAGGTCACCAGCATTTCTCATTGCCTCATTGCCCTACATTGACGTGGGATATTGGAAATCCCACCTGTATTCATGCCCTCCTGCAGACCTATAAACTGACTGGGGAGATCAGATGAGGTTGAGGTGTTAAGACAATTAGATTGGAGGCCAGTAGGCTGACCCTAATGCCCTGGGTTTCTACATATGCAAACCTAAATCTAACTCAGAATTTAAGAGAATGAAACTTAAGCTCAGCCAATCCCAAGTGGCCAACTAGATGCCAATTGCAGGGGAGAGTCTTCAAAAAGTTCATGTAAAATGCATACTGTGAAAATCTTATGCATGGATTAAAAAAAGTTTTGTGTCAAAATAAACTTATTTTTTAATTCCATTTTCCACGAGTTTTTGAAGAACTTTTGATATTGTCTTTGATTTTTTACCAAGACTAATCCAAATAAAAAATGTTCAGACTTTAACCAATCAAGTAGTTTTGTGCTCTGTTTCTGCATTCACTCTATAAAAACTGCCCCCAGAGCCCCATCTTTGGGAACCCCAAACTAATTGGCCATTTGGAGCTGTCCAATTCATGAACTGTTGTCTGGCCCAAAGTTTATCTTTTTCTTTTTCTTTTTTTATTTTTTTAACTTTTATTTAATGGATATAAATTTCAAAGTACAGCTTATGGATTACAATGGCTCCCCCCTCCCATAACTTCCCTCCCACCTACAACACTCCCCTTTTCCTCTCCCTCTCCCCTTCCATTCACATCAAGATTCATTTTCAATTCTCTTTATAAACAGAAGATCAATTTAGCATATATTAAGTAACGATTTCAACAGTTTGCATCCACATAGTAACACAAAGTGAAAAATACTGTTTGAGTACTAGTTATAGCATTAAATCACAATGTACAGCACATTAAGGACAGAGATCCTACATGGGGAGTAAGTGCACAGTGACTCCTGTTGTTGACTTGTTTATGGCATCAGTAATCACCCTAGGCTCTTGTCAAGAGTTGCCAAGGCTATGGAAACCTTTTGAGTTCACCGATTCTGATCATATTTAGACAAAGTCGTAGTCAAAGTGGAAGTTCTCTCCTCCCTTCAGAGAAAGGTACCTCCTTCTTTGATGACCTGTTCTTTCCACTGGGATCTCACTCGCGGAGATCTTTCATTTAGTTTTTTTTTTTTTTTTTTTTTTTTCCAGAGTGTTTTGGCTTTCCATGCCTGTAATACTCTCATGGGCTTTTCAGCCAGATCCGTGTGCCTTAAGGGCTGATTCTGAGGCCAAGTGCTGTTTAGGACATCTGCCATTCTATGGGTCTGCTGTGTATCTCACTTCCCATGTTGAATCGTTCTCTCCCTTTTTTATTCTATCAGCTAGTATTTGCAGACACTAGTCTTGTTTATGTGCTTCCTTTGGCTCTTAGTCCTATCATTATGATCAATTGTGAACAGAAATTGATCACTGGGACTAGTGAGATGGCATTGGTACATGCCACCTTGATGGGATTGAATTGGAATCCCCTGGTATGTTTCTAACTCTACCGTTTGAGGTAAGTCAGCTTGAGCATGTCCCGAATTGCACATCTCTTCCCTCTCTTATTCCCACTCTTATATTTAACAGTGATCACTTTTCAGTTAAGTTTCAACACTTAAGAATAACTGTGTATTGATTACAGTATTCAACCAAAAGTATTAAGTAGAACAAACAAAAAAAAAAAATACTAAGAGGGATAACGTATTAAGTTGTTCATCAACAGTCAGGGCAAGGGCTGATCAAGTCACCGTTTCTCATAGTGTTCATTTCACTTTAACAGGTTTCCTTTTTGGTGCTCAGTTAGTTGTCGCCGATCAGGGAGAACATATGGTATTTGTCCCTTTGGGATTGGCTTATTTCACTCAGCATAATGCGTTCCGAATTCCTAACAGGGATCACTTTTCAGTTAAAATGTAATCACCTAAGAATAATTGTGTGTTAATTACAGAGTTCAACCAATAGTACTAGAACAAAAAAAATACTAAAATGGATAAAATATTACATTGTACATCAACAGTCAGGACAAGAGCTGATCAATTCACTGCAGGAAGACTGTGAGGCAATCATGTCCTCAGGGCGTCACCCAGAGAGTGACCAAGTTTCTCTAGGAAGTGCCAGTGCCTGGAGCAAATGCCTAGAGGGAGCAACTGAGGAGGGTGAGGCACACGGGAGCTGCCTGGGAGCAAGGAGGGGCAGCTACTGCCTGCCCAGCACTGGAGGGGACAGCACAAGGAAGAGGAGGGAGGGGAAGGCAGCTGATAAAGACCACTCCCTGGCTGGTGGGAAGAGGGGGTAGGGAGGAGAAAGATTTGAGTTGGATACAGCATGAAATATTTTTTTAACTTTTATATATTATTTATTTATTTATTTTGAACTTTTATTTAATAAATATAAATTTCCAAAGTACAACTTTTGGATTTTAGTGGCTTTTTCCCCCCATAACCACCTTCCCACCCGCAACCATCCCATCTCCCACTCCCTCTCCCATCCCATTCACATCAAGATTCATTTTCAATTATCTTCATATACAGAAGACCAATTTAGTATACACTAAGTTGAAATCTTAAAGAATACAGTGACCCAGAAAACATGGAGCAGGCTTCAGATGCTGTTAGGAAGAGCCTGATTTAGCATACTTGAGGATAGCGTTGGAAGAAAATAAACTGGTATATACTCAAATACAAGGACTAGAGACTCTTCAATATCTACCTCGCACCTTGTAGTCCACTGTTCCTCCTGCTGCAGAGTGCTACCTGCTGCCATTTCCTAAACTTCATCTCTGTCATAACCCAACAGCGTTTATAACAACATAAGTACTAGTCGAGTATCCCTTATTTGAAAATGCTGGGGCCCAGACATGTTTCCGATTTTGGATTTTCTCAGATTTTGGAATATTTGCACACATAATGAGGTTATCTTGGGGAGGGTCCCAAGTCTGAACATGAAATTCTTGTATGTTTCATAAGTACCTTATGCACATAGATGGAAGGTAGTTTTACACATTTTCCGTGCACCTGTGTTTTGTGTGTGATCTGTCATATGAAGTCATGTGTAGGATATTCTGCTGTGGTATCATGTTGATTCTCAAAACATTTTGGAATTTGGAGCATTTCAGATTGGGGATGCCCAACCTGTGTGTGATTCCACTTTACCCCTTTACCTCAATTTTACAAACCCGTGGGACCTGTGTCAAATCCTACCTCTTTCCAGAAGTCTCGCTTAACAAGCCCAGGCCCACTGTTTACCTTACGTTTTCCCCATTGCCCACTACCATGGGGCATTTCCTGGAATCCATCCCTTCAGTCCACTCCACCACACCATCTAATCTCACCTCATCTATTTACCTCCTCCTCCTGGTTGCCACATCCTGCCCAAGGGCACCTGGCTGAGGCTCTGCCTCCCTTGGCAAGTCACATGCTCTGAAACAGGTCAGCATCAGCCCTGAGGGCAGCTTTTTGTAAATTGCAGCAGGGCTCTGAGCTCATGAGGTTGCACCTGTGGGATCACATCTGTCCACAGGGAGTATCTGTTGATAAGTTGCAAGAAGGTGACCTTGTACCTCTTGCCCAACTCATGCTAGCTGATAATCAGGTTTTTTTTTTTTTTTTTTTGAACTTTTATTTAATAAATATAAATTTCCAAAGTACAACTTTTGGATTTTAGTGGCTTTTCCCCCCCATAACCACCTTCCCACCTGCAACCATCCCATCTCCCACTCCCTCTCCCATCCCATTCACATCAAGATTCATTTTCAATTATCTTCATATACAGAAGACCAAACAGAACTCTTCTTGTACATAAAAACCACCTTCAAGGGCCCACCAACATCCTGTGTATCAGGTACTGTAGAAGGGCTAAGAAAAGACGACATGGGTGTGAAATAAAAAGCTTCCTGGCATCATGATTCTCCACCTGTAATGAACACACACATCACTATGGGCCTATTACAATGCAGATTCTGATTCAGAAGGCCTGCATGGGAACTGGGGATTCTGAGTGTCTAACAAAGGCCCCGGTGGTGTTGACGATGCTAGTCTGAGGGCCATGCTTTAAGGAGCAAGCAATCCCATTTAGTAGTCTCAAAGATTCCTGGGAGGCAATTATGATTTTAAACCCTATCACATGAAAAAGGAAATTCGTGGTTAAACGGCAATAATTTGATCCCTTTCACACATCTTGTTAGTAAAACAAGGAATCAAATTCAGCTCTGTTTGAAGGGATTCAAGGCTATTTTTTTTTAAGTTTCTATTCTATTTCAGAATCATTTTAAACTTACAGAACGAGAATTGTAGAGTTGTACAAAGAGTTATCATATACTCCATACCCCTCTAATATCACTGTATTTGTCACAATGCATTTGACCACCATAGAGCCTTCTCTCTAGAAATGCAGGGGGGATGAGGATGGACTTATGGAAGGAAGGAGTTCCATCCAGGAAGTAGGAGTGGCGGACTTGGTGATGGGCTGGTCTTGATCTCAGTTGGTGAAGAAGCTACTGTATGCTGGCAGTGGAGGCTGTGGTGCTGAGGATGGGATGTTTCCAGTAGTCAGGAGAACGTGGACAGGTGCTGATTCCCAGGGGCGGGGGTCAGAGGAAGGGGCAAAGGTTGCAGCAGAAAGGAGGGCCCAGGTGCAGTTGGGTGGACTGAATTTGCCAAAGCAACTCCACATTAGAATCATTTGGGTGTGTTTTAAGACTTTCAAAGCAAAAACTTTACCACAAACTTATTAAATCACAATCTCGGGCTGGAATACAAGCAAGCTACTTGGGTAAATCTGAAGTACAGCTTAGTTGGAGACTTGCTGTTACAGACCATTTGCTTCCAATGTTAAAGGCACAAAGTCTTTTATCATTTCTAAAGAACCCAAGGAGTGTTGAAGTTGTGGACCAAGAGGCAAAATTAAAGTTATCATGTAAGTATTTACCTAAAAACTTCCCACAGTTTTTTATTGATGAAATTCAAAACTTTATGGACACTGAAACTTGAATTTCATAATCATTTTACACGGTTTAAAATAACATGTTTTCTTTTGATGTTTTCTAATAATTTTTAAATGTTATAGTCATTTTTAGATTGTGGGCAGACGGCTACATTTGGCTCTCTGAGTTGGGTTTTGCTGACTCACGGAGTGGTTAATGATGTACCTTAATGCATCCAAAGAAGACATCAAAAATAAATATCTAAATAAAAATAAGCATTCAAGCAAATGTCTTTCTTGGCTGACAGTAAAACTGACTTTTCAGAGGATAATGTGCAAATTGAATGACAACATTTTGAGGCAAAGCCTGCTTTTACTCACATATTTCATAATAAATTAAAAATAGGTAACTGAAAACAAGGATGATACGCAGTCTACTGTGTAGAGCAATGTGTTTGTGATTTAAAATACTTTAAAAATATCTTTTAAAAATATAAATAGGATTTTGATTTGAAATTAAAGCACCTTGATGTTTAACCAGAAGTGAGTTTTCTCCATGGCCTCAAATAATGAAAGATTTCTGCTTACAGAGTGAAGTCCTTTTGTGTTTGCAATTTGTGCATTTGAATGTACGGATTATAGGTCAAAAATTGTAATTTTATGGAAATGCTGTCTGTGTCATCAGGTGATAGTCTGAAATACTTTAGGGAGGTTGTAAAAATAAATCTACCATCTTGAGACATTTTACACCTAAATCAATTTGAATTATTGCATTAATAATTTCAGATAAAATTTCTCATTAGCAAAAAGCACAGTGGAGGGGGGAAGAAATAAATGAAATTTAACTCCTGAAGATCTAAATACTATATTTTATATTTATTTACAAATAGTTGTTTTTGATTCAATGTATTTTCAATTGTAAACAGATGTTACTGGAAAATAAAAAAACACCCCCATTTGGCATCTGCCTTGAGATTTTACCGGGTGTTGAAGTGAGCCCTCTGCTGTTAGTTTTGCTTATTACAGTAAAATTCGATTTATCTTGCCCTTCCATGAACCTACTCAGATTTTTAATGTTTCTATTATGATTTTACATTTAACATAACAAAAAAACATAAATTCAATGATGCCAGTTGGCACAGTTAATAATCCGACAATTCTGCCCTTTTTGAACTGTATCACAGCATTGGAACATCTGGCGGTTTCCAATTTCCATGTTAGAGTGGGGTTCTGACCTCTATTTCACTTTCAAATGGGTCTCCTTGGCAGATAACTCTGCTTTCTCGATGGATTTTACCGTTCGCACCCTTACCAGTGAACAGGAGGCTTTCAACCTAATGTTTTGGAAGGGAATTGCACAATTTTAGGAGGAAATGGAGACTCCCTCTGCCCCTTAATCGCCTTTGTCAGATTCTCCCAACCCCTGAACTGCGACTGCTCCTTCAGTCTTACTCCTTTGACCTCGATTTTTTACAAAGAGAACAATTTAATTAAAACAATATAATAAAGTGAAATAAGAATGGGTGTTTATGCTATTGTTGCTATAAAGCTCAATATGCTAACATAATGACATATATAATTTCTTCCTTAACAATAATTCTTTCTCTTTCTTTCTTTCTTTCTTTCTTTCTTTCTTTCTTTCTTTCTTTCTTTCTTTCTTTCTTTCTTTCTTTCTTTCTTTCTTTCTTTCTTTCTTTCTTTTTTTACAGGCAGAGTGGACAGTGAGAGAGAGAGAGAGACAAAGAGAAAGGTCTTCCTTTTTTTTTGCCATTGGTTCATCCTCCAATGGCCGCTGTGGCCGGCACGCTGCGGCTGGCGCATCGCACTGATCCGAAGCCAGGAGCCAGGTGCTTCTCCTGGTCTCCCATGCGGCTGCAGGGCCCAAGGACCTGGGCCATCCTCCACTGCACTCCCTGGCCACAGCAGAGAGCTGGCCTGGAAGAGGGGCAACTGGGACAGAATTCGGCGCCCCAACCGGAACTAGAACCCAGTGTGCTGGTGCTGCAAGGTGGAGGATTAGCCTATTGAGCCATGGCGCCGGCCCCTTACAATAATTTTTTTTGGCAAGTGCTTAACCATTCCTATTTCGCAGATAAGAAAACTAAGAACACAGCGGATAAATATTTTGAATAAGAGATTTATAGAAGGATAAATATCATAAGGCTAGAGCCATAATTTGAAACTCACTTGATTTGAAGAATGTTTGCATTTTTCGATGATTGCCATAATACACTGCTGAGTGACACAGTTTATATATAATATGTATATGTTTATCTAAGTTTCAAATGTTAAATTTCATTTTAAAAATATCTCTACACTTATATCTGAGAGCTCATCTACAAGGGTACTTGAAAATATGGAAAATGGAATTAAAAGGTAATTAATTTTGGGGGGCCAGCACTGTGGCATAGTGGGTTAAGCTGACACCTGCAACGCTGGCATCCCACATGGGCGCTGGTTTGATCCTGGCTGCTCTACTTCCAATCCAGCTTCTTCTAATGGTCTGGGAGAACAGTGAAAGATGGCCCAAGTGCTTGGGCCCCTGCACCCATGTGGAAGACCCAGAAGAAGCTCCTGGCTCCTGGCTTCAGCTTGGCCCAGCTCTGGCCATTGCAGCTGTTTGGGAAGTGAACCAGCAGACTTTCAAGTAAATAAAATAACTCTTCAAAAAAGATAATGTATTTTGGTGCAAAAGTTTTGAAATCAGTTCCTATGAAGGTTCTTAAAAACTTCATGAGGCCGGCGCCGCGGCTTACTAGGCTAAATCCTCCGCCTTGTGGCGCCGGCACACCGGGTTCTAGTCCCAGTCAGGGCGCCGGATTCTGTCCCGGTTGCCCCTCTTCCAGGCCAGCTCTCTGCTGTGGCCAGGGAGTGCAGTGGAGGATGGCCCAAGTCCTTGTGCCCTGCACCCTCATGGGAGACCAGGATAAGTACCTGGCTCCTGCCATCGGATCAGCGTGGTGCACTGGCCGCAGCGCGCCGGCCGTGGCGGCCATTGGAGGGTGAACCAACGCAAAGGAAGACCTTTCTCTCTGTCTCTCTCTCTCACTGTCCACTCTGCCTGTCAAAAAACAAACAAACAAACAAAAAAAAACAAAAAAAAAACAACTTCATGAAAAATTATGGATTTCAAATTTTTTTTGCATTGAAATAAACTTATCTCTTTTCAAAAAAGATCTTTTCATTTACTTTGAGACTGATGCTCTGCACTAATGAGGCAGGTTCACTTTCATTTACTTTGAAGGTCATAGTTACAAAGAGAGAAGAAAAGAGAGAGAGAGAAAGAGAGCTTCCATTTGCTGGTTCATGCTCCAGATGGCCTCAACAGCCAGGTTAGGCCAGGCCAAAGCCAGGAGACAGGAGCTTCTTCCAGGTCTCCCACAAAGGTAGCAGGGGCCAAATAATTAGGCCATCTTCAGCTGGTTTCCCCAGGCCATTTGCAGGGAGCTGGATTGGAGTGGAGCAGCTTGCACAAGAACTGTTCCCATATGGGATGCTGGCGTCACAGGCGGCAGCATTACCCACAATGCCACAATGACAGCCCCTAAACATCTTTTAATTCCATTTTTTTTCCATGCCAGCCCCTAAACATCTTTTAATTCCATTTTTCCCATGAAATTTTTGAAGTACTGTAGTATTCTCACAATCCTATTTATCTTATCTGGAGCAGTAGCATTTTAAGCTTTGTCACCTCCAGGGTCCTGGAGAGGGGAGAGGGAACAAATATTTACAGGGTACCTCTTATGTGAGCACAGTGGTGTATTTGTATTTGGCACTTACTTATACATACATACACATATATTTCATTTGTCCCTCTTCTCCAGCTTTTCTCCACAGTTGCCTTAGCCGTTTCACATCGTAAGTTAAACTCCCACCTTACCTATCTTGCTTCTCTGGTTTCCGAGTAGTTCTATTTCTTGAGATTCAACTCTTGGGAAGAAGTTTTTCAGCTTCTGTGATTCTGAATGTGCCCCTTTCTTTTTTATGCCCACTGCCATCATAAGGCCGCCTTGCTTCATGTGTAGTTGTCTCTGTCAGCATTTTAACTGTTCTTTTTCTTTTCCCCAAGAATTTTTTCTTCTATTTTCATAGCACGTGCTTATCGTACCCCTCTTCCTGAAGGAGGAACCCTTCTTTAATCAGTTGCCTCCCTCTGTGAAAAATACCTGCAATATCTCTCTATTACATGTTCAGTTTTCAGATTTTGCCCTGATATTCTGGGCCCTTCAGGTTATAATTTGCTGCGCCAGCGCTGTGGTATAGTGGGCTAAGCCTCAGCCTGCGGTGCCGGCATCCCACATGGGTGCCAGTTCGAGTCCTGGCTGCTGCACTTCCAATCCAGCTCTCTGCTTATTTCCAGGGAAAACAGTGGAAGACGGCCCAAGTGCTTGGGCCCCTACACCCACGTGGGAGACCTGGAGGAAGCTCCTGGCTCAAATAAATAAATAAATAAATAAATCTTTTGAAAAGTTATGATTTGCTTTCTCTAGTCTACTGATATCCTGCTTCTAATCCAGCCAGGCTTCCCTCCTCCTCACACCAGGCCTACACTCCAGCCTCAGTGCTTTTTCATTCTATTTCATCTAAAAAGTTTTCTGTCCCTCTCGGCTTGCCAAAATCCAGCTTCCATTTGAAGTACCAATATTTCCATCAACCATCTCTAATGATGTAGTCAATATTGATTAACTCATTTCTCAATGATCTGGTTGACATTTATTTTTAGGACTATACATTATAATATTTTATTGCATTTCATGTTTATTATTTTTATTTGTATTTAATTTGTGTATTTTCTTTTGCATACGCCTAACTGTTTCTTCAGTATGTTGTCTCATTCACAAGACTATGTTTTCTGATGATAAGATTATAGCCTGATTTTTTTTTTCCACACTGGAATACCACATTGGTATTACTTAAACCCTCTGAAATTCATTTTCTTCTGTAAAATAAAAATGATTGTTCTCTATCTATCTCATTTTGACACTTGAAGTAATCTCATTTTTTTCATGAGCTATCCTAATACAGGGACATGGAATTCCCTTCTGATTAAGAATTAATCACCATGAGGGTGACTGCCGCTGTGTGGGAGAAACACCATCTCTCCGAGAGCATTGCAGATCTGCAAAGTAAAATGCCAAAATCAGTGTCCTCAATGGGGGTCTGATTCCTCCACCCATAGACGTGGATGGTGGCTATTTCCACTCATACACACATTTCTGAATCAGCCTGCCCTCATTGTTTATACTTCTGTAAGGTGGCGGAAAATCTCACAAGTATGCAGAATGTGACCAGAGACATTCTAATCATCCAATCAAAGATGCACTCTTCAGTTTTCATCTTCCTACACATCTCTGTGGCATTAGAGGCCAATAAGGAGAGTAATAGAAGATTTTAAGAAAGAGAGATTTTAGGGGCCGGCGCTGTGGCACAGCGGGTTAATGCCCTGGCCTGAAGCACCAGCATCCCACTTGGGCACTGGTTCGAGACCCAGCTGCTCCACTTCCCATCTCTGCTATGGCCTGGGAAAGCAGTAGGAGATGGCCCAAGTCCTTGGGCTCTGCACCCATCTGTGAGACCTGGAAGAAACTCCTGGCTCCTGACTTCAGATTGGCACAGCTCCGGCCTTTGTAGCCATCTGGGGAGTGAACCATCAGATGGAAGACCTCTCTCTCTTTCTGCCTATCTCTGTGTAACTCTGACTTTCAAATAAATAAATAAATCTTAAGAAAAAGAGAGATTTTAATGAATGAGAACACAAAAGCAAAGACAGATTTTATTCTGTTTCCAAAATCTTGGAAAATATTTGCAATATGTTTGATAATTATATTGCTATTCCTGACCATAAAAACTCTAAATAATATGGAAAATGATAAACATCAAAATAGAAAAGTTGGCAATTGTCATGAACACATAAATCACAGGAGAGAAGATACCAACTGCACATACAGTACAGACAACTGCAAGTTACGATGCTTCTATTCAGGGTTTTTTGCCTTCACAATGGTATAAAAATGATACGTGTTAAGCAAAAATTGTACTTCAAAATTTGACTTTATACCTTTTCCCTGGCTGGTGATTTGTGGTACAACTGTTTGTCGTGGTGCTGGACAGCAGCAGTCAGCTGCAACTGCAGGTCAGCCACACAACCATGTGCAAACAGCCGACACTACAGTAGATTGTGTGGCAGAGCTATGATGTTCAGTAGATGAGGTGTGTTAAATGCATCACTAACTTAAGATATTTTCAGCTTATGAGGGGTTTATCAGGATACAGTCCCATTGTAAATCAAGGAACATCTAAATAATGTCCAACTTCTCTAGTCACCAATGAAAGTCTGTGGTCAATTTTATGTCCTTCCTTTGTTCTTTTTGAAACATTTCAGAAGTATATTAAAGTGTTTTTGAACAAGTTCCATAAAGGGTTCTGAGTAATGCTTGGAGTTGAGCCCCCAATGGTGGGCTATCTTCATTCTGTTTGCTGGAGGGTCTCAACTGGGCACAGTTTTCTCTTTTTTTCCAGGAATACAACAAAGTATCCCAATAACAGTCCCAAAGATAGCATCAGCTTGCAAAATTATGTTTACATCAAGATATGTCATGGGTGGATTGTGTCTGCCATCCTTCTTCCAATACAAAACAGAATCCAGGAAACAGTCAAAATCACGCCAGGTCTTGTTGAAAGAATGAGTGATGGGTTCATTAGGAAGGCAGAGAGTGAAACAAATTCATTTCCATCTCAATATTGCTTTGTGTCAATGCTATAGGTTTGCATCCTTGGTTCAAGGTTACAGAGTTTGCCTGGGATACATTAGCTGCTAACTATGAAGTCCTATCTCATGTTGCCAAAAGCTTTCACTGCCTCAAAAAATCCTCCCTTTCCCCCTCAATATTAAAATATTGTTTAGAGATAGGAGTCTAGAAAAATATCACTTCTTTAGAGCTAATAATTTAAATGGATATAACTTTGCAGAATTCTACAAATGTCCTCTCCTGTCCTTAGAACAGAGGCACCGTTACGTGTACCATGCCAGGCACTTCACAGACACAGGTCGTGTAACTTTGTGATGCCTCTGCAGCGCAGGATGCAACTCTTCTTCCTCACACTTCAGAGAAGTACCGGTGCCCCGAGAAAGCAAATTACATAAGTTTACACCACTGCTCTTAACACTCAGATACATCTGACTTCAGTATCTGCGCTTTTTTTTCACCTCACCTCATTTTATTGAGTGATTACCTTTCAGTTCTGTGACTTTCATGTCATGTTCATGTTAACAT
Source organism: Oryctolagus cuniculus (assembly GCF_051225735.1). Classification (NCBI taxonomy): domain Eukaryota; kingdom Metazoa; phylum Chordata; class Mammalia; order Lagomorpha; family Leporidae; genus Oryctolagus; species Oryctolagus cuniculus. Next base: position 59,076,738 of record NC_142871.1, on the reverse strand, counting down.
TAGACAAGGTTTACCATGATCCTTCATTGCTATGGATTTGTGTCCCATGTAAGGTTATTTGAAACTGTAGATTGTATCATTTCTGACCGTTTGCATTGTCCATATAGAATGGTCTAGCTGCATCTGGAAGTTCTTATCAATCGTGAAGAAGCTGAAAAACTCACATTTTTTTAAGATTTATTTTATTTATTTGAAAGATAGAGTTACAGGTAGAGGTAGAGGTAGAGGTAGAGAGAAAGAGAAAGAGAGAGAGAGAGAGAGAGAGAGAGAGGTCTTCCATCCACTGGTTCACTCCTCAAATGACTGCAATGGCCAGAACTGAGCTGATCTGAAGCCAGGAGCCAGGAGCTTCTTCTGGGTCTCCCACACGGGTGCAGGGGCCCAAGGACTTGGGCCTTCTTCTACTGCTTTCCCAGGCCATAGCAGAGAGCTGGATTGGAAGTGGAACAGCCAGGACTCGAACCAGCGGCCATATGGGATGTCGGCACAGTAGGCTGGGGCTTAACCCACTGTGCTACAGCACTGGCCCCAAAACTCACATTCTTAAGTGAAGCATAAAACATGGCAGCTGTTGGAACTTAGAAAGCTGTGTAATATTAGAATTATTGATGGTGGATGATCTGATGAATGGGAAATTTATGCTATGTTCTGAGTTCTCAGGGGGCTTTGTGACAAAGTCCTGTAAAGAAATCTTGCTCCAGAATATTTGTGAATGGTTATCCACAAAACTCCTATTAAATGCTCTGGATTGATGCTCTCCTGGGGAGCTGTCTTCAGGGCAGATATTCTAGTGTCCTTTGGTTTAGTAATATTTGGACACTTTTTATTTATAGTTGAAAGGTCACTGTCCTCATCAGCCTATGAGCTATCCAGTCAGGACCAATTAAGATTTAGGTTAAATAAACATAAGTCTATTAGCCCAAAGCTGACTCTGTACTTTGAATTCCTACAAAACACACCAAAACCTAACTTAGGAGTATGACAAGCAGCTGAGTTGCAGCCAATTAGAAGAAGCCAGATTTCAGCTAATCATTGGCAGTCAGCTCATTACACCACATCACCATAGCCAATCAGGTGGCTTTTCTACTTGCTAATGTATCTGGCCTGTACATGCTCACTGCTCACCCTGCTGGGTGGAGCTCTCTGAACCTCTTCTGTGAGTGCTGCCCCATTCATGAATTACTCTTTGCTCAAAAAACTCTACCAAATTTGACTTGCCTGAAGTTTTCAACATGAAATATAATAAAACACATCCTCTCTCTCTCTCTCTCTCTCTCTCTCTCTCTCTCCTCGGAGCTCATGGTTATAGGAAGAGAGATGCCTTTGCTAGGTTCAGGTTTTAGCTTTGCTGCCTGATAGCATGGTTGTCAGTCCACGCTTACTGTCATCTGATGAGATCTATTCAGTTAGGAGTAGATAGCACCAAGGTTACTGTTTCCCAATTCTCAATTTCTCTACAACAGATTACTGTGGTTAGCAAGGGAATAAATATGCTTTAAATGTAGGACTTTACTCTTGAAATTAATTTTGTTTGTAAGCTTCTAACTTAAGAAAAGTTATTCTCTTAAAAAACAAAACAAAAGCAATTGTATCCTGTAGCAATTTGCTCCCAGGATTGTCATATAAGAGTACTTCAAAAAGCTCATGGAAAAACAGAAGATAAGTTTATTTTGTGCAAATAAATTAAAATACATGCATACGTTTTCGTATTTGCATTTTCCATGAAGACTTTGAAGGTGCTTTGTATGCAAAGATTTCATTTTACATAAAAAATAATCTTTTAATTTAATTTCCATGAACTTTTTGAAGCCCCCTTATATAATTTTCTTATCTTCCCACAGTACATTGTATAGCATTCAAGGATAAGGAGTTGTGTTTTATTTTATTTTGTATTTTGTGGGCTGGATACAGAATCCGAGCCCAGCAAGTGTTTTGTCAAATGATAAATACAAAGTGAATGCGGAGCACACGGTGAGCAGAAATGCCAGCACTTACTCGACAAATTGGGCCACCAAGTCGGCCAGTCTGATCTGGATGGGTATTATCAGGGTCTCAACAGGCTGGGCACCGAGGTTTTCAGTATTCACAAGCACTTTGAGGGCCCACAGCAAGTAGAATTGTACTCAGTTTGAACTACACATGTCTTGACAAAGTCACCTATGTGAAAGAAATCTTGAATGAGTGAGCACCATCAGTGGCATTTAAAGTTGGTGTGCTTCATTAGCTTCTCACTGAGGAAAAGAAGGGTAATAATCACTTGAATGTGCATTCCGGAATCTGGGGATTCGGAAGGCCACGAGTAACATCGTTGGAGAAATGTTGATGATCCACACTACCCAAACTTATTAGGGTAAGGAATATATAAAATTGGGATTACAACAGGATTGGGTGGATTAGAAGAAAACTCCTGAGACAAGTTGCTATGAGATAGTGAGCAGCCTGCAGTGTGTTGGGGACTTCTGTGGAAGTCACTGTCACCCCAGGTCACCCTTTGCAAAGGGTTCCACTAACTTGGTCTTATTCAACAGTGTCACATGCCCCGAGGCCATAGTCACTGTGCCAGTTCCAATTCTCCACTCACTACCTGAGGAGCTGGGGGGGACTTGGTCTAAACCAGAATTGAAAAGGGCTCAATCCAAAGGTGCACAATTCTGGCAGACCTAGTTAAAAATCTGCTCATCCCTGCCTCTCTCCTCTTTTTTACGTTTTCTTTCTTTATTTTTTTTTAAGATTTATTTATTTACTTGGGAGGCAGAGTTAGAGAGAGAGAGAAGACACAGAGAGAGAGATCTTCCATCTGCTGGTTCACTCCCCAGATGGCTGAGACAGTCTGAAGTCAGGAGCCAAGAGCTTCTTTCAGGTCTCCCACACAGGTGCTGGAGTTCACACTCTTGCACCATCTTCCACTGCTTTCCCAGGTGTATTAGCAGGGAGCCGGATAGGAAGTGGAGCTCCCAGAACGTAAACCGGTGTCCATATGGGATGCCAGCACAGTAGGCAGATGCTTAACCTACTATGCTACTGTGCCAGCCCCCCCCCCCTTTTTCTTACATTTTCAACAGCAGGACAATGTGGATGGTAGAGAGGGCCCCATTGTCTTTAGTTTCCGTCCTCCAGAAAGAGTAAGCTTTATTTTTCATCTTTTATTGTCTGACTTGCTAGTTACAGGTAAGCCAGGTGTCTCCTTTTGACATTTACACACTCTTCACAAGCTGATCCTTTTGAAGCCCTCATTATCTGAGGGTCCACATTAATCTGTAGGTCAAAACTGCATTGTTTTGGGCTAATTTACCCTGAATTAGATTGTACCCACTGACCTACTCTTCTTTGAGCATACTGAGGATTCTGAGTTCTTCACTAAGGCTCTTTGATTCTGTTACAAGCACTTACATTTTACTATTTTATAGTTTTCATCTTCTTCTTGCTAGCTCAAGGAGCCAGCTAGAAATCAGAGCATTTTGGATGGAAGACAAGCAGAGAGGGCAATCATTCTCTGTGATGTAAGTGCAGACACCCAGTTCAATCAGCCGAAGTGCACGTTAGTTCATCACGCCTTTAAGTGGAGCATTCCCTGAAGTTCATGGCAAAGGACCTGCTCTAGGGATCTGGTCCTGCTTCCTCATCACTCATCAGTCTCTGTTATCTGCCTAGTGACTGGGACTACCCATTGAGGAAGGTTAACTATTTTGTTCTTTAACGTTCACACTATGTTGAGGAAGGTAGACAAGAACCAGCGATGCGACTGTTTTGAACTGTGAGGCACACCATGAGCACCACGGGGAAGGGAGCAGACCGGGGCACATCCAAGAGAAAGGAAACCGAGAGGAGGGGCAGGAGGATGTAGGGTGGTCCCACGGCCACCTGATGGCTAAACTAAGCTTTAGCCTTTGGAGACTCTGAAGACTTGATGTTTCCAATGTAGAGAATGTGTCTCAGAGGCGATGCGTCCCCTGACCCACAGTGTCTTTTCTACTGGGAAGCATTTCTCTGTTACTACAAAACAAACAAACAAACAAACAAATCTACGCAGGAGCAGCAGCAATAGGTGTTTTTTTTTTTAAATACTCTTCACATTCCATTGTCTTTGTTAAGTACTTTTCATATAATTTTTGCACAAATTTTGTAAACTGGCATTATTGTACTCATTCTTTGTATGTAAAACAGAGATAAAGAGGGGTTGACTTAACTTAGCCACTCAGGTAGTAAGATTTGGAGTAAAGGTTTTAGTGCATGATATGCTGTATTTTTATAAATCCCTGTTTTAAATTATATTAAATCTGCAAAAACTTGGAGTGCCTGCACAAAAGTCTTGAATGATGTCTCTGGGTTGCTTCTAAAATACTTAAAAGTGATTAATTTTAGGTGTTTAAGAATAAGGCATCCATAAGATATTGTGAAGAAAAAAAATTACATTCTAACTTGAGAGATTTCAGGATAAAGAGCAGGATTAGATTGTCATTCTGAACCTTGCTACAAAATGCTTTATCACCTGTGATTGATGTTTCCTTCTCTGGAAACTAGAGAGGTGTCCTAAATGGTCTTAACCCTCCCCTCCTGCTCCAAGATTCTTTTATTTGGGGTCACTGGTTTGTGAACCACGGATGGAGTCTTTTGTTAAAATCAGCCATGGCCTTGACTGTGCTAGCTGGGACAGAAATTCTTACTGAGGACCACTCCACCATCCCACAAATACTGCTTTGAACTCACAGGCTCACTCATCCATTTTCTCTGTGGGATGTATAGAAGCTAGTGTATTTCTCTCGGTTTCTGATGTTGCGCTGTAAGGTCCTGATTTAAAAGTTCATTTCCTTACACCCCAGGAGCAGTGCTCTTAGGTCAAGCTCCCACACTCTGAAATAGTTGAACTCTTTAGAAAACAGCCTGAGCATATGATTTAACAGTCTTAAATGGGGCATTGGAATATATGGAACAGGAAAAAGGAACTTCACCAACAACTGGTACAAGGACTTAGTTTTATTTCTGGCCTGGAACGAGTCTTGCTTGTTGTCGTCTTCTTGCTGACTGCCTTCTTTCGTTGCTTTTGCATGGCAAAACCGAATCCTGGCTCCATCTGCCTTTCCCGCTGCCGTGTGCAGGAGAGCGAACACCCGGGGTGGAGAGAGAGCTCGCTTCCCGGCAGATCGGGGGACTTGAAAGGATTGGTCTGCAGCCCGGGCTGCGTTCTCAGGAGCTCCTGCCAGCACTTTACTTGTTTATGGTTGTTGTACTCTGCGGGCCCCTCAAAGATTCCCAGACACCACGCTTCTTCGGACCCCCTGTCAGTGACCTGTCTTGTGTCTCGGCAGATGACCTTGCTCTTCCTTCACGTGGACAGTGTGGACAGTCAGGTCCCGGCTAAGTCCTCCACCAGCCACCAGCTGGCTCCTAACTGCTCCCCTCGCTCCACACGCACAGGGGCTCCCGTGATCTGTCTTCCTTTCTCGGAGGACAGCTTGCTCCTTCCTGAAGTTCAAGTGCTGACCCAATGCACAGACACCCCGACTGTTGCCCCCTTCCCCAGGCCACCCTGAACTCTGGCTTCTCATTTCTACAGCTAGGACCCATCTCGCCTGTTATCTCCACACTCTCTCTCTCCCCAAGTTCCTACAAAATGAAACACCTCTGGGGCTATTTTCCTCTTTGGTCACCACCAAATGTCTTTTTCCTTTCTTTAGAGAACTTAAAATTTCCCAAGGAGCGGGATGTACCCCTGACTCTGCTTTATTACCTCATAGAGAAATTTGGCTTTTGCATCCACCATTCCTTAACTGTTCTCATTAAGGTCATTAAAATGTGACCATGATCTAAGAGATCTTTTTCAGTCTGTTTTTCTGAGTCTGTGTGTTGCACTTGGCAAAGCTGGCCACTCCCTCTTCTTGAAAATACGAGGCATTTCCTTGGTTTCTCCAGCATCCGGTCAGCCTTGTAGCCTTCTCCCTCCTCGAGTCCTTTGCTCCCATGTGGACCCCCTGCTCTACCATAACTGAAATTTGCTGAAGGCAAGATTGAGTGATAACCATCAGGGAAGGTTTTTGAGTCATATCATCTCTTAATATTTCTGCTTCCACAGATTCGTAGCTCCTCTGTGCCCTGGTTTGCTCATCTTTTAAAATTGGGCTGATAATATCTCACATTGCTATGCAGATTAAATCAGATAATGCATGAAAGGCTGTATGAATTTTTGATTTCACGGAGAAAATGTAATCATTTCAAGATAACTAAATCCATCCAAAGTGAAATATTGTACCAATTTGTAGTTTTACAATAGCAGTGTGCAAATACACCTTCTTGCTTGAGGCATAGCATATTGTAAATGACCAAGGAATTATTTGAAAAATGAAAGATGCTTTTCTGATTTTTTCATAACAGAGACACCCAATTAGAAGTTTTATTATTGAGGAATGTTTAGCGGGATATTAGAGCAGCTAAGACTGTTTTAAAAATAGTGATACCTCAATTTGATGACTAACAGATTTTTAAATCCTTTTTTTAACTAAAAAGATTGAAAATTACAGAATATTTCAAAAGCACTTGAATTTCTAGATCACACAATTTTTAAAAGTTATCTTTATAATCAAAGTTAGTATTTATTAGATTAAAAATAGGTAGATTCATTTTTTTCTGACAAATTAGTAAAATTATCAGAGATTTATTTGTTCCTGTAATAATATATATACCCGGACCAAATAAGATTGACTTTAAACTTATGTCTGGAGCTAATCATAAATAAGAGAAAATCGCAAGTAAAATGCTTATAGAAATTGTGATACCAGCGTATCAGAGCAATCTTAGGGTTTTGACTTGATATCTCTGGCTATGTATTTTTGACTATTTAAAAATTAAAAACCTATGTCAAATATTTCAATTTTTATGCATATCCACCCCACCTCAATTTTACCACTTTTAATATATTTATTTGTTTGAAAGGCAGAGAGATAGAGATAGATAGAGAGAAAATTGCAGTCAACTCCACAAATACCCTCAACAGATGGGGCTGGGCCAGACTGAAGCCAGGAGCTGGGAACCCAATCCATATCTCCCACATGGTAGCAGGGACCCAACTACATGAGCCATTACTTGCTGCCTCCTAGGGTTCTCATTAGCAGGAAGTTGGAATCATAAGTGGAGCTGAAACTTGAACCCAGATATTCCAGTATAGAATGTGGACATCTTAACTGTTAGTCCAACATTTGCCACTCCAACTTTAGTGGTTTTGATAAGAAATCTACAGTATTTTAAAGATGCATTAATATTTCAGAATCTCAAGACAGTATTTAACAAATTTTTTATATACTAAATAAGTATTATGGCTCTCTAAATTTCTGGATGTGAACATCAACTACGATTTCATGTATTTGTGTGATAAGAAAGATTCGAGTTAATAAAAGCTAACTTTACTATTAAATGACGTTACTTTTGATGTGATACCAATAAGGAGATGTAAATTTATCTATTAATATATATGTGCCATATATTTTTACAAAAGGACTTCAAAAAGCTCATAGAAAAAGGGAATTATAAGATAATGAGAATTTTCCATAGATACTCCCTCATGCACACACACACACATACCAATGCTATTTACATGTACAAGGGTACTTCAAAAGGTTTGAAGAAAAATAGGATTAAAAGATAAATTTATTTTTGTTGAAATATTTTGAAATCCACTTTTTTTCATAATACGAAGGTTCCATAAAGTTTCTAAAGAGTTTTTGTATGCAATGACTTCAACTTTTTTTTTTTTTTTGTGAGAAAATAAACTTATTTTTAAATAGCCTGTGTTCAGGCTCACAGAGTCTTTTGTTTGATCTATTCTACTTTTGCTACCTTATAGTTTCTCTTAGTGTAGTTTTCAGCTCAAACGATCCTGTTTTATTTTTTTGACAGGCAGAGTTAGACAGCCAGAGAGAGAGAGAGAGACAGAGAGAAAGGTCTTCCTTTTTTCATTGGTTTACACCCCCCCCCCCCCCCCCCCCGCCCCAAGTGGCTGCTATGGCCTGTGTGTTGCAGCCGGCGCACTGCGCCGATCCGAAGCCAGGAGCCAGGTGCTTCTCCTGGTCTCCCATGGGGTGCAGGGCCCAAGGACCTGGGCCATCCTCCACTGCACTCCCGGGTCACAGCAGAGAGCTGGACTGGAAGAGGAGCAACTGGGACAGAATCCGGCTCCCCGATTGGGACTAGGACCTGGGGTGCTGGCGCCGCAGGCGGAGGATTAGCCTAGTGAGCCGCGGCGCCGGCCAATTCTGTTTGATTTTTAAGAATTGCTTCCATCTCTCTGTAGAGCATTGAATCATTTCTCTGTGTTCTCTTTCAACTCACTGGGTTTCTGCAAGATGGCTATCTTAGCTTCTTCACCTGAGCATTTGAGGGTCCCATCCAAGGTGCTTGGTTATTATTTTTTAGATGAGGCTATGTCTCCCTGAGCGTTCTTGATGCTTGTTGGTGTAGAATGCCATCTACACACTGAAGGATTCAGTTCCTTTTTCCAGACTGTGACCTAGCCTTGTCTGTGACTAGCCTTCCAGAAATTCTAAGCAGTTTGTTCTTTCCTGCCTGTGGACAGACACTTCTGCAACTTCAGCACTAGGTGGCACCCTAAGTTGAGATCTGAGGCAAGTCCACTTCAAGTCTGTTCTCGCTGCCTCAGTGACGCCCTGAGCTTCGATTTGTCCCACATCTGCAGCTGGTGTGTCACTCAGAATCAGCCAGGAAGGTGTCCAAAAAGGGGTAGCCCATCCCTACAGTCCTATCCTGGGGCGGGGGCAGCCCCAGATGCTGAATCCTGTGGCCACCAGCTTGGCAATCACGTTGACCATACATGGAGCCCACAGCCCACCTGGGCCAGATCGACACAGGGGTAAAACCAAAGCCACACTGCTATTGCCTGCCTGCTGCCGAGATGGACAGTGGGTACTGAGCTGTGGCTGAAGTATCTAATCATCTTAATGAAGTCCGTTTTGTGAACATGGAAGTTTTTACTGCTGACATGATTAGCAAATGTTCTCTGTGGCACAGGAAAACTAGAGAATTGACAGATACCCTGGTCACCAGAGGAAATTCCTTTCTCCATCTCCGTTGTCTGTGGTCATTCACCTAGAAAACCAGGCCCAGCAGAGTTGTAGATTTCAAAGTGGCTTTTTCTTTTAGCTTAAGGGAAAGAATTAAGAGAGAATAAATTTAAGTGTTCTTAGAAACAAACATCATAAAGTCGGTCTTGAAAAAGGCATGGGGGTTATTTTCCAAACTATTCAAATATTTCATATTAAAGCCCAGGTGACGTGTTCCAGGGCACTCATATTTACCCAAAACTCTCTGCAATGTAAGTCCGGTAGGAATGTGTATCTTTGCTTTACTAAATTAGAGATAAGGTAAAAATTATAATAATTCAAGTAGGTGATGTAGTCTGTGTTTTGGGAGCTTTGCACATTTTAGGCTTGCTAGGATGACCAGTTGTTTAAGTTTCTGTGAGTCTGCCCTGGTTTTATCAATGAAAGTCCCTTGTCTTGGAAACTCCTTGGCTTGGCCAAATCCACCGTGTGGCCTGACCAAAATATTCTCTTTGCTTCAAATAATAGGAAACAAAACAAAACCCCTAAACCAACCCTGTGCTTTCAACTCATGTGTCCTTAATTGGAAACAGGCAGCAATTTCATGTTGCAAGGAGCCCAGTAAGATATATGTACTTTATTTCAAGTTTCTTTTTCTTCTATTGTGACGCTGAATAGTAAAAGTAAACATTCTCAGATCAAAACGGATCAAGTAGGGTCTACCTTTAGAGCGCCAGATGTCTGAATAGGTTCCTTGCCTGTGTCAAGAGATCCTTTATCTTCCCCATCCCAACAGTATTTAAAAGTAGGACTTAATGAACGCAGGCTTTAACCTTTTTGCATTTGGTAATGTAGGACCACAGCACTATGGGAACAGACCCAACTTCTAGATATTTATGAGAGGGTTATCCTCATTTTGTTTTACTTCAGTCAGTTTATCAACCTACTGAGAAGTGCAGCTTTTACTCCCCCTGTGGGTGCAAACAGAAAATTGCATCCACTTCCAGGACATCTGCATCCGGGAGACATAACGAAAGCTGACAGCGAGTGGCAGTGTCATTTAGTGACTTCCCCATCATCCATTGTGGTTTCCTGGTGCAGTGTAAGGTGGATGAATAGTTCACTCTGGGCTGTGGCCCAATAACTGGCCCTGGAGAAAATCATTCTCACACCCACGCCTGATACGCCCACCCCTTCTCTTTCCTGCCCTGAAGCCCCCAAATGAAATCCTTACACTCTAAGAAGCAGCAGGTCTTTTCATTACTGTCTCTGAGCTACAAGAATCAAAAAGCAGAATGAATGCTTTCCTCTGAGAACTGGCACTGAACAGAAGGAAGGAAATGCCTACTCCAATTCAAGCATGTTTTAATCTCTGGAGAACTGGGTACTGGGGAGGGGCGAAATTGGCTGACGAATCAGTGGGAAAGTCATCAATTTTGTCTCTTATCCCAGCAACTAACATTCTTCCTTTAGCGTGTTGCCCAATATTTTTTCTCTCCTAAAAGGATTTGGATAATGAACAATCACTTTCTAAATTCTTAAGTTCAAAAAATCCCTGAGTGTAGGAATAAAAGATAGGCTGGATGAATCACTTAACAACAGGCTCAGAAGTTTCAAGATTCACACACATCTCACAAATATATCATTTGGATCTAATGTAAAAAAAAACCCTGCACCAAAACAGATGACCAATTCTTTATCTCTTCCCTTTGATACTTTTAATACTGAAAGAAGACCAAATTCTCCTCTTAAAGAATTGTCTTTCCACTTAAAGATAATGGTAGTAAACACTATTATGATACTGTTTTAAAACTCTGGTTAAATTTGATCTGAATCTAATTATGAGGGTACAATCAGACAAATCCAGATGGAGAACATTCTACAAGTCAAATGATGAGGACTTATCAAAAATGTCATTTTTAAATAAAAGATTTATTTATTTACTTGAGAGGCAGGTTATAGACTGAGAGAGGGAGAGACACAGAGAGAGGTCTTCCATCTACTGGTTCACTCCCCAAATGGTTGAAATGGCCTGAGCTGGGCTGATCCGAAGCCAGGAGCCAGGAGTTTCTTTTGGGTCTCCCATGTAGGTATAGGGGCCCATAGAGAGAGAGAGAGAAATTGAATGGAGCTTGCAATGGAAAAAATTCCCTGTTGCCTGTTCAAGTCTAGCCAAATTCATGAGCTCATCAATTGACTTTATGGTAGAAACTGGGTTATTCTGACATGTTCTAAAGATCTTTAACCTGGGTTCAAGTTACAACTAACAGGAAGAGCTTTACTTTCTGAGGAACTATATCAGAGCAGAATTTACTACCAATGTCCTTTACAGAAATATTACAAATTTGTTTCTCTCAATTAATTTTTCAATCAATTTCTACACCCACTTCATTATGTTTTAAATTTAATTTGCAAATAAAATAGCATTTGCATTTTTCTAGTGTAATTTTGCCCCTCCTATTACCTCCCATTTCCATTTCTAGACTTTCAATTATGTTGTGATACATTTTACAATAATTGCATTGTAAAATGTCATGAACCATGATAATAGATGAGCTATTCATAAAAAGTTCCCTCACTGTCTATTCACACTAGAGTCTTGCTTTATAAATCTGAAAGAAAAATTCCATGACTGAATGAGCTAATGCAGATTCTTTGAGTTTTAGTAGGTCAAATAGCTCAGGGGACTGGGCATGTTCACATATGTGAATTTTTGAGGATGATTTCAAAACAAGTCTTTGATGCTTCTTCCTTTAAAAATATAAAAAGTCATTTAATAGAAATTCACCTTAAAAAATAAAACAAAAAGAAGCCTGTTACAAATTTGACTGTTCCACTTTTAGTAGGGTCATCATTTTTAAGCATGTGTCAGTTAGCAGGTATACGGACCCAGAAAGACTAATTTTCAACAGTTCATTGGCAAGATAAATAATTTTAAAATTTTACTCCAGTTACTTGTTACATTTGAAACACTCACCTCTCCATTCACTCAGTCATTCTACTTATACTTAAAACATCAATTTTTTTTTCCTCAAGGCACGTTGTATTTCAAGTCATTCCAATTAGAGATTTAATAATGCTATACTGGGCATTGTGCAGGACTATGTTGGGGGGCAGATGGAGGAGTAGAATGTACCCTCCTGGTTTGTAAGGAGAATGTGACCTACAGAAGACACATAAGCAAATTCCTCCAATGTTAGGTAGAATCTGGACTTTTCCATCTGGGAGTTGTAAATAGTGCTATCGTGGCTTCCTTACTCATCACTGACGCGAACTAGAGGCTCCTTCTTCTGATTAAAATGTCTTTTGCTCCATGCTGGGAATAGGACAACCAAATACTCCATTATGGTTAATGAGTTAACCATTCTCAAGTGTGAGTTTCTCAAGCCAAAGCTGAAGCCACTCATTTTATGCCTTTAGCACCTATCAACTTTTGTGTTATAGAGCAGATCCTTATTAATTCACTTCAATTACTGTTGCCATGAATCAATGGTTGAATGAATGGATAATGAGCGGTCAGTCTGGATATCATTTCTAAAATTTTCCATGTTCAAACTTGTACATGCCTCAGTGTGACTAATGAAGGCACAATATACTTGACAGGTGGTAGGGTTGCTTCTTTTTTTTTAATTTTTTTTTTTTGACAGGCAGAGTGGACAGTGAGAGAGAGAGAGAGACAGAGAGAAAGGTCTTCCTTTTGCCGTTGGTTCACCCTCCAATGGCCGCCACAGCTGGCGCTCTGTGGCCGGCATACCACGCTGATCCGATGGCAGGAGCCAGGTACTTATCCTGGTCTCCCATGGGGTGCAGGGCCCAAGGACTTGGGCCATCCTCCACTGCACTCCCTGGCCACAGCAGAGAGCTGACCTGGAAGAGGGGCAACCGGGACAGAATCCGGCTCCCCGACCGGGACTAGAACCTGGTGTGCTGGCGCCGCAAGGCGGAGGATTAGTCTAGTGAGCCTCGGCGCCTGCCAGGGTTGCTTCTATATACAAGCATAAAGCAGGAGAGGGTGACTTCAGCACTTCCAGCCTCTTGATTATATTCAATATAGCACTAGGCCATAGTTCTCTCCATCATCCCTCCACATACTTTGATTCGATGTCAGTCATGTTATCAGATCAATGACGTTGCTTAAAAAAAGATAGAAAGTGTATTAAAAGATAAGTTTACTTTGGTACAAAAAATTTGGAAATTCATACACAGGAGGGTCTTCAAAAAGTTCACAGAAAATGTGTAACATGAAGAAACCATGAATAGATTAAAAAACTTTTTGCACAAAAATGAGCCTTTTAAATTCCATTTACCATCAACTTTTTGAAAACATTTGTTTATTTATTTGAAAGTCAGAGTTACGGAGAGGGAAGGAGAGACAGAAAGAGAGAGATATCTTCCATCCGCTGGTTCACTCCCCAGATGGCAGATGGCCAGGGCTGGGCTAGGCTGAAGCCAGGAGCTAGGAGCTTCATCAGGGTCTCCCATGTGGGTGCAGGGGTCCAAGCACCCAGGCCATCTTCTGCTGCTCTTCCCAGGCCATTAACAGGGAGCTGGATTGGAAGCAGAGCAGCCAGGATACAAACTGGTGCCCATATGGCACACTGGCTTCATAGGTGGTGGCTTAACCTTCTATGTGACAATGCTGGTCCCTCCATCAACTTTTTGAAGTGCTCTCATGTATGCTTCAGTGAACTTGAGTTTGTTATTATTTCTCAGAGAGATCTGAAGTTTTTAGCTTTCCTCCAACTGCTTACTTTTAAAATTGATTCTGTATGTATTGTATGTATGTATTTGAAAGGGAGATGGGGCTGGCATCATGCCCCTTTTGGTTAAACTGTTGCCTGTGATGCTGGCATCCCATATGAAAATATTTTGAGTCCTGGATACTCCACTTGTGATCCAGCTCCCTGCTAATGTGCCTGAAAAAGCAGTGGAAGATGGCCCAAGTACCTGGTCCCCTGCACCCATGTGGGAGACCTGGATGGAGTTCTGGATCCCTGGCTTTGGCCTGTCCCAGCCCCAGCCGTTCAGCCATCTGGGGAGTGAACCAGCAGACAGAAAATATCTCTCTCCTTCCCCCTTGATCTCCTAATAACTCTGCCTTTCAAATAAATTAATAAAAATATTTAAAAAAAAGAAAAGGAGGAATAGAAGGAGAGAGAGATAAAGATAGAGACGGAGACAGATAGAAGAGAGATCTTCCATCTGCTGCTTCACTCCCCAAATGGCTGCAATAATTGGAGCCAGGCCAAGCTGAAGCTTGGAGCCCAGAACTCATTTCATATCTCCCACATAGATGGTAGGGACGCAACTGCTTATGCCATCACCTGCTGCCTCCCAGGATGCACACAAGAAGGAAGCAGGAATTAGAAGTGGGGCTAAACTTGAAATCAGGCACTCTAATTTGGGATCGAGATGTCACAAGTGGTATCTTAATTGCTGTACCTACCATCTGCCCTCCTCTAACTGTCAATAAATTGTTTTAGCCATGTTATGGGAATCCCGGGTGTAGATTATTGGATGGGCTTCCTTTTTTACATGAATTCCATGAAATTGTATCTTTCGTAAGATTGGCTGCATAGTCCCCTGTGTATAGGTTATTTTGCATGTGATTATTTATTTGCTGAAGATATAGTTGTTGAATACCTTCCATGTATCAAGCACTAGGCTAGCTGCAGAACAGCCCACATAGTTTGTAGCTCCTAGTTCAAAATGCCCCTTGTTAAAAAAAATTAAGAATTCTAACACAATGAGAGCAGGAGGGAAAGGCCTGGAGTACTTCTGTACCTCTCTCTGCAGCTGTGTAGATCACACAGCCAAGAAGCTGTGAGCAGAAGCTGTTCTTGTCTTCATGGAACTCATAGTCTGCTAGGACATATAGACTCTAAACTAGTAGTCACGTTAAGTGGCTTAATTACTTGATAGAATACAGTCACAATAGGAATAATACTTACAGACTCAGGTAAATATTCCAAAGGAAAAGAATGAGGTTCGCAGAGATGGTTTATCAACGGGAAGAGACGTAGGCCTGGGCTCAGGAAAAGCTTCCCAGAAGTAATGTTTAAAGGGTGGGGAGAAGTAGATCAGGGGCTGAAGGGAGGGAGGAAGCATCCAGGCCAACGGAGCATTTTATCAGGACAGTCAGGCACTGCGGGGAGGGAGGAGTTAGCACATCTCAGAAGTAAAGGAAGGACCGTGCATGGAGAATCTAAGTTGGGAGTGATGGGACAGAAGACCCAAGAGGCAGATGGCTCCCAGACACTGGCAACACATGGCCTTACAGGCTTGGCTAAGGACTTTGATCTTTGCCTTAGCAACGAATGGGAATCTACTGATGAAGTTTAGCCATGGGGCAGGGAGTGGTGGGACTGAGTGATCAAAAGCCTGAAGACAGAGTGGATGCAGGCCAGGAGGCTGCCAAGGCAGTTGAAGCCAAGACAGCAGTGATTTAGCCCGGGGTAGTGGGGATGTGGATGGTGGTGGGCGGTGAGGAGAGAAAGGCAAGGAGAGGCCTGGAGGGCTTCTGGCTGAAGCTGTGTGTGAGCCTAACTATGGCAGGGGATGTTTACAGAGAGGGGCTCTGGGGCTGCTGCTGTGGCGTAGTGGGCTAAGTCTCTGCCTGAGACGCCAGCATCCCATATGGTGCCAGTTTGAGTCCCGGCTGCTCCACTTCTTATCCAGCTCCCTGCTAATGTGCCTGGGAAATGGGGAAGGATGGCCCAAGTGCTTGGGCCCATGCCCCGACGTGGGAGACCTGGAAGAAGCTCCTGGCTCCTGGCTTTGGATCTGCCCAGCTCTGACTGTTGCGGCCATTTGAGGAGTGAACAGGTAGATGGAAGGTCTCTGTCTCTCCCTCTCTGTCTGTAATTCTGCTTCTCAAATAAAGACATAAATCTTAAAAAAAGAGTGAAGGGTTCAAATGATATTTTGTTTGACCATGTCCTTCCTAGAAACTATCTCAAAAAAGTGAGATAAATAAATACTTGGGGACGGTGTTGTGGCACATCCGATTAAGCTACCACCTGATGCTGGTATCCCATATAAGTGCTTGTTCAAGTTCTAGCTGCTCTGCTTCTAATCCAACTCCCTACTAATGTGCCTGGGAAAGCAGCAGAAGATGGTCCAAGGGCTTGGGCTCCTGTACCCACATGGGAGACCCCGATGGAATTCCTGGCTCCTGGCTTTGGGTTGGCCCAGCCCAGGCCATTGTGGCTATTTGGGGAATGAACCAGAGATCTCTGCCTGTCTGCCTCTCTCTCTATGAAACCACATTTCAAATAAATAAATATTTGAGTTGTCATATAGACAAAATATTTTCCTTTTCTACAAATGCATCTCCTTGTGGGGCAGGGAGAATCTATCATTTTTTTTTTTAAAGAATTTACTTATATGAAACAGAGAGACAGAGAGAAACACAGACAGAGAGGATGCTCATCTATTAGTTCTCTTCCCAAATGCCTACAAGAGGCTGGGCTGAATGAGGCCGACTCCAGGAGCCCAGAACTGAGTCTGAGCCTCTAATGTTGGTGGCAGGGACCTAAGTACTTGAGTCATGACCTGCTGTTTCCCAAGGGTGCACATTCTCAGAACATTGGAACCAGGAGCAGAGACAGGACTCGAACCCAGGCACTGTGATATGGGATGTGGGCATCCTAAGTGCCGTCTTACTCACTGTGCCAAATATCCACTCCCTTGAGTGATGAGAACTCTGGGTGTTCACAGTGAAAGGCGTGAGCCTCCTATAACTGTACAGAATCTGGGGTTTCCTGAAAGGTCAGTTCAGGCATAAGGGGAATGAACACCTCCAACAGTTGAAGCCTGGAATTTTTTTTTTTTTGGCCAGGCAGAGTTAGACAGTGAGAGAGAGAGAGACACACACACACACACACAGAGTTATAGACAGTGAGAGAGAGACAGAGAGAAAGGTCTTCCTTCCGTTGGTTCACTCCCTTAATGGTCTCTACGGCCGGCTCTGCACCGATCCGAAGCCAGGAGCTGGGTACTTCCTCCTGGTCGTCCATGTTGGTGTAGGGACCCAAGCACTTGGACCACCCTCCACTGCTCTCCCGGGCCACAGCAGAGAGCTGGACTGGAAGAGCATCAACTGGGACAGAATCCGGCACCCCAACCGGGACTGGAACCTGGGGTGCCGGTGCTGCAGGGGGAGGATTAGCCTAGTGAGCCACGGCGCCAGCCAGTCCTGTTTGCTTATCAAATGTTCAGACTGCTTATTCAGAGGTTTCCCGTCATGTTTTTAAACATTAAAATACGGAGCATGGGGAAGCAGCACACCATATACCTGAAAGATTATGCTATGCATGAAGAAGAGTTACATAACACAGATTGTTTTTTCAGTCTTACATTAGAGAAGCTTAACGTTCTTTGGCATCAGAGAAATTCAAGTTATTGCGGCTTACTGATTTAACAAAACCAATTTTACGTAGGGAAATCACTTCCTAGGAGGACAAGCTGTTCCTCACATGGGCTGGGAAAAGCAGCATCCTTGCCCAGAGATGGAATCTTTTTGGTCGGCTGCCCCTGCAAGGTGGAGGGGCTTGGGAGTCTGGGGCACAGCGCCATCTACCGTGCATCTGCGGGGACAGGCGCCCCTGACTTGCGCGTTCATCATCCCAGACCTTGTGGGCAAGCACAGAACCCATCAATGAGAGTCACGTGCCTTTGGTAAGCGGGAGGTTTCATGAATATCAGAAAAAGATGCGCAAGTATGCAGCTACCTAGTTCATCCAGAGTCGTGAGCTGATCAGTGTAGGGGTTCTAGGATAAAATCGTGGGAAATTTCCTGAGTGAGGGCAAATCAGTTCATACAATTTGCAATCGCTTTTCTTGGCATCCCAGAGAGCAGACAAAAAGACATTCTGGGCTTTTAAAATCAAATCGCAAAGCATGCAATTCCAGTTAAGATAGCTGGATTATGTATCTGAGTAAGTTAAAGAAAAGATTCATGTAGGTCTGTTTACTTATAAACAAGTATTTGATATTCTTCTGGAATATCATTCTCTCTCATTTTTTTAAAAAGATTTATTTTATTTATTTGAAAGACAGAGTTACAGAGGGAGGTAGACAGAGAGCGAAGTCTTCCATCTGATGGTTCACTCTCCAGATGGCCGCAACGGCTGGAACTCCGCTGATCTGAGGAAAGGAGCCAGGAACTTCTTCCGGGTCTCCCACGCGGGTGCAGGGGCCCAAGGACTTGGGCCATCTTCTACTGCTTTCCCAGGCCACAGCAGAGAGCTGGATGGGAAGTGGAGCAGCTGGGACTAGAACCTGCGCCCATATGGGATGCCGGTGCTTCTGGCCAGGGTTTAAACCCGCTGCACCACCGCGCCAGGCCCTTTCTCACTTTTTTAACATTTACTAATTTATTTGAGGGGCAGAGAAAAAAGTAGGTGGAGAGAGAGAAAGAGCTTGCATTTGCTGATTCATTCCCCAGATGCCCACATGGCCAGGGCCAAATTCAATCCAGGAACCCAGTTACTGCATCTTCACTGCTACGTCCCAGAGTGTGCATTCGCTATAAGTTAGAAACTGGAGAGTAGATTTGCATCCAGGTACTCCAGTGAGCAAACTAGATGTCTTTTTTTTTGACAGTCAGAGTGGACAGTGAGAGAGAGAGACAGAAAGAAAGGTCTTCCTTTTTCCATTGGTTCACCCCCCAAATGGCCGCTATGGCCGGCGCACCATGCTGATCCGAAGCCAGGAGCCAGGTGCTTCTTCCAGGTCGCCCATGGAGTGCAGGACCCAAGGCCTTGGGCCAACCTCCACTGCACTCCGGGGCCACAGCAGAGAACTGGACTGGAAGAGGGGCGACCGGGACAGAATCCAGCGCCCCGACCGGGACTAGAACCCAGCCTTCTTGTCCTTTTAGACTGTAGAGCTTCTTCCAGTGCCACAATCTCCTGCAACGCCCAGGTTTGACTTCTGTTCTGGTTCGCAGTGCTAATATCCAGGTTGACCACTTAGCTGAGACCACTGGGCAGTTTCTGTTGGTCTTGAGGTCTTGAGATTCCACAGGTGGGTGGCTGTTTGCAGGGGTCTCTCTTCAGAGTCTGATACACTGTCTTTTGGGGGTTTGCTCCTTCCGGGAAGTGCTGGTGTTTTGGGGGCACTAACCTAAGTCCTTCTTTCTCACTCTCTGTAGCATTCATAGTAATCTCAGCCATGTCCCTGGTTCCCGGTTGCTGTTTGCAATTCTTCTAAGAAGAAGATTTATTTATTTGAAAGGCAGAAGGAGACAGAGAGAAGGAGTGATAAAAAGAAAATTATCTTTATCTGCTTCTTCTCTTCCCAAATGCCCACAAGAGCTAGGGCTGGACCAGGCCCAAACCAGGAGTCCATGTGGCTGGCAGGGGCCCAAGCACTTGGGCCACGATGACAATGCTGCCTTCTCAGCCCATCCAGGGAGCTGGATCTGAAACGGAGCAGCGGGGTCTCAAACTGGCACTCATATGGGATGCAGGCGTTGTAGGGGTGGCTTAACCCACTGCGCCACAACGCCAGCTGAGCCGTTTACTCTCATATGCTAACCATTTTGAGGTTCCACAGGATCCCTATCAGGAGGAAGTGGAGTTAGGAGCTGGAGACAGGTGCTGAACCCACACATTCTGATGTGGGGGTGTCCCAACCCCCAGGCCAAGTGCCTTCCACTTAGTGAATATCTTAATTTTTTTTAATTAATTTTATCTATTAGATCAGCAGAGAGACAGACAGACAGGAAGAGTGACATCTCCAATCCACTTGTTCACTCTCTCAATGCCCACAGCTGCCAGCACTGGGTCAAACCCAAGCTAGTAGCTGGGAGCTCAGTCCAGGTCTCCCATGTGGCTGGCAGGAACTCTAAGACTTGAGCCATTAACATCAGCTCCCCAAGGTGCCCATCAGCATAACGTCCAGGTCAGGAGCCCAGCTGGGACTCTGACGCAGGCACTGGGATGAGGAATGTAGGCAACAGAGGAGTTGCTCTATTCTGCCAGGCCAGAGGCCTCCCGCTTTTCACACATTTGATGCCATTCGCCTTCATTATACTGTAACGTAAAAGTCTTCAACTGTGTCACTCATACACTAACTGTTTTGTTTTGTTTTTGAAGGGCTTCCCTAGTATTTAACAGAGTACTTCAATGATAATCGCACTTTTTGGCAAAGCTTGGGGTATTGCTAGTTTTTCTGGCAACTTGTGGAGGGGAATGGGGATTGGATTGGGCTGTTTTGACTGGCCGCATGCCCATGGGCAGCAGGCTGCTAAGCTGCTCTGCTGTGTCTGGGTGATTGGTGATTGAAAGATTTAACTGCATAAGGCGTTCTCTGCTGCACTCACAGGACTGTGCTGCCTCTGCTGATCAGTCCTTGCTCTCCTTGTCTGCAACATCGCCATGCTAAGGAAGTCACTAATAGAATTTTTACAAAACCTGGGAGAGTGATGCCCAGGTGGGCAAGTACTGGCAAAGATGTTTAGAAGTCTAGCACATCCAGTGCGCCAACTCCAGGTCTTCAGTGAGGACATGAAAAACAGAGAAGCAGATGAAGTGGCAACCTGCATTTCCAGGTTCCTGGACGAGGGGTGTAGAGAGAAGATGATCGCCAAAGCAGCATGGATCCATATTTCCAAGAAGCTATGGGAATTAGATTGGCATGCATTTTAATGGGCTCTTCCTTGGCTTGAACACAAAAACCAGAACTATGGTAAAATGCACTTATTTGAGCAGGATGGATGTCTATTTCTGTGCCACGGGAAAGATGACCAAATGTAGGCAACAGAGAGGGCTTACTAAGCACACAGCTTGCAGTGGTGGGTGGGCTGGAATTCACGATCGGAGATGAAGATGGAAAAGGTGCTTCCTTCCCCTCAGCAAGTAAGTGCTCAGGAGGGTCTAGTTATTTACTTATTCAAGATTTTATTTATTTACTTGATGGGTACAGTTACAGACGAAAATATCTTCCATCTGCTGGTTCATTCCCCAGATAGCATATCAGCCGGAGCTGAGGCGATCCAAAGCTAGGAGCCAGGAGCTTCTTCTGGGTGTCCCATGTGGGTGCAGGGGCACAAGCACTTGGGCCATCTTCTACTGTTTTCCCAGGCCAGAGCAGAGAGCGGGACTGGAAGTGGAGCAGCTGGGACTCGATCCGTAGCCCATAAGGGATGCTGGCACTGCAGTGTTGGCCAAGGTTTCATTTACTAACGTGAAGGAACTACCGACTGAATATGGGATCATGTTAATAACTGTGACTACTATTGTATCTATCATGGAAGAATGAGACGGCTCCTGTGAGAAGACGAGGAAATGTGTTTGCAGATCCTACACACATTGGAGCACACCTTGTACATAAAGCACACAGACATAGTCAATATTTTTCCTTAACAGTTTTTAAAAAGTCTTATTTATTTGAAAGTCAGAGCGACTGGGAAGGAGAGACAGGGAAAGAGAGATTGTCCGTTCTCTGGTTCATTCTCCAAATGACCACAATGGATGGAGCAGGGCCTGGATGAAGCCAGGAGACTGGAGCTGCATCTGGGTCTCCCTCACGGGAGGCAGGGGCCCAAGCACTGGAGTCAGCTTCCATTGCTTCCCAGGCGCATTCTCAGGGGGCTGGGTGAGAAGTGGAGCAGCTGGGACTCAAACCGGTGCTCAGAGCGGGATGCCTGTGGCTTCTTCACCCACCGCACCCTAACAGAGTGCTTCCTAAGGACAGCAAGGGAGGGCATCAGCAGGCGTTTGGTGCTAGTAACTCAGAGGTGCCCTCTGTCTTCTGTCTTGATTGTGTGATGGGCAGCAGAGGGGAGGTGAGGACTCAGCCTGGAGGCACAGGAGGTCGCGTGCCCGTGGCTGCCCCACAATGGGGATGGAAGCTGCTTGTGACAAGCCGCCCCCAGGAGCGGCTGCCTTGTGTGAACTGGGTTTTGCAGGGATATCATTCCTTTCAGGATCCCAGACTCCTCCTGCCCACGCTTTTATGTCCTAGCTTCACTGCCTTCAACCCTGGTTGCACCTTTCCTAACCTGCGTGCCTGCGAGCTGCTTTCTAGTTTAATGAAGAATCTCTGGAGACAAATTTCATTTGATTTTTAACCTTATCTCATGAAACCACTAACGATAATTAAAAAATATTCTAATTTAAAAAATCATGCTTTTTTGATGTGTTGTTATGAGGATATTAGTGTGTCACTGACAAGACAAGTGGCTCCAAATATTTCCAAAACAGGAACACAATAAAGTGAGATTTCTCCCTAACTTCAGTGTTACTGCAGTAATGGGGATTTGGGAATTAAAGTGAACATTTCTGGAAACATCTTTCTCTTGGCAAACATAGGCTCAGAAACAGCCGGAGTAGGTACCCTCACGCCACACCAAGAGCGGGCTGAAAATGTAAAACTCAAGAAGACCCACGGCTTTGCCATTGTTGACACGTTGAGAGCCCATTAGTTATAGTGTGGTTGAGAACACTCTGATTTGAAATAATTTTGTCAACAAAAAAGTTAAATGGAAACAGTGAAGATACTCTCACTTTATTTGGAAGAGGAAGAGAAATGTTTCATAGTAAGCCACACCATGTGCTTTAATGATGTTTTTGAGGGTATTGCTAACAGCAGATCACATGTGATTTATTTGTATCAACAAGCACCCTTTTGAGAGCACAAACGTGATGTGGCTAATGATTACAGCAACACAGCAGCCTCATCCGGATGCATCTTTCCTATCCAGCCCAGTAGCTCCCCCGAAGAGTGGACTTGCAGAATCAAAGGACAACTTGGTAAATCCTATTTACTCAGGAATGCATCAGAGTTGCTAATGCCTATGTTGACCTTGGCCCGTTTCTGATATGTTTAGGCACTTGTGTGTGTGCGTGTGTTTACGTTCTTATACATTTTGTTTTTAAGGTTGAGCTGTGAAACAAGAGTGCCTAGTTTAAATGGCAGTAGGTTTGCTATTTGAGTTACGAAATTTTGAATTGTGTACTCAAAATTTGTTAAGGGTGCTTAATGACAGAACATGAAAATAGGGATGATGAAGGTTCTGCTTGATTGGCTTAGGTGTAGGCAGCACATGCATTAGGGTGGGGCCCTGTGGGTGGAGCCTGTGTCCTGAGCACTATAAAAAGCCAGAGACTCAGAGCTCCAAGTCCCTTCAGGGAGGAGCCCAGAGCAGGAGAGGTGAGGGATCTGGCAGGGGCCTCTCAGACCTCCAAGCAAGTCTCCAGCTCAAGGTGAGTTGTCTGTCTTCTGGGCCAGATCCACAGCCCATTTCTCTTTGGCGACCACTTGTTTTCCCAACTCTCTTGCCTTTGGATGTTAGGAAGGGAAGAGCCAGTCTGTCCTAGTTCACAGAGCTCTGCTCAGCTTCCACTCCAACATCATTTAAAATTTTAGTTTCACTTCAGGTCACTTTTTTTTTTTTTAATATTTTATTTATGTATTTGAGAGGTAGAGTTACAGACAGTGAGAGGGAGAGACAGAGAGGAAGGTCTTCCTTCCGCTGTTTCACTCCCCAAAAGAACGCAACAGCCGCAGCTGCGCCAATCTGAAGCCAGGAGCCAGGAACCTCTTCCTGGACTCCTGTGCGGGTGCAGGGGCTCAGGAACTTGGACCATCTAACACTCCTTTCCCGGGCCACAGCAGAGAGCTGGATTGGAAGAGGAGCATCCTGGACTAGAACCAGAGCCCAAATAGGATGCAGGCAAGCAGGCAGAGGATTGAATTACTGGGCCATGATGCTGGCCCCATTCAGGTCACTTTTCATATGTGAATGCATTTTTCTTTAGGAGGTTGGGGAGGAGGAGGATAAGTGTGTGCAGCATAAGTATGTGTGCAGCATGAATCCCATCTTCCTTTTCTAGCATTAAATCATAAAAATTTTCTAGGTTTTTACTTAAATCCTAAAGTAAATGTGTGTACTATTTTTACTAGTTTCATGATACCTAACTAAAACATTTCTTCATTGATGGATAATGAGATTCTGATCATAATACCATAAAACAACTGGCTTTGCATGGTTAGTTTTCTCAGGTTTTGTGGATGTATCCCATGGTGAGATAGGGAAGCTCTTTCAGACTGAAAAAACACCGTGGTCAATTTGTTTGAAAAAGAAGTATGCATGTTGTGTGTGTCTGTTGGTTTTTTGTTGTTGTTGATTAAACTTATTTGCATTTTTATCAAATTTTAAAAAACACTTCAAAGGTGTTTAAAACAGTGATTAGGCACTCTCTGGATAATGTGGCATTTTTAACACATTTGAAAGGAAAGAGTTATTTTTTAAAGTCAGAGAAACCGTGAGGGATAGAGAGAGAAAGAGATCTCCCCTCAATGGGTTCAGTTCCCCCGATGACCTCAGCCCTTGGGCTTAGGCCAGGCTGAAGCCACGACCCAGGAACTCCATGCAGGTCTTCCACGGGGTGGCAGGAACCCAGGTATTTGAGCCATCTTCTGCTGCTTTCCTAGGCTCATTAGCAGGGAGCTGGATCAGAAGTGGAGCAGATAAGCCTCCAACGGCTGCTCCAATTAGGATGCCAATGACATGCAGGCCCCTTGCATCAGGTTTATACACAGTGTGCTGCTCAGGGGACAGTGCTGTGGCCTACTGGGGAAAACTGCTGCCTGCAGTGCCAGCATCACATATGGGTGCCAGTTTGAGTCTCGGCTGCTCTTCTTCTTATCCAGCTCTCAGCTCTGGGCCAGGTAAGCAAATTCTTGGGACCCTGCACCACGTGGGAGACCAGAAGAAGCTCCAGGTTCCTTTCTTTGGATTGGCCCAGCTCCAGCGGTTGTGGCATTTGGGGAGTGAAACAATAGACTGAAGACCTTTCTTTCACTCCCTTTGTAGATAAATAAATATTTATTTGTACTGATCGATTCTGGATAATTAATGTTTCCCTTTCTGTGTCTTTACTTGGAATAGGATAATGCGATGTCAGGAAACTTATATGTGTTATAGCTTCCAAAGTCTTTAAGTTCCATGTGGGAACATATTCTATTATCTTACCTGTCTGTATATACAGAGTTTAGTGGAATCAATGATCATGGGAACCTCTGAAATGTGTCATTGGCTGGAGCTGAGAGAAGATGCTGAAGGCTCCCTGGTGGTTCTTGTCCTCCTTTTCAACAGTCTGGCCTTGGTTGCATCCATGGCTTAATCCTTGGACTGTGATAGTGACTGCTCTTTCTTGTGTGATTCGATTATCCAACCACAACAGAATGTGGGATTTGTGTAGTTTTGGTGGGAGTTCTGCCAGTTATTCATTGTAGGTCCTTTTGCAGGGAGATCTTCAGGATTTGATGCTCACAGAGGCTGTGCAGACTTCAGTGCTGGTTCTGATCATGGGGCTTTCCCTCCTCCAGTCAGCCATGCCCAGCTGTCAGAGTTAATCCATCCAGAGAATGCTAACCATGGACAGAAGGCCAGGGAGGAGGCTCTAGGTGAACTGGAGGTTCTGAAACTGTGGGAGCAGCTGGAGGGACTGGGGGGCATCTTCTGGGTCAGGAGCGTATTCTTGGCTCGTGCTCAGCTTCGTTTTATAGAGGAGTTGATGGCAATGATGATATTTTTATTCAAATTCACTCAAGGATTAGATTTTTTAGAATTTTTCAGCATTTCTTCTGATGCTGCTTTGTCAGTAGAATTAATTCAACCAAGACATTCATCTTGCAGTGGATTTTGCTGCGAAGATGTTACATGATTTTCTGTACATTCTGGTTGCATTTCGATGAGGAAATTCTTTCTTCTGGACTGCAGGTGACCAGCGCCATACTGACTGGGGTGGAGACTGCATCCTATCAAGGTCTCATGGAACACCCACCTGGGCTCAGTTCCCACACAGAGAAGCTCTAGTCAGAGCAGACAGCTACTCCTGGGAGAGACCCCAAACAAGACCCCACACAAGGTAAGCTGCCTTGTGGCAATGACAATCTCTCCTGTCCTCATTCTCTTGTCATCACTTGGGCTTTGGGGCGTTTTTGAGTGTTTCCATTACAAGTGATTCCATTACTGGAATCTCTGTGGACTCGATGTTACCTCCATGTTTCTGCATCCATTTATGTTCTTTAATTTGCATTGATTTAGATACGTCCTGATCACTGCAGAGCAGACGGTGCACTGAGGGCTCCTGATCAACTCCAGAAGCTGCTAAAGGGAACTGCCACCAGGTCACTACCAAGGCCTGCTCCCCCACTCCCCTGGGACCATGGCTAAGAACCTGCTAGCAGCGACCACCTGTCCAATTTGCCTGGGATACTTCTCATGTCCTGTCTCTCTCTCCTGTGGACATGTCTTCTGCTTAGATTGCCTTCGAGTCTGGGTGTCAGGAAGAGAGGATTTCGTGCTGGTTTGCCCCACATGTCGCTCAGTCAGCGAGAGAGTACCTATGGAAGAGTGGCAAATCAGAAACCTGACCTTGCTAACCAGGCATCATGCTGGTCTCCTGGAGCAGAGTCTGCTCCTTAGTGAGGAGGTTCTGAGGTTCCAGGAGGACGAGGTCCTGGACACAGCTACCGCACACTCCCTCCTTGAGCTCTCCAGCGACCTGAGGAGCGTTGAATGTGGGAAGACCTGCCACAACCTGCTGGAAGACCCCAGTAGTTTCCCTCACCTGGTCTGCATCCAGGGAAACACCTGCTTCTCCTGGGGCCGCCATTACTGGGAGGTTGAAGTAGGAGAAGCCAAGGAGTGGTCCCTGGGTGTCTGGCAAGTGTCAGCTGACACAAAGAGAAATGGTGATTTAACCTCTGACCGCGGTTTCTGGATCATCTTCGTAGAGGGAGGACTCATTCACCCCAGCACCAACACAGAAGTAATCGTTCCTGCAAGCCCTAGTCTTCACCGCGTAGGAGTTTTCCTGGATGTGGATTTGGGAGAGATCAAGTTTTTTGATGTTGGAAATAAAGCTCTCATCTACATGCACAGGTTCCTCTCCACCGTGGAGCCTTTTCATCCGTTCTTCTGTTTTGTACCTTTTTAATGTGCCACTGGTGCCCCACTGAGCATCTGCCTAGAACGTTCAGCGCATCTGCAAGCTCTCAATTGAAAAAGACCTTTGGCCCTTGGTCAGGATGACCAGAAAGACACAATGTTAGCATATACTGTCAACATTTGATAGACAGTTTATAGATTGTAGATTCTTGTGGTGGAAAAATTGTATAGCATTTTTGAACAAGGCGGTAGATATGCAACTAAATGACGTCTGTATTTTGAGTAGATTTCCTCACTAAATGGCTATGTAGTCTTAGGGGACACTAGGCACTGGGACCTATGTTTGCTCGTCTCTGAATGGGAGTAAGGATCTCTAAGAGCCAAAACGTTGTGACAATGGCGAGACAACACCGTACACTTGTTTCTTAGTAGATAGAGACAGAGAATATTAGTTTTAAGTCGATTGTACATTTTATGGGTAGACATGTTTTTCCATGAACGTATTCTCTTTTCTGCACAATTCCCAAAAATGATAGTTGTCAGGAGATAATGTATTAAGCTTCCCATTTGTAATTCTCTAGACACAGCTGCACAAGGATTCCTGAAAGATGAAAACTGTGACTAAGTTATATTGGTGCTGACTCATGCTTATTCTCCTGGAGTTGCTCTGGGCCCCCTTCAAGGACTAACTTAGTGTGTTGTTGTCAAAGGGCACTGAAGTGGCCGGCTCTGTGGCACAGCATGTAAAGCCTCCGTGAGCAGTGCAGACATCCCATGTGGGCGCTGGTTCAAGTCCTGGCTGCTAGTCCTGGGAAAGCAGTAGAAGATGGCCCAATTTCTTGGTCTTCTTCATCCACGTGGGAAACCTGGAAGAAGCTTCTGCCTCCTGGCTTTGGATCAGCACAGCTCTGGCTTTGGCATCCAATTGGGGAGAGAACCAGCGGATGGAAGCCCTCTCTCTCTCTCTCTCTTTCTCTCTATGACTCTCTCTTTCTATGCCTCTCCTTCTTTCTCTGTGCAACTCTGGTTTTCAAATAAATAAATCTTAAAGAAATTAAAGCGATTGGATTTATGAGCATTAAAAATAAATCTTAAGAAAAGTCTTATTTGAAAGACTCATGGTCTGTGGTCAACCTGTGCTTACTTTTGTTTTGTAATCAGTAGAACGTCCAAGGGGAGGGTTGCAGGTGGGAGGGTGGGAGGGAAGTCATTGGGGGGAGGGAGCCAATGTAATCCATAAGCTGTACTTTGGAAATCTATATTCATTAAATAAAAGTAAAAAAAAAAAAAAAAAGAACTTCCAGCGGTTCGTTGATGGCAGTCATGGCATCACACAGTTTCAGGGAGGTGCTAATGACTTCCTTGCAAAACTTAAAAGGAAATTTACATGTATCCATGTGATTGCTAGTTGTTCTGTACAAAATTCACTGATTAACGATAAAACAACAGTATAGGACATCTGAATTATTTAAGTTGCAGGGAAAGGCCATTTAAAGTCAGTCTCTAAATACTACCAAATGGGGCCGGCACAGTGGCTCATGGGTAAAACCACCACTTGCAGTGCCGGCATCTGGGCATCCCATGCGGGCACGGGTTCCTGTCTTGGCTGCTCCACTTCCCTTCCAGCTCTCTGCTGTGGCCTGGGAAAGATGGCCACAGAAATGGCCCATGTCCTTGGGCCCCTGCACTCCTGGGAGATCCGGAAGATGCCAGTGCAGGGTCCCAAGGACTTGTGCCATCTTCTCCTGCCTTCAGGTAGAGGAGGGAGCTGGATTGGAAGTGGAGCAGTTGGGACTTGAACTGGTGCCCATATGGGATGTTGGCACTGCAGGCAGTGGCTTTATGTACTGTGCCACAGTGCCGGTCCCAAATGACTGTTTCAGTATGTATCCTGTGCATGTATTGTCTCATTTAAAAATGTAAGTGATGGTTAAGCTTGTCATTATAAAACAATTTGAAAGCATGTCATTGTAAAAATGAAAAGAAAAGAAAGGTAGGAGGGAGGAAGGGTATTAGGCTCTTAAAACAGCCTATGAAATGTGTTCCCTTTATATAAATAAAAAAATATGAAATGGGGATGCTATCCAACTAACATTTATGTATCTCCACTAAAGCTGTTTGGAGGAAGAAATTAAAGAAATAAAATAAAAATGTGAGGTATTGGAGCTATCACCTATGATCTTGGCTTCTCATACAGGCACCGGATCCTGTCCCAGCTGCTCCACTTCCCATTCAGCTGCAGCTAATGAGCCTGAGAAAGCAGCAGAAAATGGCCCAAGTGTTTGGGACCCTGCCACCCAGGTGAGAGGCCAGGATGAAGCTTTTGGAGTTGCCCTGGCCAACCAGTGGTGGTTGTGGCCATCTGGGGAGAAAACCAGAAGATGGAAGATTCTCTCTCTCTCTCTCTCTCTCCTTCTGTATCTCCCCTCTCACCCTCTCTCTGTAACTGTGGCTTTCAATATAAATAATTCTTAAATAAGGCATAACAATTCAAACTATGTATACACTACAGAAACCATCCTAAATATTTATCAAAGTACAATTTGTGTTAAAGAGAAACTTTTTCCATAGAAAAAATGATAAAAAATTTTGTTTGGGACATCACCTTGAAAATGTACATAGTAATTAAAATTAGTGTAATATCACATTATATGAGGGTACTTCAAAAGGTCATGGAAAATATTATTTAAAGGTGCTTATTTTGATGCAAAAAACTGGAATCCAAACACATATTTTTCATATTTATTTTCCATGAGTTTTTAAGAACTCACATATGTATGGATTTCAACTTTTTTTCACCAAAATAAATTTATCTTTTAAATACAATTTCTGCCCAGTGTTTGGAGTAGCCGCATACATAATACAAACATCAGGTAATCATAGCAAATAAGCACGATTCTTCACCCAAGCAGAGAGATCAAATGATTTTTCTAACGTGATATTACAAAACTCCCATTCTAATTTCTGGTCAGCTTTGGCAGCAAGGCCATACACAGGATGCTCTGGGCAACAAATATTCTGAGTTTTCCAAGGGCTCACTTCCCCTTTGACACTAAGCAGCTCTCCAAAGGAGTATGTATTCATTTTCACCTTCTATTGGTTTGGAAAGTTACTACACATCTGTGATCTCTACAATGCAGCCCCTTCTGAAAAGGATGGTTCATCTCCTTGTGGGAGCAAGCCCGATGATCCCCCCACGCTGAGAGACAACAGGCCCGCAGAGGAGCAGACTGACCAGGAGCCCAGAGCAGACTCCCTGGGGACTGAGGAAACTCATCAAGATACAGGAGCCCTCTGAGGGAGTGCTGTGCCAGAGCTGAGCCAGGAGGCTGGGGACTGCCCTGCTGCTCAGAATGTGCAGAACCTGCTGCTAGACCGAGGCTCAGACTGAAGCTTGGAGACCATCAGTGCCTCTGAACATGGGCCCCCTAGTCAGTGCGGAGGACTCCTGGCCCGGGCAGGCGTGAGAGGAAATTGGCAGGAGGCCATTGATGTGAACACGATTTGGTGGAAGTTTTGTGAAGCTGCTTCACTTCTGTGGACATCCAGATTCAAGAATCATTTTGTTTGGTTCTGATTGGTTCTGTCTTGTTTGTGATTGTAAAAATGAAAGCTGAATTTAATTAGTCTAAGATTTTTCTTTTTCACAAGATGTTAGCATTGTATAGGAGCAGAGTGTAGGGAGAGAATAGAGGGATAGGAGGTTTGGAGGGCCCTGGTTGTTTTTCTACTTTTTTTTTTTTTATTTGACAGATAGAGTTAGACAGAGAGAGAAAGAGAAAGGTCTTTCTTCCGTTGGTTCATTCCGCAAAAGGCAGCTATGGCTGGCACTGTTTGGATCTGAAGCCAGGAACCAGGTGCTTCTTCCTGGTCTCCTATGAGGGTGCAGGGCCCAAGCATTTTGGGCCATCCTCTACTGCCTCTCTGGGCCACAGCAGAGAGCTGGGCTGGAAGAGGAGCAACTGGGACTGGAACCTGATGGCCATATTGGATGCCGGCACAAAAGGTGGAGTATTAAAGAAGTAAGCCATGTTGCTGGCCCCTGTTTTTCTACTTTAAAAATATTCTTTCTGAATTTATTTGGAGAGAGAGCAATAGAATCTCCCGTCAACTGGTTCATTCACCTGGGTAAGATCAAAGGATGGAACTCTATCCAGGTCTCCCTTGTGGGTGTGGGAATATCATTACTTGAGCTGCAATTTTAAGTCTTTTGGGAAGGGTTTCTAGAAAGATTCTAGAACATGCCCATAAAACCATTTTCTTTGGGGCAGATATCAACTGAGAAGTATTTAACTCAGGATCAGAAAAACACAAGACAAAAGATGGACAGATCAATGAGAGGCTTCACTGGGTCTAAGGATTCAAAATGCAGGTGAGGTAGGGTACCAGGGGCCCAACTTTAAACTGGGTGTGGGAAGGACATGAAATAGAATAACCAAGAAAAACACCAGGTGTTTTCTATGTTTTATTGCAAACAAAAACGTCAATTGTATAAATGAAAATAAAATCACAAGTGCAAAGGCAACCTCAAAAACCATTTTGTTTATTCATGTCAAAGAGTTAACATGAGTGACAAGAATTCTTACAGTGGAAGCATGAGCAGCAGTGTCCTGAGGCTGGAGCTGGCTGGGAGATGCTCTTTGATCTCAGAGGGGGCAGGCGTTTCTGCAGGTGAAAGCACACCCATGGGCAGGGGTTCAGGAATCCAAGGTCAGAGCACCCATTTCTCCCTGTGCAACAGTGTCAGAAGGCCCAGAATGCTCTGCCATTTCCCCACCTTGACATTCTGATGAGCACACGGCCACCACATTACCTGTCACATGACAGTGCCATTTATTTTTTAAAGGTTTATTTATTTATTTGAAATTCAGGGTTACACAGGGAGAGAAGGAGAGGCAGAGAGAGTGAGAATGAGAGAGAGAGAGAGTGAGAGAAAGAGAAAGGAAGGTCTTCCCTCTGCTGGTTTTCTCCCCAATTGGATGCCAAATCCAGAGCTGAGTGGATCAGAATCAATGAGCAAGAGCTTCCTCCATGTTTCTCACGTGGGTGAAGGGGCTCAAGGAAGTGGGTCATCTTCTGCTTTCCCAGGCCTAGCAGCTGGGACTCGAACTTGTGCCCATATTGGATGTCTGCAATGCAGGCTGAGGCTTTCCACGCTGTGCCACAGAGCCGGCCCCTTCAGTACCCTTTTGACAACCACACACTAAGTTACTCCTTGAAGGGGGCCCAGAGAATTCCATGAGAATAAGCATAAGGCAACACCAACATAACTTTGTCAGTTTTCGTCTTTCAAGAAACTTTATGCAGCTGTGTTTTGAGAAAATACAAATGGGAATCTTAATTCTTTATCTCCTGACAACTATCATTATTGGGAATTATGTAGAAAAGAGAAAAAATTCATGAAAAGACATTTCTACCAACAACATATACAATCTATTTAAAACTAACATTCTGTATTTCTATCGACTATGAAACAAATGTACGGTGTTGTCTCGCAATCATCATAACGTTTTGGCTCTTAGAGATCATTATTCCCATTCCGAGGTGAGCAAACAGAGGTCTCAGTGCCTAGTGTCCCCAAATATTTCCTTATTTAGTGAGGAAATCTACTCAAAATACAGAGGTCATTCAGTTGCAAATCTACAATTGCTCAAAAATGCTATACAATTATTGCTCCACAAGAATCTACAATCTATAAACTGTCTACCAAATGTTGACAGTATATACTAACATTGTGTCTTCCTGATCATCCTGACCAAGGGCCAAAGGTCTTTTTCACTTAGAGCTTGCAGATGGGCTGAACGTTCTAGGCAGATGCTCAGTGGGGCACCAGTGGCACATTAAAAAGGTACAAAACAGAAGAACGGAAGCAAAGGCTCCACGGTGGAGAGGAACCTGTGCACGTAGATGAGAGCGTTATTTCCAACATCAAAAAACTTCATCTCTCCCAAATCCACATCCAGGAAAACTCCTATGTGGTGAAGACTAGGGCTTGCAGGAACCATTACCTCTGGGATGGAGCAGGGGTGAATGAGTCCTGCCTTCATGCAGATGATCCAGAAACCGTGGTCGGAGGTTAAATCACCCTTCCACTTCCTGTAAACTGACTGCTGGGGAGCGGGGGTCTCCCTCTGTGTCCTAGTTGCTGACAGACTCACCCGAGTGGATTTACACCATGCCCTCGGGCCTCTGCCCAGGGTTGGAAAAGGATGAACCCCTTGAGGTGACTAAGGCTAGCTGATTACTTGATGGTGGCCCAAGGTCAAGGAAACTGACACAGGGACTCAGGCTAGAGCTTGTCATTTCAACACATGATACACGGAAGACGAGGAAATGTGTTTGCAGATCCTACACACATTGGAGCACACCTTGTACATAAAGCACACAGACATAGTCAATATTTTTCCTTAACAGTTTTTAAAAAGTCTTATTTATTTGAAAGTCAGAGCGACTGGGAAGAAGAGACAGGGAAAGAGAGATTGTCCGTTCTCTGGTTCATTCCCCAAATGACCACAATGGATGGAGCAGGGCCTGGATGAAGCCAGGAGACTGGAGCTGCATCTGGGTCTCCCTCACGGGAGGCAGGGGCCCAAGCACTGGAGTCAGCTTCCATTGCTTCCCAGGCGCATTCTCAGGGGGCTGGGTGAGAAGTGGAGCAGCTGGGACTCAAACCGGTGCTCAGAGCGGGATGCCTGTGGCTTCTTCACCCACTGCACCCTAACAGAGTGCTTCCTAAGGATAGCGAGGGAGGGCAGCAGCAGGCGTTTGGTGCTAGTAACTCAGAGGTGCCCTCTGTCTTCTGTCTTGATTGTGTGATGGGCAGCAGAGGAGAGGTGAGGACTCAGCCTGGAGGCACAGGAGGTCGCGTGCCCTTGGCTGCCCCACATTGGGGATGGAAGCTGCTTGTGACAAGCCGCCCCCAACAACGGCTGCCTTGTGTGAACTGGGTTTTGCAGGGATATCATTCCTTTCAGGATCCCAGACTCCTGCCACGCTGGTTAGTCCTTGCCTCATGGCCATCGACCCCAGCTGCACCTTGCCTAACTGATATACGTGCAAGCTGCTTTCTAGTTTAATGAAGAATCTCTGGAGACAAATTTCATTTGATTTTTAACCTTATCTCATGAAACCACTAATGATAATTAAAAATTATTCTAATTTAAAAAATCATGTTTTTTTTCATGTGTTGTTATGAGGATATTAGTGTGTCACTGACAAGACCAGTGGCTCCAAATATTTCTAAAGCAGGAACATAATAAAATGAGATTTCTCCCTAACTTCAGTGTTACTGCAGTAATGGGGATTTGGGAATTAAAGTGAATATTTCTGGAAACATCTTTCTCTTGGCAAACATAGGCTCAGAAACAGCCGGAGTAGGTACCCTCAAGCCACACCAAGAGCGGGCTGAAAATGTAAAACTCAAGAAGACCCACGGCTTTGCCATTGTTGACACGTTGAGAGCCCATTAGTTACAGTGTGGTTGAGAACACTCTGATTTGAAATAATTGTGTCAACAAAAAGATTAAATGGAAACAGTGAAGATACTCTCACTTTATTTAGAAGAGGAAGAAAAATGTTTCATATTAAGCTATAGTATGTGCATTAGTTTTAAGATGGCAGAAGCCATAGAAATGATGGCTGCATTCATCTTTACAGTCTTTGGTTGCCAATATACAAAGACTTGCTGCTGCTGGGAGGAATTATGGAACTTGGTGTGGAGCAGGGGTCCTTGACAAGCAGTCAGAGGGACCCTGGGATGCAGAGACCCTCTGAGAGAAGATCTGCAAGGTCCTCCATTTTCCCCCTAAATGCCTGTGGCCAGTAAGCTTTTCTTCACTAAAGTCAATCCTAACACCATCTCAACAGATCCAGCCACAGAAAATGTATGATTTCAGGCATCTTCTCGTACGCAGGAATTACAAGGTTTTGTAAAACAAAAATTATAAAGCATATTGAGGTTAAAATAAAGACAATAATTTGAGACATTCTGCTGTAGATATTAATGTATGGAAATTCACCAGGTTAAAAAAAAAAAAAAAAACATGGCTGTGGGAACAGCACAGTGGTTTAGCAGGCTAAACTGCCGCCTGAGGCAAGGGCATTCCATAGGGACACTGGTTCCTAATCGGACTGCCTCCCCTTCTGATCTAGATCCCATCTAAGGCAACTGGGAAAGCAGCAGAAGATGGCCCAAGTCCTTGGGCCCCTTCTCCCAAGCAGGAGACCTGGAAGAAGCTGCTGGCTTTGGTCAGTCCTGCTCCAGCCATTGTGGCCATTTAGGGGGTGACTTCATCTGGGGGGTGATTTCAGGCATTTTCTAGTACATAGGAATCACAGAGTTTGCAAAAAACAATTATAAGTTTCTGAGGGTAAAATTTAAAAACAAACATTTGAGACTTTCTGTTGAAGGTATATAATGTAAGGAAATTCACCAGGCTAAAAACATTTGCTGTGGGACTGGTGATGTGTCATAGCAGGATGAGCCACTGCCTTTGGCAATGGCTTCCAACATAGATGCTGGCTCAAGTCCTAGCTGCTCCACTTCTGACCCAGCTCCCTGCTAAATTCACCTGGGACAGCAGTGGAAAATGGCCCAAGTGCTTGGGTTTTTGCACCCAAGTGGCAGGTGTGGAAGAAGCTCCTGGCTCCTGACCTCAGTCTTGTCCAGCTCCGGCCTTTTCAGCCATTTGGTGAGTCAACCAGTGAAAAGAAGATTCTCTGTCTCTCTCTCTCTCTCTCTCTCTCTCTCTCTTTATATCTCTCTCCTTCTATCTCTGCTTCCCTCTCTGTGTAACTCCTCTGTTAAATAAAATAAATACATCTTTTAAAAGCATTGGTGTCATAGAAAAACAGGAACCCTAAGTAATTCAGGTTATTGGGACTGGTGCTGTGATATAGCAGGTAAAGCCTCTGCCTGGGGTGCAGGCATCCTATAGGGCACTGGCTCGAGTTAGGTCCCCCACTTCCATCCAGCTCCCTCCTGCTGGCCTGGAAAAACTGAAGAAGACCAAGTGGTTGGGCCCCTCACCCGAGTGCTGTCCTCAGAGAAGCTCCTGACTTGTGGCATGGGACCAGTGCACCTCCAGCCACTGTGGCCATTTGGGGAGTCAAGCAGCAGATGGAAGACCCATCTCTCAGTCTCTCACTCTCTCAGTAACTCTGACTCAAATATATAAATAAATACATCATTTAAAGAAAGAAATGAGGTTTTTGTGTGTATCGCTCCGAGCAGACGGCATGTGATTTATTTGTTTCAACAAGCACCCTTTTCAGAGCACACACATGATGTGGCTGATGATTACAGCAGCACCGCAGCCTCACACGGATGCATCTTCCCTATCCAGCCCAGTAGCTTCCCCTGAGAGTGGACTTGCAGAATCAAAGGACAACTTGGTAAATCCTGTTTACTCAGGAATGCATCAGAGATGTTAATGCCTGTGATAACCTGGGCCAGTTTCCAATATGTTTAGGCACTTGTGTGTGTGTGTGTTTGTGTTTACATTCTAATACATTTTGTTTTTAAGGTTGAGCTGTGAAACAAGAGTGTCTAGTTTAAATGGCAGTAGGTTTGCTATTTGAGTTACGAAATTTTGAATTGTGTACTCAAAATTTGTTAAGGGTGCCTAATGACAGAACATGAAAATAGGGATGATGAAGGTTCTGCTTGATTGGCTTAGGTGTAGGCAGCACATGCCTTAGGGTGGGGCCCTGTGGGTGGAGCCTGTGTCCTGAGCACTATAAAAGGCCAGAGACTCAGAGCTCCAAGTCCCTTCAGGGAGGAGCCCAGAGCAGGAGAGGTGAAGGATCTGGCAGGGGCCTCTCAGACCTCCAAGCAAGTCTCCAGCTCAAGGTGAGTTGTCTGTCTTCTGGGCCAGATCCGCAGCCCATTTCTCTTTGGCGACCACTTGTTTTCCCAACTCTCTTGCCTTTGGATGTTAGGAAGGGAAGAGCCAGTCTGTCCGAGTTCACAGAGCTCTGCTCAGCTTCCACTCCAACATCATTTAAAAGTTTAGTTTCACTTCAGGTCACTTTTTTTCAAACATTTTATTTATGTATTTGAGAGGTAGAGTTACAGACAGTGAGAGGGAGAGACAGAGAGGAAGGTCTTCCTTCCGCTGCTTCACTCCCCAAAGGATGCAAAGCCGCAGCTGCGCCAATCTGAAGCTAGGAGCCAGGAACCTCTTCCTGGACTCCTGTGCGGGTGCAGGGGCTCAGGAACTTGGACCATCTAACACTCCTTTCCCGGGCCACAGCAGAGAGCTGGATTGGAAGAGGAGCATCCTGGACTAGAACCAGAGCCCAAATAGGATGCAGGCAAGCAGGCAGAGGATTGAATTACTGGGCCATGATGCTGGCCCCATTCAGGTCACTTTTCATATGTGAATGCATTTTTCTTTAGGAGGAGGGGGAGGAGGAGGATAAGTGTGTGCAGCATAAGTATGTGTGCAGCATGAATCCCATCTTCCTTTTCTAGCATTAAATCATAAAAATTTTCTAGGTTTTTACTTAAATCCTAAAGTAAAGGCATGTACTATTTTTACTAATTTCATGATACCTAACTAAAACATTTCTTCATTGATGGATAATTAGATTCTGATCATAATACCATAATACAACTGCTATTCATGGTCAGGTTTCTTTATCAGGTTTTTTGGATGTATCCCATGGTGTGTTAGCCAAGCTCTTGCAGACTGAAAAACACCATGATCAATTTGCCTTAAAAAGAAGGATGCCTGTTGTGTGTTTCTGTGGGGTTTCTTTTTTGATGTTGTTGCTGTTGATTAAAATTATTTACATTATTATCATATTTTAAAAAACACTTCAAAGGTGTTTAAAACTGCGATTATGTACTCTCTCGATAATGTGGAATTCTCAACACATTGTAAAAGTAAGATTTTTTTATTTAAAGGCAGAGAAACCCTGAGGGATAGAGAGAGAAAGAGATCTCCCATCAATGGGTTCAATCCCCAGATGACCACAGCCCCTGGGCTTGGACCAGTCTGAAACCCCAACCCAGGAACTCCATGCTGGTCTACCACCGGGGTGGCAGGAACCCAGGTATTTGCACCATCTTCTGCTGCTTTCCCAGGCTCATTAGCACGGAGCTGGATCAGGAGTGGAGCAGATAAGCCTCCAATGGCTGCTCCATGATAGGATGCCAGTGTCCAAGTGGTGTCATGGACTACCATTCGCCACACAGGCCCCATTGCATCAGGTTTATACACAGTGTGCTGATCAGGCGACAGTGCTGTGGCATACTGGGGGAAAACTGCCGCCTGCAGTGCCAGCATCACATATGGGTACCAGTTTGAGACCTGGCCGCTCTTCTTCTTATCCAGCTCTCTGCTCTGCTGTGGCCCAGGAAAGCAAGTTTTTGGGTCCCTGCACCACATTTGAGACCCAGAAGAAACTCCTGGCTCCTGGATTTGGATTGGCCCAACTCCAATAGTTCAGCATTTCAGGAGTGAAACAGTAGACTAAGACCTCTCTTACTCTTACTCTGTAGATAAATAAATCTTTATAATAACAACAACAAAAAAAACTGCTGATAGATTCTGGATATTTAATGTTTCCCTTTCTGTGTATTTACTTGGAATAAGATAATACAATGTAAGGAAGCTTACAAGGGTTATAACTTCCAAGTTTTTAAGTTCCATGTGGAAAGATATTCTGTTATCTTACACACCTGCATTTGCATAGTCTGATGCAAGTCAAGAGCATGGGAACCTCTAAATCTGTCGTTGGCTAGAGCTGCGAGGAGAGGCTGCGGGCTATCTGGTGGTTCTTGTCCCCCTTTTTAACAGTCTGCATCCATGGCTTAATCCTTGGACTATGATAGTGACTGCTCTTTCTTGTGTGATCCCGGAAAAGAATGTGGGATTTGTGAAGTCCTGGTGGGAGCTCTGCCAATTATTCAGTGCAGGTCCTTTTGCAGGGAGATCTTCAGGATTTGCCGCTCACAGAGGCAGGGCAGACTTCAGTGCTGGTTCTGATCATGGGGCTTTCCCTCCTCCAGTCAGCCATGCCCAGCTGTCAGAGTTAATCCATCCAGAGAATGCTAACCATGGACAGAAGGCCAGGGAGGAGGCTCTAGGTGAACTGGAGGTTCTGAAACTGTGGGAGCAGCTGGAGGGACTGGGGGGCATCTTCTTGGTCAGGAGCGTCTTCTTGGCTGGTGCTCAGCTTCTTTTTATAGAGGAGTTGATGACAATGATGATATTTTTATTCAAATTCACTCTAGTATTAGATTTTTTTTAAGAATTTTTCAGCATTTCTTCTGATGCTGCTTTGTCAGTAGAATTAATTCAACCAAGACATTCATCTTGCAGTGGATTTTGCTGTGAAGATGTTACATGATTTTCTGTACATTCTGGTTGCATTTCGATGAGGAAATTCTTTCTTCTGGACTGCAGGTGACCAGCGCCATACTGACTGGGGTGGAGACTGCATCCTACCAAGGTCTCATTGAACACCCACCTGGGCTCAGTTCCCACATAGAGAAGCTCTAGTCAGAGCAGACAGCTACTCCTGGGAGAGACCCCAAACAAGACCCCACACAAGGTAAGCTGCCTTGTGGCAATGACAATCTCTCCTGTCCTCTTTCTTGACATCACTTGGATTTCGGGGAGTTTTTGAGTGTTTCCATTACAAGTGATTCCATTACTAGGACTCTCTGTGGACTGGATGTCACCTCCATGTTTCTGCATCCATTTATGTTCTTTAATTTGCATTGATTTAGATACATCCTGATCACTGCAGAGCAGACGGTGCACTGAGGGCTCCTGACCAACTCCAGAAGCTGCTAAAGGGAACTGACACCAGATCACTGCCAAGGGCTGCTCCTCCGCTCCCCTGGGACCATGGCTAAGAACCTGCTAACACATACCACCTGTCCAATTTGCCTGGAAGATTTCCTAAATCCTGTCTCGCTTTCCTGTGGACATGTCTTCTGCTTTGATTGCATTCAAAGCTGGACTTCAGAAAGAGAGGAGGTCTGCCCCATCTGTCGCTCAGTCAATGAGAAACCGCTTGTGGAAGAGTGGCAAATCAGAGCTTTCACGCATTACTTCAGGCAGCAGGGTCCTGTCCTGGGGCTGCGTCTGCACCTCAGTGAAGAGCTGAGGTTCCAGGAGGACGTGACCCTGGACGCAGCTACCGCCCACTCCCTCCTTGTGCTCTCCAGCGATCTGAGGAGCGTCCAGTGTGGGAAGACCTCCCACAACCTGCTGGAAGACCCCAAGAGGTTCACTCACCTGGTCTGCGTCCTGGGAAACACCTGCTTCTCCTGGGGCCGCCATTACTGGGAGGTTGAAGTAGGAGAAGCCAGGGAGTGGGCCCTGGGTGTCTGCCAGGAGTCAGTCGACAGGAAGTGGAAGGGTGATTTAACCTCCGACCACGGTTTCTGGATCATCTCCATGAAGGCAGGACTCATTCACCCCAGCACCAACACAGAAGTAATCGTTCCTGCAAGCCCTAGTCTTCACCGCGTAGGAGTTTTCCTGGATGTCGATTTGGGAGAGATCAAGTTTTTTGATGTTGGAAATAATACTCTCATCTACGTGCACAGGTTCCTCTCCACCGTGGAGACTTTGCTTCCGTTCTTCTGTCCGGAACTTCCAAGAGAAGGTGCCACTGGTGCCCCACTGAGCATCTGCCTAGAAGTTTCAGCCCTTCCGCAAGCTCTCAAGTGATAAAGACCTTTGGCCCTTGGTCAGGATGACGAGGAAGACACAATGTTAGCATATACTGTCAACATTTGGTAGACAGTTTATAGATTGTAGATTCTTGTGGTGGAATAATTGTATAGCATTTTTGAACAAGTCGGTAGATTTGCAACTAAACGAGCTCTGTATTTTGAGTAGATTTCCTCACTAAATAGCTATGTAGCCTATGGGGACACTAGGCACTGAGACCTCTGTTTGCTTGTCTCTGAACGGGAATCTGGATCTCTAAGAGCCAAAACATTGTGATGATTGCTACACAACATTGCACATTTCTTAGTCAATAGCAAAGAGAGAATATTAGTTTTAAGCAGATTGTACATGATGTGGGTAGAAATATTTTTTCATGAATGTATTCTCCTTTCTACATAATTTCTGATAATGATAGTTGCCAGGAGATAAAGTATTAAGCTTCCCATTTTTAATTCTCAAAACACAGCTCCATAAAATTTCTTGAAAGATGAAAACTGACCAAATTATTGGTGCCTACTCATGCTTTTTCTCATGGAATAGCCCTGGGCTTCCTTCAAGGAGTAACTAAGTGTGTGGTTGTCAAAATGGCACTGTCATGTAACAGGTAATGTGGTGGCCTTGTGCTCATCAGAATGTCAAGGTGGGGAAATGGCAGAGCATTCTGGGCCTTCTGCCATTGTTGCACAGGGAGAAATGGGTGCTCTGACCTTGGATTCCTGAACCCCTGCCCATGGGTGTGCTTTCACCTGCAGAAATGCCTGCCCCCTCTGAGATCAAAGCGCATCTCCCAGCCAGTTCCAGCCTCAGGACACTGCTGCTCATGCATCCACTGTAAGAATTCTTGTCACTCATGTTAACTCTTTGACATCTATACACCAAAAATAGTTTTAGAGGTTTCTTTTGCACTTATGATTTATTATTTTCATTTGTACAATTAGTTTGCAATAAAACATCAAACGCCGGCTGTATGTCCATTTGGGGAGTGAACCATCAAATGGAAGATCTCCCTCTCTGTCTCTACCTCTCTCTGCAACTCAGCTTTTCCAATCAATAAAAACATCTTTTAAAAAATTTTTAAAAATTGGATTTATGACCATTAAAAATAAATCTTAACAAAAGTCTAATTTGAAATACGCATGGTCTGTTGTCAATCTGTGCTTACTTTTGTTTTGTAATCAGTAGAACTTCCAGTGGTTCTTTGAAGGCAGTCATGGCATCCCACATTTTCAGGGAGGTGTTAATGACTTCCTTGCAAAACTTAAGAGAAAATTTACATGTATAAGTGTGATTGAGAGTTGTTTTGCACAAAATTAACTGATTAACGACAAAACAACAGTATAGGACATCTGCATTATTTAAGTTGCAGGGAAAGGCCATTTAAAGTCAGTCTCTAAATACTACCAAATGGGGCCGGCACAGTGGCTCATGGGTAAAACCACCACTTGCAGTGCCGGCATCCGGGCATCCCATGCGGGCACGGGTTCCAGTCTTGGCTGCTCCACTTCCCTTCCAGCTCTCTGCTGTGGCCTGGGAAAGATGGCCACAGAAATGGCCCATGTCCTTGGGCCCCTGCACTACGTGGGAGTCCTGGAAGAAGCTCCTTGATCTGGGCTTGCATCTTGGGCTGTTTTTGATAATTGGGGTGTGAACCAACAAATGGAAGACCTCTGTGTGTCTCTCTCTCCCTCTGCCTCTGCTTCTCTCTCTGTGTAACTTGACTTTCAAGCAAATAAATAAATATTTAAAAAAAGAAAAGAAAAGAAGCTGTCACTTTCTGCATTTACTTAGTTCTGGAACCACAATCTTGGGTTTCATGGAGAGATGTTCTATGTGTATATGTATGTATGCTACCTAAGTATTAATTTAGTATAGGTATTGCTTTCTACCTTGCTTTTTTCACTTGGTAATATTTATTTATATTATATATCATATATTTATATGATATTAGGTAGAGAGGTCTTCCATCTGCTGGTTCACTCCCCATTTGGCCCCAAAGTTCAGATCTGTGCCAATCTGAAGCCAGGAACCAGGAGCTTCCTCTGGATCAAACAGGCTGGTGCAGGGGCCCAAGGACTTGGGCCATCTTCTACTAATTTGCCTGGCCAAGCATGG
This sequence comes from Oryctolagus cuniculus, assembly GCF_051225735.1. Classification (NCBI taxonomy): domain Eukaryota; kingdom Metazoa; phylum Chordata; class Mammalia; order Lagomorpha; family Leporidae; genus Oryctolagus; species Oryctolagus cuniculus. The sequence goes on along the minus strand of NC_142871.1, from coordinate 59,033,977 downwards.
AACCAGTTTGGAAGTGGAGCAGTCGGGACTTGAACTAGTGCCCATATGGGATGTTGGAACTGCAGGCGGGCTTTATGCACTACACCACAGCATTGGCCCAAGTGAAAATTTCAGTGTGTATGCTGTGCATGTATTGTCTCATTTAAAAATGTAAGTGATGGTTAAGCTTGAGAGTATAAAAGAAATTGAAAGCATGTCATTGTAAAAATGAAAAGAAAAGAAAGGTAGGAGGGAGGAAGGGTATTATGCTCTTAAAACAGCCTATGAAATGTGTTCCCTTTATATAAATAAAAAATAAATTCCGAAATGGTGAAGCTATACAACTACCATTTATGTATCTCCACTAAAGCTGTTTGGAGGAAGAAATTAAAGAAATAAAATAAAAATGTGAGGTATTGGAGCTATCACCTATGATGGTGGCATCTCATATAGGCACCGGATCCTGTCCCAGCTGCTCCACTTCCCATTCAGCTGCAGCTAATGAGCCTGAGGAAGCAGCAGAAAATGGCCCAAGTGTTTGGGACCCTGCCACCCAGGTGAGAGGCCAGGATGAAGCTTTTGGAGTTGCCCTGGCCAACCAGTGGTGGTTGTGGCCATCTGGGGAGAAAACCAGAAGATGGAAGATTCTCTCTCTCTCTCTCTCTCTCCTTCTGTATCTCCCCTCTCGCCGTCTCTCTGTAACTGTGGCTTTCAATATAAATAATTCTTAAATAAGGCATAACAACTCAAACTATGTATACACTACAGAAACCATCCTAAATATTTATCAAAGTACAATTTGTGTTAAAGAGAAACTTTTTCCATAGAAAAAATGATAAAAAATTTTGTTTGGGACATCACCTTAAAATGTACATATTAATTACAATTAGTGTAATATCACATTATATGAGGGTACTTCAAAAGGTCATGGAAAATATTATTTAAAGGTGCTTATTTTGATGCAAAGAAACTGGAATCCAAACACAGATTTTTCATATTTATTTTCCATGAGTTTTTAAGAACTCACATATGTATGGATTTCAACTTTTCTTCACCAAAATAAATTTATCTTTTAAATACAATTTCTGCCCAGTGTTTGCAGTCGCCGCATACATAATACAAACATCAGGTGATCACAGCAAATAAGCACGATTCTTCACCCAAGCAGATAGATCAAATGATTTTTCTAACGTGATTTTATAAAAACTCCCATTCTAATTTCTGGTCAGCTTTGGCAGCAAGGCCATACACAGGATGCTTGGGTAACAAATCTTCCGAGTTTTCCAAGGGCTCACTTCCCCTTTGACACTAAGCAGCTCTCCAAAGGAGTATGTATTCATTTTCACCTTGCTATTGGTTTGGAAAGTTACTACACGTCTGTGTTCTCTACAATGCAGCCCCTTCTGAAAAGGATGGTTCCTCTCCTTGTGGGAGCAAGCCCGATGATCTCCCCACGCTGAGAGACAACAGGCCCGCAGAGGAGCAGACTGACCAGGAGCCCAGAGCAGACTCCCTGGGGACTGAGGAAACTCATCAAGATACAGAAGCCCTCTGAGGGAGTGCTGTGCCAGAGCCGAGCCAGGAGGCCGGGGATTGCCCTGCTGCTCAGAATGTGCAGAACCTGCTGCTAGACCGAGGCTCAGACTGAAGTGTGGAGACCATCAGTGCCTCTGAACATGGGCCCCCTAGTCAGTGCGGAGGACTCCTGGCCCGGGCAGGCATGAGAGGAAATTGGCAGGAGGCCATTGATGTGAACACAATTTGGTGGAAGTTTTGTGAAGCTGCTTCACTTCTGTGGACATCCAGATTCAAGAATCATTTTGTTTGGTTCTGTTTTGTTCTGTCTTGTTTGTGATTGTAAAAATGAAAGCTGAATTTAATTAGTCTAAGATTTTTCTTTTTCACAAGATGTTAGCATATTATAGGAGCAGAGTGTAGGGAGAGAATAGAGGGATAGGAGGTTTGGAGGGCCCTGGTTGTTTTTCTACTTTTTTTTTTTTTTATTTGACAGATAGAGTTAGACAGAGAGAGAGAGAGAGAGAGAGAGAGAGAGAAAGGTCTTCCTTCCGTTGGTTCATTCCGCAACAGGCAGCTATGGCTGGCACTGTTTGGATCTGAAGCCAGGAACCAGGTGCTTCTTCCTGGTCTCCTATGAGGGTGCAGGGCCCAAGCATTTTGGGCCATCCTCTACTGCCTCTCTGGGCCACAGCAGAGAGCTGGGCTGGAAGAGGAGCAACTGGGACTGGAACCTGATGGCCATATTGGATGCCGGCGCAAAAGGTGGAGTATTAAAGAAGTAAGCCATGTTGCTGGCCCCTGTTTTTCTACTTTAAAAATATTCTTTCCGAATTTATTTGGAGAGAGAGCAATAGAATCTCCCGTCAACTGGTTCATTCACCTGGGTAAGATCAAAGGATGGAGCTCTATCCAGGTCTCCCTTGCGGGTGTGGGAATATCATTACTTGAGCTGCAATTTTAAGTCTTTTGGGAAGGGTTTCTAGAAAGATTCTAGAACATGCCCATTAAACCATTTTCTTTGGGGCAGATATCAACTGAGAAGTATTGAACTCAGGATCAGAAAAACACGAGACAAAAGATGGACAGATCAATGAGAGGCTTCACTGGGTCTAAGGATTCCAAATGCAGGTGAGGTAGGGTACCAGGGGCCCAACTTTAAACTGGGTGTGGGAAGGACATGAAATAGAATAACCAAGAAAAACACCAGGTGTTTTCTATGTTTTATTGCAAACAAAAACGTCAATTGTATAAATGAAAATAAAATCACAAGTGCAAAGGCAACCTCAAAAACCATTTTGTTTATTCATGTCAAAGAGTTAACATGAGTGACAAGAATTCTTACAGTGGAAGCATGAGCAGCAGTGTCCTGAGGCTGGAACTGGCTGGGAGATGCTCTTTGACCTCAGAGGGGGCAGGTGTTTCTGCAGGTGAAAGCACACCCATGGGCAGGGGTTCAGGGATCCAAGGTCAGAGCACCCATTTCTCCCTGTGCAACAGTGTCAGAAGGCCCAGAATGCTCTGCCATTTCCCCACCTTGACATTCTGATGAGCACACGGCCACCACATTACCTGTCACATGACAGTGGCATTTATTTTTTAAAGGTTTATTTATTTATTTGAAATTCAGGGTTACACAGGGAGAGAAGGAGAGGCAGAGAGAGTGAGAATGAGAGAGAGAGAGAGAGAGAAAGAGAGTCAGAGAAACAGAAAGGGAGGTCTTCCATCTGCTGGTTTTCTCCCCAATTGGATGCCAAATCCAGAGCTGAGTGGATCAGAAGCAATGAGCAAGAGTTTTCTCTATGTTTCCCACGTGGGTGAAGGGGCTCAAGGAACTGGGGCATCTTCTGCTTTCCCAGGCCTAGCAGCTGGGACTCGAACTTGTGCCCATATGGGATGTCTGCAATGCAGGCGGAGGCTTTCCACGCTGTGCCACAGAGCCGGCCCCTTCAGTACCCTTTTGACAACCACACACTAAGTTACTCTTTGAAGAGGGCCCAGAGAATTCCATGAGAATAAGCATGAGGCAGCACCAACATAACTTTGTCAGTTTTTGTCTTTCAAGAAACTTTATGCAGCTGTGTTTAGAGAATATACAAATGGGAATCTTAATTCTTTATCTCCTGACAACTATCATTATTGGGAATTATGTAGAAAGGAGAATACATTCATGAAAAAACATTTCTACCAACAACATATACAATCTATTTAAAACTAACATTCTGTATTTCTATCGACTATGAAACAAATGTACGGTGTTGTCTCACAATCGTCATAACGTTTTGGCTCTTAGAGATCATTATTCCCATTCAGAGGTGAGCAAACAGAGGTCTCAGTGCCTAATGTCCCCAAATATTTCCTTATTTAGTGAGGAAATCTACTCAAAATACAGAGGTCATTCAGTTGCAAATCTACCAATTGCTCAAAAATGCTATACAATTATTGCTCCACAAGAATCTACAATTTATAAACTGTCTACCAAATGTTGACAGTATATGCTAACATTGTGTCTTCCTGATCATCCTGACCAAGGGCCAAAGGTGTTTTTCACTTAGAGCTTGCAGATGGGCTGAACGTTCTAGGCAGATGCTCAGTGGGGCACCAGTGGTACCTTCTCTTGGAAGTTCCGGACCGAAGAACGGACACAAAGGCTCCAAGGTGGGGAGGAACCTGTGCATGTAGATGAGAGCTTTATTTCCAACATCAAAAAACTTGATCTCTCCCAAATCGACATCCAGGAAAACTACGCAGTGAAGACTAGGGCTTGCAGGAACCATTACCTCTGGGATGGAGCAGGGGTGAATGAGTCCTGCCTTCATGCAGATGATCCAGAAACCGTGGTCGGAGGTTAAATCACCCTTCCACTTCCTGTAAACTGACTGCTGGGGAGCGGGGGTCTCCCTCTGTGTCCTAGTTGCTGACAGACTCACCCGAGTGGATTTACACCATGCCCTCGGGCCTCTGCCCAGGGTTGGAAAAGGATGAACCCAACTGTGGTGACTCAGGCTAGCTGATTACTTGATGGTGGCCCAAGGTCAAGGAAACTGATACAGGGACTCAGGCTAGAGCCTCTCATTTTTTTTTTTTTTTTTTGACAGGCAGAGTGGACAGTGAGAGAGAGATACAGAGAGAAAGGTCTTCCTTTGCCGTTGGTTCACCCTCCAGTGGCCACCGCGGCTGGCGGGCTGCTTTTTCCTGGTCTCCCATGGGGTGCAGGGCCCAAGCACCTACCATCCTCCACTGCACTCCCTGGCCACAGCAGAGGGCTGGCCTGGAAGAGGGGCAAGCGGGACAGAACCTGGCGCCCCAACCGGGACTAGAACCCGGTGTGCCAGTGCCGCTAGGCGGAGGATTAGCCTAGTGAGCTGCGGCGCCGAGCCTGTCATTTTTACACGCGGAAGACGAGGAAATGTGTTTGCAGATCCTACACACATTGGAGCACACCTTGTACATAAAGCACACAGACATAGTCAATATTTTTCCTAACAGTTTTTAAAAAGTCTTATTTATTTGAAAGTCAGAGCGACTGGGAAGGAGAGACAGGGAAAGAGAGATTGTCCGTTCTCTGGTTCATTCTCCAAATGACCACAATGGATGGAGCAGGGCCTGGATGAAGCCAGGAGACTGGAGCTGCATCTGGGTCTCCCTCACGGGAGGCAGGGGCCCAAGCACTGGAGTCAGCTTCCATTGCTTCCCAGGCGCATTCTCAGGGGGCTGGGTGAGAAGTGGAGCAGCTGGGACTCAAACCGGTGCTCAGAGCGGGATGCCTGTGGCTTCTTCACCCACTGCACCCTAACAGCAGCGCTTCCTAAGGACAGCGAGGGAGGGCATCAGCAGGCGTTTGGTGCTAGTAACTCAGAGGTGCCCTCTGTCTTCTGTCTTGATTGTGTGATGGGCAGCAGAGGGGAAGTGAGGACTCAGCCTGGAGGCACAGGAGGTCGCGTGCCCTTGGCTGCCCCACAATGGGGATGGAAGCTGCTTGTGACAAGCCGCCCCCAGGAGCGGCTGCCTTGTGTGAACTGGGTTTTGCAGGGATATCATTCCTTTCAGGATCCCAGACTCCTGCCACGCTGGTTAGTCTCCGCCTCACCGCCATCAACCCCAGCTGCACCTTGCCTAACTGATATACGTGCAAGCTGCTTTCTAGTTTAATGAAGAATCTCTGGAGACAAATTTCATTTGATTTTTAACCTTATCTCATGTAACCACTAATGATAATTAAAAATTATTCTAATTTTAAAAAATCATGCTTTTTTGATGTGTTGTTATGAGGATATTAGTGTGTCACTGACAAGACCAGTGGCTCCACATATTTCCAAAGCAGGAACATAATAAAATGAGATTTCTCCCTAACTTCAGTGTTACTGCAGTAATGGGGATTTGGGAATTAAAGTGAACATTTCTGGAAACATCTTTCTCTTGGCAAACGTAGGCTCAGAAACAGCCGGAGTAGGTACCCTCACGCCACACCAAGAGCGGGCTGAAAATGTAAAACTCAAGAAGACCCACGGCTTTGCCATTGTTGACACGTTGAGAGCCCATTAGTTATAGTGTGGTTGAGAACACTCTGATTTGAAATAATTGTGTCAACAAAAAAATTAAATGGAAACAGTGAAGATACTCTCACTTTATTTGGAAGAGGAAGAGAAATGTTTCATAGTAAGCCACACCATGTGCTTTAATGATGTTTTTGAGGGTATTGCTAAGAGCAGACGGCATGTGATTTATTTGTATCAACAAGCACCCTTTTGAGAGCACAAACGTGATGTGGCTAATGATTACAGCAACACAGCAGCCTCATCCGGATGCATCTTTCCTATCCAGCCCAGTAGCTCCCCCGAAGAGTGGACTTGCAGAATCCAAGAACAACTTTGTAAATCCTGTTTCCTCAGGAATGCATCAGAGTTGCTAATGCCTATGTTGACCTTGGCCTGTTTCTGATATGTTTAGGCACTTGTGTGTGTGTGTGTGTTTACGTTCTTATATATTTTGTTTTTAAGGTTGAGCTGTGAAACAAGAGTGCCTAGTTTAAATGGCAGTAGGTTTGCTATTTTGAATTGTGTACTCAAAATTTGTTAAAGGTGCTTAATGACAGAACATGAAAATAGGGATGATGAAGGTTCTGCTTGATTGGCTTAGGTGTAGGCAGCACATGCCTTAGGGTGGGGCCCTGTGGGTGGAGCCTGTGTCCTGAGCACTATAAAAGGCCAGAGACTCAGAGCTCCAAGTCCCTTCAGGGAGGAGCCCAGAGCAGGAGAGGTGAAGGATCTGGCAGGGGCCTCTCAGACCTCCAAGCAAGTCTCCAGCTCAAGGTGAGTTGTCTGTCTTCTGGGCCAGATCCACAGCCCATTTCTCTTTGGCGACCACTTGTTTTCCCAACTCTCTTGCCTTTGGATGTTAGGAAGGGAAGAGCCAGTCTGTCCTAGTTCACAGAGCTCTGCTCAGCTTCCACTCCAACATCATTTAAAAGTTTAGTTTCACTTCAGGTCACTTTTTTTTTTTAAATATTTTATTTATGTATTTGAGAGGTAGATTTACAGACAGTTTGAGGGAGAGACAGAGAGGAAGGTCTTCCTTCTACTGCTTCACTCCCCAAAAGGGCGTAACAGCCGCAGCTGTGCCAATCTGAAGCCAGGAGCCAGGAACCTCTTCCTGGACTCTTGTACGGGTGCAGGGGCTCAGGAACTTGGACCATCTAACACTCCTTTCCCCGGCCACAGCAGAGAGCTGGATTGGTAGAGGAGCATCCTGGACTAGAACCAGAGCCCAAATAGGATGCAGGCAACCAGGCAGAGGATTGAATTACTGGGCCATGATGCTGGCCCCATTCAGGTCACTTTTCATATGTGAATGCATTTTTCTTTAGGAGGAGGGGGAGGAGGAGGATAAGTGTGTGCAGCATAAGTATGTGTGCAGCATGAATCCCATCTTCCTTTTCTAGCATTAAATCATAAAAATTTTCTAGGTTTTTACTTAAATCCTAAAGTAAATGCGTGTACTATTTTTACTAATTTCATGATACCTAACTAAAACATTTTTCATTGATAGATAATTAGATTCTGATCATAATACCATAAAACAACTGGCTGTGCATGGTTAGTTTTCTCAGGTTTTTTGGATGTATCCCATGGTAAGACAGGCAAGCTCTTTCAGACTGAAAAAACACCGTGGTCAATTTGTTTGAAAAAGAAGGATGCATGTTGTGTGTGTCTGTTGGTTTGTTGTTGTTGATTAAAATTATTTGCATTTTTATCAAATTTTAAAAAATACTTCAAAGGTGTTTAAAACAGTGATTAAGCACTCTCTGGATAATGTGGCATTTTTTAACACATTTGAAAGGAAAGAGTTATTTTTTAAAGTCAGAGAAAACGTGAGGGATAGAGAGAGAGATCTCCCCTCAATGGGTTCAGTTCCCCCGATGACCTCAGCCCCTGGGCTTAGGCCAGGCTGAAGCCACGACCCAGGAACTCCATGCAGGTCATCCACCGGGGTGGCAGGAACCCAGGTGTTTGAGCCATCTTCTGCTGCTTTCCTAGGCTCATTAGCAGGGAGCTGGATCAGAAGTGGAGCAGATAAGCCTCCAACGGCTGCTCCAATTAGGATGCCAATGACATGCAGGCCCCTTGCATCAGGTTTATACACAGTGTGCTGCTCAGGGGACAGTGCTGTGGCATACTGGGGAAAACTGCCGCCTGCAGTGCCAGCATCACATATGGGTGCCAGTTTGAGTCCCGGCTGCTCTTCTTCTTATCCAGCTCTCAGCTGTGGCCCAGGAAAGCAAATTCTTGGGACCCTGCACCACGTGGGAGACCAGAGGAAGCTCCAGGTTCCTTTCTTTGGATTGGCCCAGCTCCCGCGGTTGTGGCATTTGGGGAGTGAAACAATAGACTGAAGACCTTTCTTTCACTCTCTTTGTAGATAAATAAATATTTATTTGTACTGATCGATTCTGGATAATTAATGTTTCCCTTTCTGTGTCTTTACTTGGAATAGGATAATGCGATGTCAGGAAACTTATATGTGTTATAGCTTCCAAAGTCTTTAAGTTCCATGTGGGAACATATTCTATTATTTTACCTGTCTGCATTTGCAGAGTTTAGTGGAATCACTGAGCATGGGAACCTCTGAAATGTGTCATTGGCTGGAGCTGAGAGAAGATGCTGAAGGCTCCCTGGTGGTTCTTGTCCTCCTTTTCAACAGTGTGGCCTTGGTTGCATCCATGGCTTAATCCTTGGACTGTGATAGTGACTGGTCTTTCTTGTGTGATTCGATTATCCAACCACAACAGAATGTGGGATTTGTGAAGTCTTGGTGGGAGCTCTGCCAGTTATTCATGCAGGTCCTTTTGCAGGGAGATCTTCAGGATTTGATGCTCACAGAGGCTGTGCAGACTTCAGTGCTGGTTCTGATCATGGGGCTTTCCCTCCTCCAGTCAGCCATGCCCAGCTGTCAGAGTTAATCCATCCAGAGAATGCTAACCATGGACAGAAGGCCAGGGAGGAGGCTCTAGGTGAACTGGAGGTTCTGAAACTGTGGGAGCAGCTGGAGGGACTGGGGGCATCTTCTTGGTCAGGAGCGTCTTCTTGGTTGGTGCTCAGCTTATTTTATTGAGGAGTTGATGGCAATGATGATATTTTTATTCAAATTCACTCAAGGATTAGATTTTTTAGAATTTTTCAGCATTTCTTCTGATGCTGCTTTGTCAGTAGAATTAATTCAACCAAGACATTCATCTTGCAGTGGATTTTGCTGTGAAGATGTTACATGATTTTCTGTACATTCTGGTTGCATTTCGATGAGGAAATTCTTTCTTCTGGACTGCAGGTGACCAGCGCCATACTGACTGGGGTGGAGACTGCATCCTATCAAGGTCTCATGGAACACCCACCTGGGCTCAGTTCCCACACAGAGAAGCTCTAGTCAGAGCAGACAGCTACTCCTGAGAGAGACCCCAAACAAGACTCCACACAAGGTAAGCTGCCTTGTGGCAATGACAATCTCTCCTGTCCTCATTCTCTTGTCATCACTAGGGCTTTGGGGCATTTTTGTTTGCATTACAAGTGATTCCATTACTAGGACTCTCTGTGGACTGGATGTCACCTCCATGTTTCTGCATCCATTTATGTTCTTTAATTTGCATTGATTTAGATACGTCCTGATCACTGCAGAGCAGACGGTGCACTGAGGGCTCCTGACCAACTCCAGAAGCTGCTAAAGGGAACTGCCACCAGGTCACTGCCAAGGCCTGCTCCTCCGCTCCTCCAGGACCATGGCTAAGAACCTGCTAGCAGCGACCACCTGTCCAATTTGCCTGGGATATTTCTCATGTCCCGTCTCTCTCTCCTGTGGACATGTCTTCTGCTTAGATTGCCTTCGAGTCTGGGTGTCAGGAAGAGAGGATTTCGTGCTGGTTTGCCCCACATGTCGCTCAGTCAGCGAGAGAGTACCTATGGAAGAGTGGCAAATCAGAAACCTGACCTTGCTAACCAGGCATCATGCTGGTCTCCTGGAGCAGAGTCTGCTCCTTAGTGAGGAGGTTCTGAGGTTCCAGGAGGACGAGGTCCTGGACACAGCTACCGCACACTCCCTCCTTGAGCTCTCCAGCGACCTGAGGAGCGTTGAATGTGGGAAGACCTGCCACAACCTGCTGGAAGACCCCAGTAGTTTCCCTCACCTGGTCTGCATCCAGGGAAACACCTGCTTCTCCTGGGGCCGCCATTACTGGGAGGTTGAAGTAGGAGAAGCCAAGGAGTGGTCCCTGGGTGTCTGGCAAGTGTCAGCTGACACAAAGAGAAATGGTGATTTAACCTCCGACCACGGTTTCTGGATCATCTTTGTAGAGGGAGGACTCATTCACCCCAGCACCAACACAGAAGTAATCGTTCCTGCAAGCCCTAGTCTTCACCGCGTAGGAGTTTTCCTGGATGTGGATTTGGGAGAGATCAAGTTTTTTGATGTTGGAAATAAAGCTCTCATCTACATGCACAGGTTCCTCTCCACCGTGGAGCCTTTTCATCCGTTCTTCTGTTTTGTACCTTTTTAATGTGCCACTGGTGCCCCCCTGAGCATCTGCCTAGAACGTTCAGCCCATCTGCAAGATCTCAAGTGAAAAAGACCTTTGGCCCTTGGTCAGGATGACCAGGAAGACACAATGTTAGCATATACTGTCAACATTTGATAGACAGTTTATAGATTGTAGATTCTTGTGGTGGAATAATTGCATAGCATTTTTGAACAAGGCGGTAGATATGCAACTAACTGACGTCTGTATTTTGAGTAGATTTCCTCACTAAATAGCTCTGTAGTCTTAGGGGACACTAGGCACTGGGACCTATGTTTGCACGTCTCTGAATGGGAGTAAGGATCTCTAAGAGCCAAAACGTTGTGACAATGGCGAGACAACACCGTACACTTGTTTCTTAGTAGATAGAGACAGAGAATATTAGTTTTACGTTGATTGTACATTTTATGGGTAGACATGTTTTTCATGAATGTATTCTCTTTTCTGCACAATTCCCAAAAATGATAGTTGTCAGGAGATAACGTATGAAGCTTCCCATTTGTAATTCTCAAAACACAGCTGCACAAGGATTCCTGAAAGATGAAAACTGTGACTAAGTTATATTGGTGCTGACTCATGCTTATTCTCCTGGAGTTGCCCTGGGCCCCCTTCAACGAATAACTTAGTGTGTTGTTGTCAAAGGGCACTGAAGTGGCCGGCTCTGTGGCACAGCATGTAAAGCCTCCGTGAGCAGTGCAGACATCCCATGTGGGCGCTGGTTCAAGTCCTGGCTGCTAGTCCTGGGAAAGCAGTAGAAGATGGCCCAATTTCTTGGTCTTCTTCACCCACGTGGGATACCTGGAAGAAGCTTCTGCCTCCTGGCTTTGGATCAGCACAGCTCTGGCTTTGGCATCCAATTGGGGAGAGAACCAGTGGATGGAAGCCCTCTCTCTCTCTCTCTCTCTTTCTCTCTATGACTCTCTCTTTCTATGCCTCTCCTTCTTTCTCTGTGCAACTCTGGTTTTTTAAAATCAATCAGTCAATAAATCTTTAAGAAATTAAAGCGATTGGATTTATGAGCATTAAAAATAAATCTTAAGAAAAGTCTTATTTGAAAGACTCATGGTCTGTGGTCAACCTGTGATTACTTTTGTTTTGTAATCAGTAGAACTTCCAGGGGTTCTTTGATGGCAGTCATGGCGTCACACAGTTTCAGGGAGGTGCTAATGACTTCCTTGCAAAACTTCAGAGAAAATTTACATGTATAAGTGTGATTGAGAGTTTTTTTGCACAATTAACTGATGAACGACAAAACAACAGTAAAGGACATCTGAATTATTTAAGTTGCAGGGAAAGGCCATTTAAAGTCAGTCTCTAAATACTACCAAATGGGGCCGGCACAGTGGCTCATGGGTAAAACCACCACTTGCAGTGCCAGCATCTGGGCATCCCATGCGGGCACGGGTTCCAGTCTTGGCTGCTCCACTTCCCTTCCAGCTCTCTGCTGTGGCCTGGGAAAGCACAGAAATGGCCCATGTCCTTGGGCCCCTGCACTACGTGGGAGATCCGGAAGACGCTAGTGCAGGGTCCCAAGGACTTGTTCCATCTTCTCCTGCCTTCAGGTGGAGGAGGGAGCTGGATTGGAAGTGGAGCAGTTGAGACTTGAACTGGTGCCCATATGGGATGTTGGCACTGCAGGCAGTGGCTTTATGTACTACGCCACAGTGCCAGTCCCAAATGACTGTTTCAGTATGTATCCTGTGCATGTATTGTCTCATTTAAAAATGTAAGTGATGGTTAAGCTTGTCATTATAAAACAATTTGAAAGCATGTCATTGTAAAAACGAAAAGAAAAGAAAGGTAGGAGGGAGGAAGGGTATTATGCTCTTAAAACAGCCTATGAAATGTGTTCCCTTTATATAAACAAAAAAAATATGAAATGGGGATGCTATCCAACTAACATTTATGTATCTCCACTAAAGCTGTTTGGAGGAAGAAATTAAAGAAATAAATAAAAATGTGAGGTATTGGAGCTATCACCTATGATGGTGGCATCTCATATAGGCACCGGATCCTGTCCCAGCTGCTCCACTTCCCATTCAGCTGCAGCTAATGAGCCTGAGAAAGCAGCAGAAAATGGCCCAAGTGTTTGGGACCCTGCCACCCAGGTGAGAGGCCAGGATGAAGCTTTTGGAGTTGCCCTGGCCAACCAGTGGTGGTTGTGGCCATCTGGGGTGAAAACCAGAAGTTAGAAGCTTCTTTCTCTCTCTCTCCTTCTGTACCTCTCCTCTCACCCTCTCTCTGTAACTGTGGCTTTCAATATGAATAAATCTTAAATAAGGCATAACAACTCAAACTATGTATACACTACAGAAACCATCCTAAATATTTATCAAAGTACAATTTGTGTTAAAGAGAAACTTTTTCCATAGAAAAAATGATAAAAAATTTTGTTTGGGACATCACCTTGAAAATGTACATAGTAATTAAAATTAGTGTAATATCACATTATATGAGGGTACTTCAAAAGGTCATGGAAAATATTATTTAAAGGTGCTTATTTTGATGCAAAAAACTGGAATCCAAACACAGATTTTTCATATTTATTTTCCATGAGTTTTTAAGAACTCATATATGTATGGATTTCAACTTTTCTTCACCAAAATAAATTTATCTTTTAAATGCAATTTCTGCCCAGTGTTTGGAGTAGCCGCATACATAATACAAACATCAGGTAAGCATAGCAAATAAGCACGCTTCTTCACCCAAGCAGATAGATCAAATGATTTTTCTAACGTGATATTACAAAACTCCCATTCTAATTTCTGGTCAGCTTTGGCAGCAAGGCCATACACAGGATGCTCTGGGCAACAAATCTTCCGAGTTTTCCAAGGGCTCACTTCCCCTTTGACACTAAGCAGCTCTCCAAAGGAGTATGTATTCATTTTCACCTTGCTATTGGTTTGGAAAGTTACTACACATCTGTGATCTCTACAATGCAGCCCCTTCTGAAAAGGATGGTTCCTCTCCTTGTGGGAGCAAGCCCGATGATCTCCCCACGCTGAGAGACAACAGGCCCGCAGAGGAGCAGACTGACAGGAGCCCAGAGCAGACTCCCTGGGGACTGAGGAAACTCATCAAGATACAGAAGCCCTCTGAGGGAGTGCTGTGCCAGAGCCGAGCCAGGAGGCCGGGGACTGCCCTGCTGCTCAGAATGTGCAGAACCTGCTGCTAGACCGAGGCTCAGACTGAAGCTTGGAGACCATCAGTGCCTCTGAACATGGGCCCCCTAGTCAGTGCGGAGGACTCCCGGCCCGGGCAGGCGTGAGAGGAAATTGGCAGGAGGCCATTGATGTGGACTCAGACACTGCAAGCCCATGGGGAGCTGAGCTGCAGTGGCTGCGCCTTCGTTAACTGCAGGAGGCTTGGACCCAGTTAGCCAGTTAAGCTGTTAGCAGCGATGCTGTCTTTAACCCACATGTGAGTTTCCTGTAAGTGCTGCCGGAACACGTTTTGGTGGAAGTTTTGTGAAGCTGCTTCACTTCTGTGGACATCCAGATTCAAGAATCATTTTGTTTGGTTCTGATTGGTTCTGTCTTGTTTGTGATTGTAAAAGTGAAAGCTGAATTTATTAGTCTAAGATTTTTCTTTTTCACAAGATTTTAGCATAGTATAGGGGCAGAGTGTAGGGAGAGAATAGAGGGGCTGCAGGTGAGGAGAGCCCTGGTTGATTTTACTTTTTTTTTTTTTTTTTTTTTTTTTTTTGCAGATAAGAGTTAGACAGTGAGAGAGTGAGACAGACAGAAAGGTGTTCCTTCCATTGGTTCACTCCCTAAAAGAAAGCTACGGCCGGTGCTGTTTGGATTTGAAGCCAGGAGCCAGGTGCTTCCTCCTGTTCTCCCATGCAGGTGCAGGTTCCCAAGCTCTTGGACCATCCTCCACTGCCCCCCTGGGCCACAGCAGTGAGCTGGACTGGAAGAGGAGCAGCTGGGGCTAGACCCCGGCGCCCATATGGGATGACGCTGGCATAAGGGGAGCAATAACCAAGTGAGCCATGGCACCAGCCCCTGTTTTTCTACTTTTAACAAATTCTTTCTGAATTTATTTGGAGAGAGAGCAATAGGAAATCCCAGGTAGGTAGGGTACCAGGGGCCACAACTTAAAACTGTGTGCAGAAGGACAAGAAATAGAATAACAAAGTAAAACATCAGGCGTTTTATTGCAAAGAAAAACATCAATTGTACAAATGAAAATAAAATCACAAGTGTAAAAGCAACTTCCAAAACCATTTTTGGAGTATAGATGTCAAAGAGTTCACATGAGTTCACTCCCCAATTGTCCAAAATGGCCAGAGCTGTGCTGATTTGAAGCCAGGGGACAGGAGCTTCTTCGGTATCTTCACGTAGTGTAGGTTCCCAAGCACTTGGACCATCCTCCACTGTCCTCCTGGGCCACAGCAGAGAGCTTGACTGGAAGAGGTGTAGCCGGGGCTAGAACCCGGTGCCCATATGGGATGACGCTGGAATAAGGGGAGCAATAACCAAGTGAGCCACGGTGCCGACCCCTCTTTCTCCACCTTTAATAAATTCTTTGTGAATTTGTTTGGAGAGAGAACAATAGAATCTCCCATTAACTGGTTCATTCCCCTGGGTCAGGATCAAAGGCTGGAATTCTATCCAGGTCTCCCTTGCGGGTGTAGGAATATCATTACTTGAGCTGCAATGCTAAGTCTTTTGGGAAGGATTTCTAGAAAGATTCTAGAACATACTGAAAAACCAGCTTACTTTGAGGCAGAAATCAGCTGAGAAGTGGTTGACTCAGGATCAGAAAAATACAAGACAGAAGACTTGGACAAATCAATGAGAGGCTTCATTGGGTCTAAGGATTCAAAATGCAGGTGAGGTAGGGTACCAGGGGCCCAACTTTAAACTGGGTGTGGGAAGGACATGAAATAGAATAACCAAGAAACACCAGGCATTTTCTATGTTTTATTGCAAACTAAAACGTCAATTGTACAAATGGAAATAAAATCATACATGCAAAATCAACCTCAAAAACCATTTTGTTTATACATGTCTAAGAGTTAACATGAGTGACAAGAATTCTTATAGTGGAGCATGAGCAGCAGTGTCCTGAGGCTGGAACTGGCTGGGAGATGCTCTTTGATCTCAGAGGGGGCAGGCATTTCTGCAGGTGAAAGCACACCCATGGGCAGGGGTTCAGGGATCCAAGGTCAGAGCACCCATTTCTCCCTGTGCAACAATGGCAGAAGGCCCAGAATGCTCTGCCATTTCCCCACCTTGACATTCTGATGAGCACACGGCTACCACATTACCTGTCACATGACAGTGCCACTTTGACAACCACACACTAAGTTATTCCTTGAAGGGGGCCCAGGGCAACTCCATGAGAATAAGCATGAGGCAGCACTGATATAACTCAGTCACGGTTTTCATCTTTCAAGAAATTTTATGGAGCTGTGTTTTGAGAATATACAAATGGGAAGCTTAATACTTTATCTCTTGAGAACTATCATTATCAGAAATTATGTAGAAAGAAGAATAGATCCATGAAAAAACATTTCTACCCACAAAATGTGCAATCTACTTAAAACTAATATTCCCTCTTTGCTATCGACTATGAAACACACATCTTGCAATTATCACAAAGTTTTGGCTCTTAGAGATCTAGATTCCCGTTCAGAGACAAGCAAACAGAGGTCTCAGTGCCTAGTGTCCCCATAGGCTACATAGCTATTTAGTGAGGAAATCTACTCAAAATACGGAGGTCGTTTAGTTGCAAAACTACCGACTTGTTCAAAAATGCTATGCAATTGTTGCACCACAAGAATCTACAATCTATAAACTGTCCACCAAATGTTGACAGTATATGCTAACATTGTGTCTTCCTGGCCATCCTGACCAAGGGCCAAAGGTCTTTTTCACTTGAGAGCTTGCGGAAGGGCTGAAACTTCTAGGCAGATGCTCAGTGGGGCACCAGTGGCACCTTCTCTTGGAAGTTCCAGACAGAAGAACGGACGCAAAGGCTCCAAGGTGGGGAGGAACCTGTGCATGTAGATGAGAGCTTTATTTCCAACATCAAAAAACTTGATCTCTCCCAAATCGACATCCAGGAAAACTCCTACGCAGTGAAGACTAGGGCTTGCAGGAACGATTACATCTGGGACAGAGCAGGGGTGAATGAGTCCTGCCTTCATGCAGATGATCCAGAAACCGTGGTCGGAGGTTAAATCACCCTTCCACTTCCTGTCGACTGACTCCTGGCAGACACCCAGGGCCCACTCCCTGGCTTCTCCTACTTCAACCTCCCAGTAATGGCGGCCCCAGGAGAAGCAGGGGTTGCCCAGGACGCAGACCAGGTGAGTGAACCTCCTGGTGTCTTCCAGCTGGTTGTGGCGGGTCTTCCCACACTGGACGCTCCTCAGATCGCTGGAGAGCACAAGATCGGAGTGGGCGGTAGCTGCGTCCAGGGTCACGTCCTCCTGGAACCTCAGCTCTTCACTGAGGTGCAGATGCTGCTCCAGGACAGGACCATGCTGCCTGAAGTTATTGGTCAGAGCTTTGATTCTGCACTCTTGCACAAGTGGCTTCCCGTTGATTGAGCGACAGATGTGGCAGACCTGCTCTCTTTCTGAATTGTAGTTTTCGAAGCATTCTAAGCAGAAGACATGTCCACAGGAGAGAGAGACAGGACATGAGAAGTATTCCAGGCAAATTGGACAGGTGATTGCTGCTAGCAGGTTCTTAGCCATGGTCCCAGGGGAGCGGGGGAGCAGGCCTTGGCAGTGACCTGGTGGCAGTTCCCTTTAGCAGCTTCTGGAGTTGGTCAGGAGCCCTCAGTGCACCGTCTGCTCTGCAGTGATCAGGACGTATCTAAATCAATGCAAATTAAAGAACATAAATGGATGCAGAAACATGGAGGTGACATCCAGTCCAGAGAGTCCTAGTAATGGAATCACTTGTAATGGAAACACTCAAAAACTCACCAAAACCCAAGTGATGACAAGAGAATGAGGACAGGAGAGATTGTCATTGCCACAAGGCAGCTTACCTTGTGTGGGGTCTTGTTTGGGGTCTCTCCCAGGAGTAGCTGTCTGCTCTGACTAGAGCTTCTCTGTGTGGGAACTGAGCCCAGTTGGGTGTTCCATGAGACCTTGATAGGATGCAGTCTCCACCCCAGTCAGTATGGCGCTGGTCACCTGCAGTCCAGAAGAAAGAATTTCCTCATCGAAATGCAACCAGAATGTACAGAAAATCATGTAACATCTTCACAGCAAAATCCACCGCAAGATGAATGTCTTGGTTGAATTAATTCTACTGACAAAGCAGCATCAGAAGAAATGCTGAAAAATTCTAAAAAATCTAATCCTTGAGTGAATTTGAATAAAAATATCATCATTGCCATCAACTCCTCTATAAGAAGAAGCCAAGAAGATGCTCCTGACCAAGAAGATGCCCCCCTGTCCCTCCAGCTGCTCCCACAGTTTCAGAACCTCCAGTTCACCTAGAGCCTCCTCCCTGGCCTTCTGTCCATGGTTAGCATTCTCTGGATGGATTAACTCTGACAGCTGGGCATGGCTGACTGGAGGAGGGAAAGCCCCATGATCAGAACCAGCACTGAAGTCTGCCCAGCCCCTGTGAGCGTCAAATCCTGAAGATCTCCCTGCAAAAGGACCTGCATGAATAACTGGCAGAGCTCCCACCAAGACTTCACAAATCCCACATTCTGTTGTGGTTGGATAATGGAATCACACAAGAAAGAGCAGTCACTATCATAGTCCAAGGATTAAGCCATGGATGCAACCAAGGCCAGACTGTTGAAAAGGAGGACAAGAACCACCAGGGAGCCTTCAGCATCTTCTCTCAGCTCCAGCCAATGACACATTTCAGAGGTTCCCATGCTCATTGATTCCACTAAACTCTGCAAATGCAGACAGGGAACATAGAGAATTGGAAGTTACAAAACATGTAAGCTTCCTATATATATATATATATATAGCATTATCTTATTCCAAGTAAAGACAAAGAAAGGGAAACATTAATTATCCAGAATCGATCAGTACAAATAAATATTTATTTATCAACAGAGAGAAAAAGAAAGTCTTCAGTCCACTGTTTCCCTCCCCAAATTCTTCAACCACTGGAGCTGGGCCAATCCAAAAAAGGAACCTTGAGCTTCCTCTGGTCTCCCACGTGGTACAGGGTCCCAAGAATTTGCTTTCCTGGGCCACAGCTGAGAGCTGGATTAGAACAAGAGCGGCTGGGACTCAAACTGGCACCCATATGTGATGCTGGCACTGCAGGCGGCAGTTTTCCCCAGTATGCCACAGCACTGTCCCCTGAGTAGCACACTGTGTATAAACCTGATGCAAGGGGGCTGCATGTCATTGGCATCCTAATTGGAGCAGCCGTTGGAGGCTTATCTGCTCCACTTCTGATCCAGCTCCCTGCTAATGAGCCTAGGAAGCAGCAGAAGATGGCTCAAACACCTGGGTTCCTGCCACCCCGGTGGAAGACCTGCATGGAGTTCCTGGGTCGTGGCTTCAGCCTGGCCTAAGCCCAGGGGCTGAGGTCAACAGGGGAACTGAACCCATTGAGGGGAGATCTCTTTCTCTCTCTATCCCTCACTGTTTCTATGACTTTAAAAAAATGACTCTTTCCTTTCAAATGTGTTGAAAATGCCATACTATCCTAGAGTGTGCATAATCACTGTTTTAAACACCTTTGAAGTGTTTTTAAAATATGATAATAATGCAAATAATTTTAATCAACAGCAGCAACAACAACAAAAATCCCACAGACACACACAACTGCATCCTTCTTTTTAAGGCAAATTTATCATGGTATATTTTCACAGTCTGAAAGAGCTTGCCTAACTCATCATGGGACACTTTCAAAAAAGCTGAGTAGAAATCTGACCAAGCATAGCCAGTTGTTTTATGGTGTTATGATCAGAATCTAATTATCCATCAATGAAAAATGTTTTAGTTAGGTATCATGAAGTTAGTAAAAATAGTACGTGCCTTTACTTTAGGTTTTAAGTGAAAACCTGGACAAATTTTATGAGTGATGCTAGAAAAGGAAGATGGGATTCGTGCTGCACACACTTATCCTCATCCTCCCCTCCTCTTGAATAAAAATGCATTTTCACATGAAAAGTGAGCTGAATGGGGCCAGCATCATGTGTCATTAACTTAACCCTCTGCCTGCTTGCCTGCATCCCATATGGGCTCTGGTTCTAGTCCAGGATGCTCCTCTTCCAATTCAGCTCTCTGCCAGGGCCTGGGAATGCAGTGGAAGATGGCCCAAGTTCCTGGGCCCCGTACCCACACAGAAGACAAGGAAGAGGCACCTGGATCCTGGCTTTGGATCCCCACAATTCTGGCCATTGCGTCTCTGGGGAGTGAACCAGCAGAAGGAAGACCTGTCTCGCTGTCTCTCCCTCTCACTGTCTGTAACTCCACCCCTCAAATAAATAACTAAAACTTAAAAATTAAAGTGTTGGCTGGTGCCATGGCTCACTTGGCTAATCCTCTGCCTGCAGGGCGGTCATCCTGGGTTCTAGTCCCGGTTGGGGCACCGGATTCTGTCCCGGTTGCTCCTCTCCCAGTCCAATCTCTGCTGTGGCCTGGGAAGGCAATGGAGTATGGCCCAAGAGCTTGGGCCCTGCACCCGCATGAGAGACCAGGAGAAGAACCTGGCTCCAGCCTTCAGATCAGCTCGGTGTGGCAACAGAAACAAGCCGGTCCTAGCTTCATTTGGGGGATGAACCAACTGAAAAGGAATACCTTTCTCTCTGTCTCTCTCTCACTGTCCACACTGCCTGTCTGAGCAGAGCTCTGTGAACTAGGACAGACTGGCTCTTCCCTTCCTAACATCCAAAGGGAAGAGAGTTGGGAAAACAAGTGGTTGCCAAAGAGAAATGGGCTGCGGATCTGGCCCAGAAGACAGACAACTCACCTTGAGCTGGAGACTTGCTTGGAGGTCTGAGAGGCCCCTGCCAGATCCCTCACCTCTCCTGCTCTGGGCTCCTCCCTGAAGGGACTTGGAGCTCTGAGTCTCTGGCCTTTTATAGTGCTCAGGACACAGGCTCCACCCACAGGGCCCCACCCTAAGGCATGTGCTGCCTACACCTAAGCCAATCAAGCAGAACCTTCATCATCCCTATTTTCATGTTCTGTCATTAAGCACCCTTAACATTTCTGAGTACACAATTCAAAGTTTTGTAACTCGAAGTAGGAAACCTACTGCCATTTAAACTAGACACTCAGTTTCCCAGCTCAACCTTAAAAACAAAATGTATTAGAGAGTAAAAACAGAAAAAAAACAGTGCCTAATCCTAATCAGATCCTGGCCAAGGTCATCATAGGCATTAACATCTCTGATGCATTCCTGAGTAAACAGGATTTACCAAGTTGTTCTTGGATTCTGCAAGTCCACTCTCAGGGGAAGCTACTGGGCTGGATAGGGAAGATGCATCCGTGTGAGGCTGCGGTGCTGCTGTAATCATCAGCCACATCATGTGTGTGCTCTGAAAAGGGTGCTTGTTGAAACAAATAAATCACATGCCGTCTGCTCGGAGCGATACACACAAAAACCTTATTTCTTTCTTTAAATGATGCATTTATTTATTTATTTGAGTCAGAGTTACTGAGAGAGCGAGAGACTGAGAGACGGGTCTTCCATCTGCTGCTTGACTCCCCAAATGGCCACAGTGGCTGGAGGTGCACTGGTCCCATGCCACAAGTCAGGAGCTTCTCTGAGGACAGCACTCGGGTGAGGGGCCCAACCACTTGGTCTTCTTCAGTTTTTCCAGGCCAGCAGGAGGGAGCTGGATGGAAGTGGGGGGCCTAACTTGAGCCAGTGCACTATAGGATGCCTGCACCTCAGGCAGAGGCTTTACCTGCTATATCACAGCACCGGTTCCAATAACCTGAATGACTTAGGGTTCCTGTTTTTTCTATGACACCAAACACACAGCAATGCTTTTAAAAGATGTATTTATTTTCTATGAACTAGGAGTTACAGAGAGAGGGACAGAGAGACAGAAGGAAAGAGAGAGAGAGAGAGAGAGAGAGAGAGAGAGAGATCTTCTATCCACTGGTTGACTCACCAAATGGCTGAAAAGGCCAGAGATGGGCAAGAGCAAGGCCAGGAGCCAGGAGCTTCTTCCACATCTGCCACTTGGGTGTAAAAACCCAAGCACTTGGGCCATTTTCCACTGCTGTCCCAGGTGAATTTAGCAGGGAGCTGGGTCAGAAGTGGAGCAGCTAGGACTTGAGCCAGCATCTATGTTGGAAGCCATTGCCAAAGGCAGTGGCTCATCCTGCTATGACACATCACCAGTCCCACAGCAAATGTTTTTAGCCTGGTGAATTTCCTTACATTATATACCTTCAACAGAAAGTCTCAAATGTTTGTTTTTAAATTTTACCCTCAGAAACTTATAATTTTTGTTTTGCAAACTCTGTGATTCCTATGTACTAGAAAATGCCTGAAATCACCCCCCAGATGAAGTCACCCCCTAAATGACCACAATGGCTGGAGTAGGACTGACCAAAGCCAGGAGCCAGCAGCTTCTTCCAGGTCTCCTGCTTGGGAGAAGGGGCCCAAGGACTTGGGCCATCTTCTGCTGCTTTCCCAGTTGCCTTAGATGGGATCTAGATCAGAAGGGGAGGCAGTCGGATTAGGAACCAGTGTCCCTATGGAATGCCCTTGCCTCAGGCGGCAGTTTAGCCTGCTAAACCACTGTGCTGTTCCCACAGCAATGTTTTTTTTTTTTTTTAACCTGGTGAATTTCCATACATTAATATCTACCGCAGAATGTCTCAAATTATTGTTTTTATTTTAACCTCAATATGCTTTATAATTTTTGTTTTACAAAACCTTGTAATTCCTGCATACGAGAAGATGCCTGAAATCATACATTTTCTGTAGCTGGATCTGTTGAGATGGTGTTAGGATTGACTTTAGTGAAGAAAAGCTTACTGGCCACAGGCATTTAGGGGGAAAATGGAGGACCTTGCAGATCTTCTCTCAGAGGGTCTCTGCATCCCAGGGTCCCTCTGACTGCTTGTCAAGGACCCCTGCTCCACACCAAGTTCCATAATTCCTCCCAGCAGCAGCAAGTCTTGGTTTCTGGGCAACCAGAGACTCTAAGGACGAAGCCAGCCATCATTTATATGGCTTCTGCCATCTCAAAACTAATGCACATGATGTGGCTTAATATGAAACTTTTTTTTTTCCTTTTCCAAATCAGGTGAGATTATCTTCACTGTTTCCATTTATTTTGTTTTCAAGATTATTTCAGATCAGATTGTGTTCAACCATTGCATAACAATAGGCCCTCAAAGTGTCAACAATGGCAAAACCATGGTTCTCCTTGAGTTTTACATTTTCAGCCCACGCTTGGTGTGGCCTGTGTGTACCCTCACATGCTGTTGTGGAGCCTATGTTTGCCAGGAGAATTATCTTTCCAGAAATATTCACATTAATTTCCAAATTCCTCATTACTGCAGTAACACTGAATTTAGGGAGAAATCTCATTATTATGTTAACGTTTTGGAAATATATGGAGCCACTTATCTCTGATACCTTAATAGCCTTAGAACAGCGTATCAAAATGCATTATCTTTTTTAAACTTTAGAATAATTTTTAATTATCATTAATTGTTCCATGATGAAGATTAAATCTCAAATGAAATTTGTTTCCTTGCTTTCATGATTAAAAAAGAGTACACATGTCATTTAGATAATCTGGGGACACTAGGTGCGGGCAAAGTGGCACAGTGGGTTAAAGCACAGGCCTCTGGTGCCGGCATAACATATGGGTTCCTATTTGAGTCCTGGCTGCTCCATTTCCAGTCCTGCCACCTGCTAATGTGCCTGGGAAAGCAACGGAGGCTGGTCCATGTCCTTGGGCCCCTACCACCATGTGGGACAAGGGGAAGAGGGTCCTGGACCCTGGCTTGAGCCTGGCCCAGCACCAGCTGTTGTAATCATTTGGGTTGTGAACCAGCTGATGCAAGACCTTGCTTTCTGTCTATACTTCTCTGTAACTCTGTCTTTCAAATAAATACAATAAATCTTAAAAAGAAATTTCAGTCTCTCCCTGGTTTTGTAAAAAATCTAAGAGTGCTTTCCTTAGAGTGGCATCATTGCAAAGCCATAGCTAATGACTAATTAGCAGAGTCAGCACAGAACTGTGAATGCAGCAGAGGATGCCTTATGCAGTTAAATGTATGTATGTTATTGGGCAGCAGAGTTAGACAGAGAAAGAGAGGGAGGGAGAAGTGGAGAGAGATCTTGCAACTGCTGGTTCACACCCCTAAATGGCCACAATGGCCAGAGTTGGCCAGATCAAAGCTAGGAGCCAGGAACTTCTTCCAGGTTTCCCACATGTGTGCAAAACCCCAAGAAGGTGGGATATTTTTCTGCTGCTTAGAAGGGTGCATTAGCAGGGATCTGAATCAGAGGAGGAGCAGCCAGGACATGAACCAGTGCCCAGATGAGATGCCACTGCCACAGGCAGCGGCTTTCCCTGCTATGACACAGCACTGGTCCCACAATGATTTTTTTTTAACTTGGTGAGTTTCTATACCTTAAATACCTACAGCAGAAAGTTTCATCATTTTATTTTAACCCTAAAACATTTATAATTTCTATTTGACAAAGGTCTGATTTCTACCATGTTTCTAAAGTTGTAATTATGTATGACGTTTGTAACTGTAAAACTGTATAGTTCTGAAGACATTCCAATGTCATTACTTCTAAGGGTACAGTTTAAAACCTTGCCATGGGACCCCAAGTCCCCTTTAGTTAGGTGGTAAAAATAGAACTTTAAGTGTTAAAGTAATCCTATGGATAGGATTAAATGATCATATAGATATAATCATATAGATAGAATTAAGTGTTGAAGTGATCATATAAATAGGAGTAAGGTTTGGTAAGAATAATAGTACATAATATTTAAAAGGAGCGACTTCTCCAACATGATAACCAGTCCATACAGTGGCTCATAGAATGACAATTGTTTTAAATAACACTCTGATCTTATTTTTTTCCTTTTTAAAAGATATTTATGTATTTAATTGAAAGTCAGATACAGAGAGAGGGAGACAGATCTTCCATCAGTTGGTTCACACCAAATGCCAAGAGCCAAGAGCTTCTTCCAGATCTCCCACATGTGTGGCAAGGACCCAAATGCTTGAGCCATCTTTGGCTGCTTTTCTCAGGCCATCAGCAGGGAGCTGGATCAGAAGTGGAGCACCCGGGACACAAACTGGCACCCATCTGGGATGCCAGCATTGCAGGTGGCAGCCTTCCCATCTACACAACACCAGGCCCAAAAGCTCCTTTGATGCAATATCATGACACATGATCTTGCATAAGTTATCTTGAAATCAGGAACGCATTTTTAGATACACAACAGGAGTCCCCGTGCATTAACCTCCAATGCAGGACCTATGACTTCAATGAGTTGTATTATGAGAGTAACAGTAAAATTTGTTCTCAAACTTTTATTTCATTTTAGTGTATTAAGTAGGAGATATTCTTATGTCTCATAATTTATAGTTATGTCTAAGTGCTCGCAAAAAATCTATCATTCTTGGGTTCTTCTTTAAAGTTAACTAGTTTCTCAAAAAAAAAAAAAAGAAGAAGAAGAAGAAGAGTGCTAAAAAGAAGGACATCCAAAGGCCTTTGATTGGCTCCATGGACCTTGGAAAAATTAATCTATGACTGAAAACTAGGCATTATTAAAAAAGCAAAAGTGACACCGAGTGACCGCTTAGTTTTTCTTTCTGGCTTCTATATAATTGTGGAAGGTTGCACCGCTCTACCTGTTACACTGTAAATGTGAGTCTCCAGTTCTCAGATTCGGGAGCAGGTGCACCTTAGGAGCAGGATCTGAGGCTGGACACTGTGGTCTATCAGCAGATACTGGCTGTTTCATAAACCCATGCCCCGGAATCTAGAGCGAATCCTCAAAGCCTGTGCTGATCAATCTAGGCTCCCCTCTAATGCCATTATTGGCTAAAAGTCTCTGTTATGTACTGCTTGCTTGTCTTTCATACTCAAAGGATTTCTGACTTTGGCAACAAACGTAGTGTTGTTAAGGCACCACTCAAGCTTCTGTGATTTCAGGCTATCATCATGCAATAGAAAACGTGATCACAAAAAAATCTATGATTACTGTGTGTTATAAGATGACTGAAATCCTACATTTTCTGTGGCTGGATCTGTTGAGATGGTGCTTGGATTGGCTTTAGTGAAGAGAAGCTTACTGGCCACAGGCATTTAGGGGGAAAATGGAGGACCTTGCAGATCTTCTCTCAGAGGGTCTCTGCATCCCAGGGTCCCTCTGACTGCTTGTCAAGGACCCCTGCTCCACACCAAGTTCCATAATTCCTCCCAGCAGCAGCAAGTCTTGGTTTCTGGGCAACAAAGGTCCCTAAGGATGAAGCCAGCCATCATTTGTATGGGTTCTGCCATCTCAAAACTAATGCACATGCTGTGGCTTAATATGAAACATTCTTCTTCCTCTTCCAAATAAAGTGAGATTATCTTCGCTGTTTCCATTTAATTTTTTGTTGGCAAAATTATTTCAAATCAGAGTGTTCTCTACCACAGTATAACTAATGGGCTCTCAAAGTGTTAACAACGGCAAAACCATGGTTCTCCTTGAGTTTTACATCTTTTGCCAGCTCTTGGTGTGGCCTGAATGTACCTTCACCTGCTGTTGCTGAGCCTATGTTTGCCACCATCAAGTAATCAGGTAGCCTTAGTCACTGCAATTGGGTTCATCCTTTTCTAGGCCCTGGGCAGAGGCCCAAGGGCACAGTGTAAATCCACTTGGGTGAGTCTGTCAGCAACTAGGACGCACTTGATACCCTCCGCCTCCTGTGGGGCTTTATTCTCTGTGGTTTAAGAGCTACAGGTGAGGGGCCGGCACCATGGTGCAGTAGGTTAATGCCTGCAGTGCCGGCATCCCATATGGGTGCAGGTTCCAGTCCCGGCTGCTCCCATTCCCATCCAGCTCCCTGCTGAGGCCCGAGAAAGCACAGAAATAGCCCAAGTCCTTGGGCCCCTGCACTACATGGGAGATCTGGAAGAAGCTCCTGGATCTGGGCTTCAAATCGGGACAGCTCCAGCCCTTCTTGACAATTTGGTAGTGAACCAATGAATGGAAGACCTCTCTGTGTCTCTCTCTCCCTCTGCCTCTGTTTCGCTTTCTGTGAAACTCTGACTTTCAAGTAAATACATCTTTGAAAAAGAAAAGAAAAGAGAAGAAAAGTAAAGAAAGGAAAAGAAGCTGCGACTTGTCTGCATTCACCTCGTTCTGGTACCAATTGCTTGGGATTCATGGAGAGGTGTTCTATGTGATTATGTATGTATGTTACCTAAATGTTAATTTAGTTCAGGTATTGCTTTCTACCTTGCTTTTTTCGCTTGGTAATATTCATTTATATTATGTATTTTATATTATATATTTATATGATATTAGGTAGAGAGGTCTTCCATCTGCTGGCTCACTCCGCAATTGGAGCAAGAGGCAGAGCTGTGCCAATCTGAAGCCAGGAACCAGGAGCTTCTTCTGGGTCTCTCACACCGGTGCAAGGGCCCAAGTATTTGTGCCATCTTCTCCTGCATTCAGGCGGTAGCAGGGAGCTCGATTGGAAGTGGAGCAGTTGAGACTGGAACCGGTGCCTATATGGAATGTTGGCACACAGGCGGTGGCTTTATGCACTGTGCCACAGTGCGGGCCCCAAGTGAAAAACTTCAGTATGTATCCTGTGCATGTATTGTCTCATTTAAAAATGTAAGTGATGGTTAAGCTTGTCATTATAAAACAATTTGAAAGCATGTCATTGTAAAAACGAAAAGAAAAGAAAGGTAGGAGGGAAGAAGGTATTATGCTCTTTTGACAGTCTATGAAATGTGTTCCCTTTATATAAACAAAACATAAAATCCGAAATGGGGAAGCTATACAACTACCATTTATGTATCTCCACTAAAGCTGTTTGGAGGAAGAAATTAAAGAAATAAATAAAAATGTGAGGTATTGGAGCTATCACCTATGATGGTGGCATCTCATATAGGCACCGGATCCTGTCCCAGCTGCTCCACTTCCCATTCAGCTGCAGCTAATGAGCCTGAGAAAGCAGCAGAAAATGGCCCAAGTGTTTGGGACCCTGCCACCCAGGTGAGAGGCCAGGATGAAGCTTTTGGAGTTGCCCTGGCCAACCAGTGGTGGTTGTGGCCATCTGGGGTGAAAACCAGAAGTTAGAAGCTTCTTTCTCTCTCTCTCCTTCTGTACCTCTCCTCTCACCCTCTCTCTGTAACTGTGGCTTTCAATATGAATAAATCTTAAATAAGGCATAACAACTCAAACTATGTATACACTACAGAAACCATCCTAAATATTTATCAAAGTACAATTTGTGTTAATGAGAAACTTTTTCCATAGAAAAAATGATAAAAAATTTTGTTTGGGACATCACCTTAAAATGTACATATTAATTAAAATTAGTGTAATATACATTATATGAGGGTACTTCAAAAGGTCATGGAAAATATTATTTAAAGGTGCTTATTTTGATGCAAAAAACTGGAATCCAAACACAGATTTTTCATATTTATTTTCCATGAGTTTTTAAGAACTCACATATGTATGGATTTCAACTTTTCTTCACCAAAATAAATTTATCTTTTAAATACAATTTCTGCCCAGTGTTTGCAGTCGCCGCATACATAAAACAAATATCGGGAAATCATAGCAAATAAGCACGATTCTTCACCCAAGCAGAGAAATCAAATGATTTTGTAACGTGATATTACAAAACTCCCATTCTAATTTCTGGTCAGCTTTGGCAGCAAGGCCATACACAGGATGCTCTGGGCAACAAATATTCTGAGTTTTCCAAGGGCTCACTTCCCCTTTGACACTAAGCAGCTCTCCAAAGGAGTATGTATTCATTTTCACCTTGCTATTGGTTTGGAAAGTTACTACACATCTGTGATCTCTACAATGCAGCCCCTTCTGAAAAGGATGGTTCCTCTCCTTGTGGGAGCAAGCCCGATGATCACCCCACGCTGAGAGACAACAGGCCCGCAGAGGAGCAGACTGACCAGGAGCCCAGAGCAGACTCCCTGGGGACTGAGGAAACTCCTCAAGATACAGAAGCCCTCTGAGGGAGTGCTGTGCCAGAGCCGAGCCAGGAGGCCGGGGACTGCCCTGCTGCTCAGAATGTGCAGAACCTGCTGCTAGACCGAGGCTCAGACTGAAGCTTGGAGACCATCAGTGCCTCTGAACATGGGCCCCCTAGTCAGTGCGGAGGACTCCTGGCCCGGGCAGGCGTGAGAGGAAATTGGCAGGAGGCCATTGATGTGGACTCAGACACTGCAAGCCCATGGGGAGCTGAGCTGCAGTGGCTGTGCCTTCGTTAACTGCAGGAGGCTTGGAGCCAGTTAGCCAGTTAAGCTGTTAGCAGCGATGCTGTCTTTAACCCACCTGTGAGTTTCCTGTAAGTGCCGCCGGAACACGTTTTGGTGGAAGTTTTGTGAAGTTGCTTCACTCTGTAGACATCCAGATTCAAGAATCATTTTGTTTGGTTCTGTTTCGTTCTGTCTTGTTTGTGATTGTAAAAGTGAAAGCTGAATTTATTAGTCTAAGATTTTTCTTTTTCACAAGATTTTAGCATAGTATAGAGGCAGAGTGTAGGGAGAGAATAGAGGGGCTGCAGGTGAGGAGAGCCCTGGTTGATTTTACTTTTTTTTTTTTTTTTTATGACTGATAGAGTTAGACAGTGAGAGAGTGAGACAGAGAAAGGTGTTCCTTCCATTGGTTCACTCCCAGGTGCCAGGTGCTTCCTCCTGTACTCACATGCAGGTGCAGGGGCGCAAGCACTTTGGGCCTTCCTCCACTGCCCTCCTGGGCCACAGCAGAGAACTGGACTGGACGAGGAGCAGCCGGGACTAGAACCCGATGGCCATATGGGATGCCAGCACAACAGGCGGGGGATTAACCAAGTGAGCCATGGCACCAGCCCCTTTTTTCTACTTTTAACAAATTCTTTGTGAATTTATTTGGAGAAAGAGCAATAGAATCTCCCATCAACTGGTTTTTCCCCTGGGTCAGGATCAAAGGCTGCATCTCTTTTCAGGTAGGAATGTAATTACTTGAGCTGCAATTCTAAGTCTCTTTGGGAAGGAAGTCAATGAAAGATTCTAGAACATGCCGGCAAACCTGCCCAGTTTGGGCAGATATCAACTGAGAAGTATTTAACTCAGGATCAGAAAAACACAAGACAAAAGATGGACAGATCAATGAGAGGCTTCACTGGGTCTAAGGATTCCAAATGCAGGTGAGGTAGGGTACCAGGGGCCCAACTTTAAACTGGGTGTGGGAAGGACATGAAATAGAATAACCAAGAAAAACACCAGGTGTTTTCTATGTTTTATTGCAAACAAAAACATCAATTGTACAAATGAAAATAAAATCACAAGTGCAAAAGCAACCTCCAAAACCATTTTTGGAGTATAGATGTCAAAGAGTTCACATGAGTTCACTCCCCAATTGTCCAAAACGGCCAGAGCTGTGCTGATTTGAAGGCAGGGGCAGGAGCTTCTTCGGTATCTCTCACATAGTGCAGGGGACCAAGGACTTGGGCCATTTCTGTGCTTGCCCAGGGCACAGCAGAGAGCTGGATTGGAAGTAAACACAGGTTGACTGCAGACCATGAGATTTTCAAATAAGACTGTTTTTAAGATTTATTTTTAATGCTCATACATCCAATTTTTAAAACTTTTAAAAGATATATTTTATTTATTAGAAAAGCAAGTTACAGAGAGAGGTAGAGACAGAGAGGGAGATCTTCCATTTGATGGTTCACTCCCCAAATGGCCGCTACAGCCGGCGTTTTATATGTTTTATTGCAAACAAAAATCTTCAATTCTATAAATGATAGTAGTAAACCGTAAGTGCAAAAGCAACCTCAAAAAGCATTTTTGATGTATAGATGTTAAAGAGTTAACACGAGGGCCGGCGCCTTGGCTCACTAGGATAATCCTGTACCTGTGCTGCGGACACCTGGGTTTAGTTCAGGTCGGGGCACTGGATTCTGTCCTCTTCCAGTCCAGCTCTCTGCTGTGGTCCCGAGGGCAATGGAGGATGGGCCCTGCACCCACATGGGAGGCCAGGAGGAAGCACTTGGCTCTTGGCTTTGGATCGGCCCAGCATGTGAGCTGTAGTGGCAATCTGGTGGGTGAACCAATGGAAGGAAGACCTTTCTCTCTGACATTCGCTCTCTCTCTCTAACTCTGCCTGTCAACAACAACAACAACAAAAGAGTTAACATGAGTGACAAGAATTCTTACAGTGGAGCATGAGCAGCAGTGTCCTGAGGCTGGAACTGGCTGGGAGATGCTCTTTGACCTCAGAGGGGGCAGGTGTTTCTGCAGGTGAAAGCACACCCATGGGCAGGGGTTCAGGGATCCAAGGTCAGAGCACCCATTTCTCCCTGTGCAACAGTGTCAGAAGGCCCAGAATGCTCTGCCATTTCCCCACCTTGACATTCTGATGAGCACATGGCCACCAC
The DNA here is from genome assembly GCF_051225735.1 of Oryctolagus cuniculus. Taxonomy (NCBI): domain Eukaryota; kingdom Metazoa; phylum Chordata; class Mammalia; order Lagomorpha; family Leporidae; genus Oryctolagus; species Oryctolagus cuniculus. Next base: position 59,002,865 of record NC_142871.1, on the reverse strand, counting down.
ATTACCTGTCACATGACAGTGCCATTTATTTTTTAAAGATTTATTTATTTATTTGAAATTCAGGGTTACACAGGGAGAGAAGGAGAGGCAGAGAGACTGAGAATGAGAGAGGGAGAGGGAGGTCTTCCATCCGCTGATTTTCTCCCCAGTTGGACGCTAAAGCCAGAACTGAGCCGATCGGAAGCCATGAGCCAAGAGCTTCTTCCGGGTTTCCCACGTGGGTGAAGGGGCTCAAGGAATTGGGCCATCTTCTGCTTTCCAAGGCCTGGCAGCCGGACTTGAACTGGTGCCCATGTGGGATGTCTGCAATGCAGGTGGAGGCTTTCTACGCTGTGCCTCAGAGCCGGCCACTTCAGTGCCCTTTTGACAACCACACACTAAGTTACTCCTTGAAGGGGGCCCAGGGCAATTCCAGGAGAATAAGCATGAGGCAGCACCAATATAACTTAGAACAGTTTTCATCTTTCAGGAATTCCTGTGCAGCTGTGTTTTGAGAATATACAAATGGGAAGCTTCATACTTTATCTCCTGAGAACTATTATTATTGGGAATTATGTAGAAAAGAGAATACATTCATGAAGAAACATTTCTACCCATAAAATGTACAATTGACTTAAAACTAATATTCTTTGTTTCTATCGACTATGAAAAAAGCGTATAGCGTTGTCTCACAATCGTCAAAACGTTTTGGCTCTTAGAGATCTTCATTCCCATTCAGAGGTGAGCAAACAGAGGTCTCAGTGCCTAGTGTCCCCAAATATTTCCTTAGTTAGTGAGGAAACCTACTCAAAATACAGAGGTCATTTAGTTGCAAATCTACTGACTAGTTCAAAAATGCTATACAATTATTGCTCCACAAGAATCTACAATTTATAAACTGTCTACCAAATGTTGACAGTATTTGCTAACATTGTGTCTTCCTGGCCATCCTGACCAAGGGCCAAAGGTCTTTCTCAGTTGAGATCTTGCAGATGGGCTGAACGTTCTAGGCAGATCCTCCGTGGGGCACCAGTGGCACATTCAAAAATGTACAAAACAGTAGAATGGACGAAAAGGCTCCACGGTGGAGAGGAACCTGTGCATGTAGATGAGAGCTTTATTTCCAACATCAAAAAACTTGATCTCTCCCAAATCCACATCCAGGAAAACTCCTACGCGGTGAAGACTAGGGCTTGCAGGAACCATTACCTCTATGTTGGTGCTGGGGTGAATGAGTCCTGCCTCTACGCAGATGATCCAGAAACCTTGGTCGGAGGTTAAATCACCATTTCTCTTTGTGTTGTCTGACTCTTGCCAGACACCCAGGGTCCACTCTTTGGCTTCTCCTACTTCAACCTCCCAGTAATGGCGGCCCCAGGAGAAGCAGGTGTTTCCCAGGACACAGACCAGGGAACTGAGCCTAATTGGGTCTTCCAGCGGGTTGTGGCAGGTCTTCCCACATTCAACACTCCTCTGATTGCTGGAGAGTTCAATGAAGGAGAGGGCAGTAGCGGTGTCCAGGACCTCATCCTCCTGGAACCTCAGAACCTCCTCAGTAAGGAGCAGACTCTGCTCCAGGAGACCACCGTGATGCCGGGTTAGATTGGTCAGCTTTCCGATGTGCCACTCTTCCACAGGTGCCCTCTCGCTGACTGAGCGACATGTGGGGCAAACCAGCACGAAATCCTCTCTTCCTAACCCCCAGACGTGAAGGCAATCTAAGCAGAAGACATGTCCACAGGAGAGAGAGACGGGACATGAGAAATATCCCAGGCAAATTGGACAGGTGGTCGCTGTTAGCAGGTTCTTAGCCATGGTCCCAGGGGAGCGGGGGAGCAGGCCTTGGCAGTGACCTGGTGGCAGTTCCCTTTAGCAGCTTCTGGAGTTGGTCAGGAGCCCTCAGTGCACCGTCTGCTCTGCAGTGATCAGGACGTATCTAAATCAATGCAAATTAAAGAACATAAATGGATGCAGAAACATGGAGGTGACATCCAGTCCAGAGAGTCCTAGTAATGGAATCACTTGTAATGGAAACACTCAAAAACGCCCCAAAGTCCAAGTGATGACAAGAGAAAGAGGACAGAAGAGATTGTCATTGCCACAAGGCAGCTTACCTTGTGTGGGTTCTTGTTTGGGGTCTCTCCCAGAAGGAGCTGTCTGCTCTGACTAGTGCGTCTCTGTGTGGGAACTGAGCCCAGGTGGGTGTTCCATGAGACCTTGATAGGATGCAGTCTCCACCCCAGTCAGTATGGCGCTGGTCACCTGCAGTCCAGAAGAAAGAATTTCCTCATCGAAATGCAACCAGAATGTACAGAAAATCATGTAACATCTTCACAGCAAAATCCACTGCAAGATGAATGTCGTGGTTGAATTAATTCTACTGACAAAGCAGCATCAGAAGAAATGCTGAAAAATTCTAAAAAATCTAATCCTTGAGTGAATTTGAATAAAAATATCATCATTGCCATCAACTCCTCTATAAGAAGAAGCTGAGCACCAGCCAAGAATACGCTCCTGACCCAGAAGATGCCCCCAGTCCCTCCAGCTGCTCCCACAGTTTCAGAACCTCCAGTTCACCTAGAGCCTCCTCCCTGGCCTTCTGTCCATGGTTAGCATTCTCTGGATGGATTAACTCTGACAGCTGGGCATGGCTGACTGGAGGAGGGAAAGCCCCATGATCAGAACCAGCACTGAAGTCTGCCCAGCCCCTGTGAGCGTCAAATCCTGAAGATCTCCCTGCAAAAGGACCTGCATGAATAACTGGCAGAGCTCCCACCAAGACTTCACAAATCCCACATTCTGTTGTGGTTGGATAATCGAATCACACAAGAAAGACCAGTCACTATCACAGTCCAAGGATTAAGCCATGGATGCAACCAAGGCCACACTGTTGAAAAGGAGGACAAGAACCACCAGGGAGCCTTCAGCATCTTCTCTCAGCTCCAGCCAATGACACATTTCAGAGGTTCCCATGCTCAGTGATTCCACTAAACTCTGCAAATGCAGACAGGGAACATAGAGAATTGGAAGTCACAAAACATGTAAGCTTCCTTATATAGCATTATCTTATTCCAAGTAAAGACAAAGAAAGGGAAACATTAAATATCAAGAATCGATCAATACAAATAAATATTTATTTATCTACAGAGAGTGAAAGAAAGGTCTTCAGTCTATTGTTTCACTCCCCAAAAGCCACAACCACTGGAGCTGGGCCAATCCAAAGAAAGGAACCTGGAGCTTCTTTTGGGTCTCCCCCATGGTACAGGGTCCCAAGAATTTGCTTTCCTGGGCCACAGCAGAGAGCTGGATTAGAACAAGAGCGGCTGGGACTCAAACTGGCACCCATATGTGATGCTGGCACTGCAGGCGGCAGTTTTCCCCAGTAGGCCACAGCACTGTCCCCTGAGCAGCACACTGTGTATAAACCTGATGCAAGGGGGCTGCATGTCATTGGCATCCTAATTGGAGCAGCCGTTGGAGGCTTATCTGCTCCACTTCTGATCCAGCTCCCTGCTAATGAGCCTAGGAAAGCAGCAGAAGATGGCTCAAATACCTGGGTTCCTGCCACCCCGGTGGTAGACCTGCATGGAGTTCCTGGGTCGTGGCTTCAGCCTGGCCTAAGCCCAGGGGCTGAGGTCATCAGGGGAACTGAACCCATTGAGGGGAGATCTCTTTCTCTCTCTATCCCTCACGGTTTCTATGACTTTAAAAAAATGACTCTTTCCTTTCAAATGTGTTGAAAATGCCACACTATCCTAGAGTGTGCATAATCACTGTTTTAAACACCTTTGAAATGTTTTTAAAATATGATAATAATGCAAATAATTTTAATCAACAGCAGCAACAACAACAAAAATCCCACAGACACACACAACTGCATCCTTCTTTTTAAGGCAAATTTATCATGGTATATTTTCACAGTCTGAAAGAGCTTGCCTAACTCATCATGGGACACATTCAAAAAAGCTGAGTTGAAACCTGACCATGCATAGCCAGTTGTTTTATGGTGTTATGATCAGAATCTAATTATCCATCAATGAAAAATGTTTTAGTTAGGTATCATGAAGTTAGTAAAAATAGTACGTGCCTTTACTTTAGGTTTTAAGTGAAAACTTGGACAATTTTTATGAGTGATGCATCATGTGTCAATAACTTAACCCTCTGCCTGCTTGCCTGCATCCTATATGGGCTCTGGTTCTAGTCCAGGATGCTCCTCTTCCAATTCAGCTCTCTGCTGGGGCCTGGGAATGCAGTGGAAGATGGCCCAAGTTCCTGGGCCCCATACCCGCACAGAAGACCAGGAAGAAGCACCTGGATCCTGGCTTTGGATCCCCATAGCTCCGGCCATTGCGTCCACTGGGGAGTGAACCAGCAGAAGGAAGACCTGTCTCGCTGTCTCTCCCTCTCGCTGTCTGTAACTCCACCCCTCAAATAAATAACTAAAACTTAAAAAATAAAGTGTTGGCTGGTGCCATGGCTCACTTGGCTAATCCTCTGCCTGCAGGGCGGTCATCCTGGGTTCTAGTCCCGGTTGGGGCACCGGATTCTGTCCTGGTTGCTCCTCTCCCAGTCCAATCTCTGCTGTGGCCTGGGAAGGCAATGGAGGATGGCCCAAGTGCTTGGGCCCTGCATCTGCATGGGAGACCAGGAGAAGCACCTGGCTCCAGCCTTCAGATCAGCTCGGTGTGGCAACAGAAGCAAGCCGGTCCTAGCTTCATTTGGGGGATGAACCAACTGAAAAGGAATACCTTTCTCTCTGTCTCTCTCTCACTGTCCACACTGCCTGTCTGAGCAGAGCTCTGTGGACTAGGACAGACTGGCTCTTCCCTTCCTAACATCCAAAGGCAAGAGAGTTGGGAAAACAAGTGGTCGCCAAAGAGAAATGGGCTGCGGATCTGGCCCAGAAGACAGACAACTCACCTTGAGCTGGAGACTTGCTTGGAGGTCTGAGAGGCCCCTGCCAGATCCCTCACCTCTCCTGCTCTGGGCTCCTCCCTGAAGGGACTTGGAGCTCTGAGTCTCTGGCCTTTTATAGTGCTCAGGACACAGGCTCCACCCACAGGGCCCCACCCTAAGGCATGTGCTGCCTACACCTAAGCCAATCAAGCAGAACCTTCATCATCCCTATTTTCATGTTCTGTCATTAGGCACCCTTAACATTTCTGAGTACACAATTCAAAGTTTTGTAACTCGAAGTAGGAAACCTACTGCCATTTAAACTAGACACTCAGTTTCCCAGCTCAACCTTAAAAACAAAATGTATTAGAGAGTAAAAACAGAAAAAAAACAGTGCCTAATCCTAATCAGATCCTGGCCAAGGTCATCATAGGCATTAACATCTCTGATGCATTCCTGAGTAAACAGGATTTACCAAGTTGTTCTTGGATTCTGCAAGTCCACTCTCAGGGGAAGCTACTGGGCTGGATAGGGAAGATGCATCCGTGTGAGGCTGCGGTGCTGCTGTAATCATCAGCCACATCATGTGTGTGCTCTGAAAAGGGTGCTTGTTGAAACAAATAAATCACATGCCGTCTGCTCGGAGCGATACACACAAAAACCTCATTTCTTTCTTTAAATGATGTATTTATTTATATATTTGAGTCAGAGTTACTGAGAGAGCGAGAGACTGAGAGAGGGGTCTTCCGTCTGCTGCTTGACTCCCCAAATGGCCACAGTGGCTGGAGGTGCACTGGTCCCATGCCACAAGTCAGGAGCTTCTCTGAGGACAGCACTCGGGTGAGGGGCCCAACCACTTGGTCTTCTTCAGTTTTTCCAGGCCAGCAGGAGGGAGCTGGATGGAAGTGGGTGAGCCTAACTCGAGCCAGTGCCCTATAGGATGCCTGCACCTCAGGGAGAGGCTTTACCTGCTATATCACAGCACCAGTCCCAATAACCTGAATGACTTAGGGTTCCTGTTTTTTCTATGACACCAAACACACAGCAATGCTTTTAAAAGATGTATTTATTTTCTATGAACTAGGAGTTACAGAGAGAGGGATGGAGAGACAGAAGGGGAGAGAGAGAGAGAGAGAGAGAGAGAGATCTTCTATCCACTGGTTGACTCACGAAATGGCTGAAAAGGCTGGAGCTGGGCAAGATTGAGGTCAGGAACCAGGCGCTTCTTCCACATCTGCCGCTTGGGTGCAAAAACCCAAGCACTTGGGCCATTTTCCACTGCTGTCCCAGGTGAATTTAGCAGGGAGCTGGGTCATATGTGGAGCAGCTAGGACTTGAACTAGCATCTATGTTGGAAGCCATTACCAAAGGCAGTGGCTCATCCTGGTATGACACATCACCAGTTCCACAGTAAGTTTTTTTAGCCTGGTGAATTTCCTTACATTATATACCTTGAACAGAAGGTCCCAAATTATTCTTTTTTAAATTTTAACCTTAGAAACTTGTAATTGTTTTTTGCAAACTCTGTGGTTCCTATGTACTAGAAAACGCCTAAAATCACCCCCCAGATGAATTCATCCTTTAAATGGCCACAATGGCTGGAGCAGGGCTGAACGAAGCCAGGAGCCAGCAGCTTCTTCAGGTCTCCTACTTGGGAGAAGGGGCCCAAGGACTTGGGCCATCTTCTGCTGCTTTCCCAGTTGCCTTAGATGGGATCTAGAGCAGAAGGGGAGGCAGTCGGATTAGGAACCAGTGTCCGTGTGGAATGCCCTTGCCTCAGGCGGCAGTTTATCCTGCTAAACCACTGTGATGGTTCCATAATAACGTTGTTTTTTTATTTTTCCCACCTCGTGAATTTCCATACAATAATATATACAGAAGGTCTCAAATTATTGTTTTTATTTTTTCCTCACCTAAGAGTTAAAATTGTATATGTGAGGGTGTAAAAAGTTAAGCTTAAGCTTACAGGTTTAAACCTTCCTGGTACAGCTGTAAAAATAAGACAGAGTGAAGTAGCACCTTGACAGTAGGGACTCCATTTTGGAGCACTTGAGACTCCATTCTGAGAAAGCCCCCCCCTCACCATGAGACTCTGGTCTGAAACTATGATCTCAAATAGTTGGACAATAGCAGTGCACTACATCACCCTTGGCAGAGCACAAAGAACCCCTAGCATGATTGCTCAAGCTTAAAAGTAAAAAGGTTGCACCTGGGTTACATGGGTTAATAATAAAGATGTGATTTGTCTGTGTCTTACATTAATGTCAAGTCCTAATTCTAATTGTAAGATTGTAACTGGTATTGTCAAGATTATGATAAGTATTAATTTCACTTAGGTTTTAGGTTATGTTGACCCCAGTAACCATATACTCTCTTTTGATTTTATGTACTCTCTTTTGATTTTAGCAACTGTGTATAGCAACTGTGCATAGCAACCATGTATTCCCCCCTTCCCGGTTTTGCGGTTTTTGCCTTTATAAACCCTAACCTTTGGTTATTCAGGGCTGCTCTGCTCATGTATGATCAGACAGCCCCAGCATGCTGGATAATCAATAAATCTTTAACTCTTTGCTGGTTGCATGAGAGAAAAGTCTCTTGGAGTCATTCCTCGGGTGGTGGGCTTTTTCAGACTCTAACATCACAATCTTTTATAATTTTTGTTTTGAAAAACCCTGTGATTTCTACATACGAGAAGGTGGCTGAAATCCTACATTTTCTGTGGCTGGATCTGTTGAGATGGTGCTTGGATTGGCTTTAGTGAAGAGAAGCTTACTGGCCACCTGCATTTGGGGGGAAAGGGAGGACCTTGCAGATCTTCTCTCAGAGGGTCCCAAGCTCCATAATTCCTCCAAGCAGCAGCAAGTATTGGTTTCTGGGCAACCAGAGACTCTAAGGATGAAGCCAGCCATCATTTGTATGGCTTCTGCCATCTCAAAACTAATGCACATGGTGTGGCTTAATAGGAAACTATTTTTTTCCTTTTTCAAATAAGATGAGATTATCTTCACTGTTTCCATTTATTTTGTTTTCAAGATTATTTCAGATCAGATTGTGTTCAACCATTGCATAACAATAGGCCCTCAAAGTGTCAACAATGGCAAAACCATGGTTCTCCTTGAGTTTTACATTTTCAGCCCGCTCTTGGTGTGGCCTGTGTGTACCTTCACATGCTGTTGTGGAGCCTATGTTTGCCAGGAGAATTATCTTTCCAGAAATATTCACATTAATTTCCAAATTCCTCATTACTGCAGTAACACTGAATTTAGGGAGAAATCTCATTATTATGTTCACATTTTGGAAATATATGGAGACACTTATCTTTGATAACTTTATAGCCTTAGAATAGCATATCAAAAATGCATTATCTTTTTTAAACTTTAGAATAATTTTTAATTAATTAATTTAATTAATTTTTAATTATATTATTTAATATTCAGTAACACTGAATTTAGGGAGAAAATCATTTTATTATGTTCATGTTTTGGAAATACTTGGAGCCACTTATCTGTGATACACTGATATCCTCATAACAACATATTAAAAAAGCATGATTTTTAAAAATTAGAATAATTTTTAATTATCATTAGTGGTTTCATGAGATAAGGTTAAAAATCAAATGAAATTTGTCTCCAGAGATTCTTCATTAAAGTAGAAAGCAGCTTGCACGTATATCAGTTAGGCAAGGTGCGGCTGGGGTCGATGGCCGTGAGGCGAGGACTAATCATCATGGGCAGGAGACTGGGATCCTGAAAGGAATGACATCCCTGCAAAACCCAGTTCACACAAGGCAGCCGTTGTTGGGGGTGGCTTGTCACAAGCAGCTTCCATCCCCGATGTGGGGCAGCCAAGGGCACGCGACCTCCTGTGCCTCCAGGCTGAGTCCTCACCTCCCCTCTGCTGCCCATCACACAATCAAGACAGAAGACAGAGGGCACCTCTGAGTTACTAGCACCAAACGCCTGCTGATGCCCTCCCTCGCTGTCCTTAGGAAGCACTCCTGTTAGGGTGCAGTGGGTGAAGAAGCCACAGGCATCCCGCTCTGAGCACCGGTTTGAGTCCCAGCTGCTCCACTTCTCACCCAGCCCCCTGAGAATGCGCCTGGGAAGCAATGGAAGCTGACTCCAGTGCTTGGGCCCCTGCCTCCCGTGAGGGAGACCCAGATGCAGCTCCAGTCTCCTGGCTTCATCCAGGCCCTGCTCCATCCATTGTGGTCATTTGGGGAATGAACCAGAGAACGGACAATCTCTCTTTCCCTGTCTCTCCTTCCCAGTCACTCTGACTTTCAAATAAATAAGACTTTTTAAAAACTGTTAAGGAAAAATATTGACTATGTCTGTGTGCTTTATGTACAAGGTGTGCTCCAATGTGTGTAGGATCTGCAAACACATTTCCTCGTCTTCCGCGTGTAAAAATGACAGGCTCTAGCCTGAGTCCCTGTGTCAGTTTCCTTGACCTTGGGCCACCATCAAGTAATTAGCTAGCCTTAGTCACCTCAAGGGGTTCATCCTTTTCCAACCCTGGGCAGAGGCCTGAAGGCACGGTGTAAATCCACTCGGGTGAGTCTGTCAGCAACTAGGACACACTTGATAGCCTCCCCTTCCCCTGGGGCTCTTAATCTCTGTGGTTTAAAAGCTAAAGGTGAGGGGCCGGCGCCATGGTGCAGTAGGTTAATCCACTACCTGTGGTGCTGGCATCCCATATGGGTGCTGGTTCCAGTCCCGGCTGCTCCTCTCTAATCCAGCTCTCTGCTGTGGCCTTGGAAAGCAGTAGAAGATGGCCTAGGTGCTTGGGTCCCTGCACCCGCATGGGAGACCGGGAGGAGGCACCTGGCTCTTGGCTTTGGATTGATGCTGCTCCAGCCATTGCAACCATTTGGGGAGTGAACCAATGGAAGGAAGACCTTTCTCTCTGTCTTTCCCTCTCACTGTCTGTAACTCTACCTCTCAAATAAATAAATAAAATCTTAAAAAAAAAAAAAAGAGCTAAAGGTGAGTATTTTCAGATAATCCTTATCTTCTCTCCTATGGTCTAGGGTTTTCAAACTATTTTGTGTTGGTGGGGAAGGCTGTGTCAAAATGAATTTCCTTTTTTCACCTAATTATCTGGCATTCACTGTATTATCAAATACACGCTATGAATCTCTCAAAATGACCTGGTACACCATTGCTGCTGCTCCAGAACTCAAGTGCCCAGAGGCAAGCAGCCTGCAGGCGGTCCCAGGTGGGTTCAATAGCTGTGCAGGGATTAGAAAGTGCCAGACTAGAACCAGGGAGCAGCAGGATCCAGCCACGGTCACTCCCCCTTTTAGCCACTCACTCCTATTGGTGGTTGCTCATCGCTCCCCAGGTGAAGACAAGAATCCTTAGTGGGTTATCCTAGCTCTGCCTTCTCTATCTGCATCCGCTGGAATCCAGACTCAAGTCCCTAACAGTTCTTTCCGATGCTCCCGCCCCATTCAGGGTGGGTTGGTCCTCTCCGGTTTTGGCTAGTCTCAGGCCCTCGGCTGACGCTGGCCACCCTTCAGGTAGAACTGGGCCGGCTGCTTCTCAAGACAGAGCACTTAGTGGTCTCCAACTATGTCATAACCCCCACTATCTTCTCACAGAAGCTGTCTCATTCCTCTGTGATAGTTACAATAGCAGTTATAGAGTTATTAATGTGATCCCATATTCAGTAGGTAATTCCTTCACGTTAGTAAATAAAACCAAGGCCAGTGCTATGGTGCCAGCATCCCATATGGACACCACGATGAGTTTTTTCTGTCCAGCTCCCTGCTATGGCCTGGAAAAACAGTAGAAGACGGCCAAAGTGCTTGGGCCCCCGACCTATGTGAGAGACCCAGAAGAAGCTCCTGGCTTCTGGCTTTGGATCGCCTCAGTTCTGGCTGATATGGCTATCTGGGGAATGAACCAGCAGATGGAAGATATTTTCGTCTGTAACTGTACCCATCAAGTAAATAAATAAAATCTTGAATAAGTAAATAACTAGACCCTCCTGAGCACTTACTTGCTGAGGGGAAGGAAGCACCTTTTCCATCTTCATCTCCGATCGTGAATTCCAGCCCACCCACCACCGCAAGCTGTGTGCTTAGTAAGCCCTCTCTGTTGCCTACATTTGGTCATCTTTCCCGTGGCACAGAAATAGACATCCATCCTGCTCAAATAAGTGCATTTTACCATAGTTCTGGTTTTTGTGTTCAAGCCAAGGAAGAGCCCATTAAAATGCATGCCAATCTAATTCCCATAGCTTCTTGGAAATATGGATCCATGCTGCTTTGGCGATCATCTTCTCTCTACGCCCCTCGTTCAGGAACCTGGAAATGCAGGTTGCCGCTTCATCTGCTTCTCTATTTTTCATGTCCTCACTGAAGACCTGGAGTTGGCGCACTGGATGTGCTAGACTTCTAAACATCTTTGCCAGTACTTGCCCACCTGGGCATCACTCTCCCAGGTTTTGTAAAAATTCTATTAGTGACTTCCTTAGCATGACGATGTTGCAGACAAGGAGAGCAAGGACTGATCAGCAGAGGCAGCACAGTCCTGTGAGTGCAGCAGAGAACGCCTTATGCAGTTAAATCTTTCAATCACTGATCACCCAGACACAGCAGAGCAGCTTAGCAGCCTGCTGCCCATGGGCATGCGGCCAGTCAAAACAGCCCAATCCAATCCCCATTCCCCTCCACAAGTTGCCAGAAAAACTAGCAATACCCCAAGCTTTGCCCAAAAAGTGCGATTATCATTGAAGTACTCTGTTAAATACTAGGGAAGCCCTTCAAAAACAAAACAAAACAGTTAGTGTATGAGTGACACAGTTGAAGACTTTTACGTTACAGTATAATGAAGGCGAATGGCATCAAATATGTGAAAAGCGGGAGGCCTCTGGCCTGGCAGAATAGAGCAACTCCTCTGTTGCCTACATTCCTCATCCCAGTGCCTGCGTCAGAGTCCCAGCTGGGCTCCTGACCTGGACGTTATGCTGATGGGCACCTTGGGGAGCTGAAGTTAATGGCTCAAGTCTTAGAGTTCCTGCCAGCCACATGGGAGACCTGGACTGAGCTCCCAGCTACTAGCTTGGGTTTGACCAAGTCCTGGCAGCTGTGGGCATTGAGTGAACAAGTGGATTGGAGATGTCACTCTTCCTGTCTGTCTGTCTCTCTGCTGATCTAATAGATAAAATTAATTAAAAAAAATTAAGATATTCACTAAGTGGAAGGCACTTGGCCTGGTGGTTGGGACATCCCCATATCAGAATGTGTGGGTTCAGCACCTGTCTCCAGCTCCTAACTCCACTTCCTCCTGATAGGGATCCTGTGGAACCTCAAAATGGTTAGCATATGAGAGTAAACGGCTCAGCTGGCGTTGTGGCGCAGTGGGTTAAGCCACCCCTACAACGCCTGCATCCCATATGAGTGCCAGTTTGAGGCCCCGCTGCTCCGTTTCAGATCCAGCTCCCTGGATGGGCTGAGAAGGCAGCATTGTCATCATGGCCCAAGTGCTTGGGCCCCTGCCAGCCACATGGACTCCTGGTTTGGGCCTGGTCCAGCCCTAGCTCTTGTGGGCATTTGGGAAGAGAAGAAGCAGATGAAGATAATTTTTTTTATCACTCCTCTCTGTCTCCTTCTGCCTTTCAAATAAATAAATCTTCTTCTTAGAAGAATAGTAAACAGCAACCGGGAACCAGGGACATGGCTGAGATTACTATGAATGCTACAGAGAGTGAGAAAGAAGGACTTAGGTTAGCGCCCCCAAAACACCAGCACTTACCGGAAGGAGCAAACCCCCTAAAGGCAGTGTATCAGACTCTGAAGAGAGACCCCTGCAAACAGCCACCCACCTGTGGAATCTCAAGACCTCAAGACCACCAGAAACTGCCCGGTGGTCTCAGCTAAGTGGTCAACCTGGATATTAGCACTGCGAACCAGAACAGAAGTCAAACCTGGGCGTTGCAGGAGATTGTGGCACTGGAAGAGCTCTACAGTCTACAAGGACAAGAAGGCCTGGAAAAGCAACAAGGACGCGGCATGTTAGTCCAGGTGGGAAAGGCAGAGGGACGCAAAACAGAGGTCAGAGCAATGCCCTCACCCAAGGACCCAAATTCAGAGAGGAGGGAAGGCTTGGGAGAGTGTGAGTGTGGGCGTGGCCTATGCTACTTACCTGCACCCTTCTCGCCTTTTCTCTAACTTATCCTAGGGAAGTTCTCCCTTTAGAACATGTGTTACTGCTGCTGAGTAAGCTCTCTTCTTTGCATGTTTAATAATGAGCATCACATTAGAAATAAATTCTGTGCTTTGTAAGGAAATAATCACAGTATTAAATTTTTCAGCAAAGATACTCCTGATATCTGTCTGCTCTGTAACAACAAATATTCACTCTATTAAGGACCTTTTAATGCTATTGAGAAATTATTACTGAAATTTTGAGGAAATACTATGAAAAATACAAAAATGCTTTAAAAGAACCAAAGGACGCAGTCACCTAATTAAATGTTACCTCTGAGAGTACACACTGTTCATCGAGTCAGCTCAGCCATGATGCTAAACTGTCACACCACAAAATCCTGATATAAAATCCCAACACATCCAGCATTTGCTTATCAAATGTTCAGACTGCTTATTCAGAGGTTTCCCGTCATGTTTTTAAACATTAAAATACAGGGCATGGGGAAGGCAGCACACCATATACCTGAAAGATTATGCTAATTCATGAAGAAGAGTTACAAAACACAGATTGTTTTTTTCAGTCTTACATTAGAGAAGCTTAACGTTCTTTGGCATCAGAGAAATTCAAGTTATTGCGGCTTACTGATTCAGCAAAACCAATTTTACGTAGGGAAATCGCTTCCTAGGAGGACAAGCTGTTCCTCACATGGGCTGGGAAAAGCAGCATCCTTGCCCAGAGATGGAATCTTTTTGGTCGGCTGCCCCTGCAAGGTGGAGGGGCTTGGGAGTCTGGGGCACAGCGCCATCTACCGTGCATCTGCGGGGACAGGAGCCCCTGACTTGCGCGTTCATCATCCCAGGCCTTGTGGGCAAGCACAGAACCCCTCAATGAGAGTCACGTGCCTTTGGTAAGCGGGAGGTTTCATGAATATCAGAAAAAGATGCGCAAGTATGCAGCTACCTAGTTCATCCAGAGTCGTGAGCTGATCAGTGTAGGGGTTGTAGGATAAAATCGTGGGAAATTTCCTGAGTGAGGGCAAATCAGTTCATACAATTTGCAATCGTTTTTCTTGGCATCCCAGAGAGCAGACAAAAAGACAAGGCTTTTAAAATCAAATCGCAAAGCATGAAAACTCTAATTAAGATGGCTTGAGGTCAGACTGAACTGGCTTGTGCCTCTGTTGATACAGCTGGATCGAGAGCCTAGTGGACTACAGCGTCTTTGAGTATGGCCCAGAACTGGGCGACTGCTTGCCCAGAGGGGCAAAAAAAAAAAAAAAAAAAAAAAAAAAAAAAAAAAAAAAAAAAAAAAAAAAGCAGTGCATCTCTCTCTCCCCATCTCCCTTCCCTCTTTCCCAACAGTGACCTGCGGCCAGCTGTGAGTGCTCTGGTGCCATTTTTGGACAGAGGCAGGCAGCAGCTACTCCAGCTCTTGTGTGTGTACCCAGCAATTAGTGGGGACAGGTTCTACCCAGTGGGGACAGCCACCACAGTTAGAGCACAGTTGGCAGGGAAGGTCTCCACCTTGTCAGCTGTACTCACCAGGCAATGGGTGGGTGGGTGGGGAACCACCCAGATGGAAGGGAAGTGCCCCCTGCAGGGACTCACATGTGGTTGTCAGGGGCCCCAGCATTTAGACACTCTTCCCTGCCTTCCCAGGTGCATGAGCAGGGAGCTGGATTGGAAGCAGAACAGCCAGGACTCAAACTCGCACCCATGTGGGATGCCAATCTTGGTGGGGTGGCTTAACTTGCTGCCACACCCCCAGCCCTGACATGGATCCTTTAGCTCTGCTTTCTAACAATGGAATAAACAAATGTGCCAATAGCAGAGGAAATTCATATCGTAGCCCTGTAGTTATCAGTTTGTTCAGTTCTTTGTAAGATGAACAGAAAACCAAAAGTCACCAGATATTTTTGAGAAAGGTTAATATCTTGGAAAAGAAGACTCAAGATTACCAAACAAAAAACTGATCCTTGAATAGACAGAAGTAATTAAAAAAATATCAACAATGTAAAATAATCAGAGAAGAGTCCTTAGGAATGACTATAACACCATCTCACCTTAAAGAAAAGTTCCTTAGTGATGTTAAATAGCCAGTTTTCACATTTCCTTGATGGTTTCACACATTGTTTTTCTTTTTTAAAATATTTATTTTATCTATTTGAAAGACAGAGTTACAGAGAGAGGTAGAGACAGAGAGAGAGGTCTTCCATCCGCTGGTTCACTCCCCAGATGGCCACAATGGCTGGAGCTGAGCCGACCCAAAGCTAGGAGCCAGGAGCCAGGGGCTTCTTCCGGGTCTCCCACATGGGTGCAGGGGCCCAAGGACTTGGGCCACCTTCTACTGCTTTCTCAGTCCATAGAAGAGAACGGGATTGGAAGAGGAGCAGCCAGAACTAGATCTGGCACCCATATGGGATGCCAGCACTTCAGGCCAGGGTTTTAACCCGCTGCGCCACAGAGCCGGCCCCTCACACGTTGTTTTTCCAGTGTGCATGTTCAAATTGAAATCCAAATATGGTTCGAATATTGCCATTGGCTGATACATCTACGAAGTTTCTCTTCTTTCCCTTGAGACTCTTTTATAAAGAAACTGGGTTGATAAAAAAAAAAAATCCATTTTGGAGTTTTGCTGAGTGCATTGTTATGGTACCAGTGTCTTAAGTAAAGTTATCGAGGTCATTAAAAGAGGACTTTCACATCAGGTGGATTTTGGTTTGGTTCCTTGTCCTCTTCTCCCAACTCCCCTGCTCAAAGCCCATACCTGGAGAGCTGGATTGAAGAGGAGCATCCGGGACACGAACCAATGCCATACAGGATGCTGGGCACAGGCAGAGGCTGTGCCCTTGAGCAGGTGGGTGGGAGAAGCAAACACTTCCCTAGAGACTCTCTTTGGCCAGAGATGGGTAGGTCTCCACAGTGTGGTAGAGTCCAGAAGTTGAACATTTTTGCTTCCATGTGTCTATGGCAAAGGCAAGAGGAAAAAGTGGTTTAAAATGTTTTTGAATATTAATCCAAATGTCCTCAATAACAAAACTTATAGCATATCTATCAATTAACTTAAAGGTATCATACCCTTATGAGTAAGGTATATTAAAGAAACTTCAAAAAAAACTGGAGTTAACTTATGTTCATCCATAGGATAACTTAATAGTTTAAATATTCAAAGGTAATTAAATTAATATTTAAATATTCAAAGATAATTAAATTAAAATGAATTTGTTTTGTGTATGCATCTCTCTTAGTCTCAAATTTATATAGTTTTTAAACAATAGGTAAACTAATTTAGAAAAAGAGTAGTAGTAAGGGGAAAAATCTTATCCAATGCAAAACCTTCTTCAAAGCAATAGAAACTAAAACACACATATTAATAAACTTGGTATTTGACCTTGGAAAATAAGTGAATTATTTAAGTAGAACTGGAAGACAAAGATAGGATATAAACTATAGGAATAAGTACAAAATAGGTAGAAATTTTATGAATATAAGCATAGACTAGGCAGGAAAATTAAGTTAGATTAAAAAATTAAGTATGAAAGGTAAAACTAAAAAGAATAGAAGAAAATACAGGGAGATTCTTTGTGATATAGAAATATTTAAAATAAATCTTTCAAGCATAAATTACAAAGGGAAAAATTACTCATTTGATTATATCCAGACTGTTGTTACCTGGCCACTGCAATAGAATCTGAGCAGATCTGCATTTTAGTTTTCCAGTTAGTGCTCAGAAAAGGACAATGAAGGATACATTGATGAAATTTAGGCACAAATGATAGTTCAAAAGAAGTTCTAGAAAATACTTAGTACCAATAAAAATTAATATTTGAAATAACAAAATAAATTTTTATAAATAAGAAGATAAGCACAACCGAAAATGGGAAGGATTATGATTAAGGCATAGCATAATTACTATAACATATAGAAATGAGATACTTAATTTCACAGCAATCAACAACATACAAAGTGAAACTTTGAGTTACTTACGGCTGAAATGCAAAAACCAGAGGGTTTGAGATGAGTATCTGGTCTACAGTTAAGACCCCTGAATTCCACATCAGAGTGCCTAGGTTTAGCTTCCCTCTCTGCTTCTGGTCATAGCCTCCTACTAAGACAGACCCTGGGAGGCGGCAGTGCTGACCCCCAGAACTGCCACCCATATGGCAGACCTGGAGTGAGTTCCTGGTTCCCGCCTGTGACCCAGCTGCTGTGGGCATTTGGGGAGTAATTCAGTAGAAGATGAGAGCTCAGTATCTGACTCTCTTTTTCTATGTCTCTTGCCTCACCTCCCCCACCTTACCGCCCCCCACCCCAAAAAAATAAAGTGGTCTATCAGGTGCTGGTGAGGGGGTGAGACTGTGGGGAGGTAACTCTCAAGCACTGCGGGTGGGGATGCAGACTAGTACAGTCACTTTGTAAAGCTATAAAGCTGAGTTTAGTGAAACTACCACCTGAGCTGTGCAAAAACACCAAGTGCAGTAGGCGAGATTTAAGAGAATGTTTATCACGTTATTTGTGATAACCAGCAAATGATTATGTACAAGAGTTATGAAGGACAGCCAAGGTATACATTCAGCTGCACAGCTAGATTGCTGAAACATGATTTTTGAGTCTAACACTATTTTTTTTTTAAATTTTTTGACAGGCAGAGTGGACAGTGAGAGAGAGAGATAGAGAGAAAGGTCTTCCTTTGCTGTTGGTTCACCCTCCAATGGCCGCCGCGGTTGGCGCGCTGCGGCCGGCGCACCATGCTGCCGCTGCCGATGGCAGAAGCCAGGTACTTATCCTGGTCTCCCATGGGGTGCAGGGCCCAAGGACTTGGGCCATCCTCCACTGCACTCCCTGGCCACAGCAGAGAGCTGGCCTGGAAGAGGGGCAACTGGGACTAGAACCGGTGTGCCAGCGCCGCTAGGTGGAGGATTAGCTTAGTGAGCCGCGGCGCCGGCCGAGTCTAACACTATTAATGTCAATTAAATATATATGCACACATAGACATAAACATATGTATTGGAGGCAAGTTGAAGTTGCTAATATTAAAGAGTTCAGATTGGCAGCCTGTGGAGAGGGGCAGACACTGGGCTGTACAGGATGGAGGGGATACAAGTCAACAAAATAAAAGAAGAAACCACTGAAGACAATATTTCAGGAGTTGATAGCAGGATCAGTTCTCTGCTCAGCTGACATTCTTACTGTGAATAAGCTGTTACACCCTCGCTTTTCCAGAGAAGTAGGAAGATTCGACATCAGACATGGTATGGTGGGATCAGAAGGAGGCAGTGCCCCACAGCTCATCTCCCCTACTGTCATTCACCAGTCAGTGAAAGAGATTCACTGCTCACTGGTCGCAGTAAGCCTCTGCTTTATACGGTGATTTGAATGTTGTTCCAGATGGGAGTCCTGGGCACAGACCTCATGGGCACCGACCAACTTCACGAACCCAAGGTGAGTTGGTTTATGCTGACAGCTGTTGTGGTGCTGTTGAGTTGCCAGGGCTTTGAATCCCAAAGACAAAGCATCCAGAAGGTTTTATGAGCACTCAGGTTCATGTTCCTGTTGGGCCTGTGCTGGATTCCCTCAGAAGAGCCAGAAAAATAAAGGGAAATGATTCTAAGCAAAGTCCATAAAGAAAGCTTTTTAGGACTTCAGTTAGGAGCACAGCAGGTGCAAACCTCTTTTTGCCTTTGACTTGTCTACTGTTTGGGAATGGTCTTTGATCAAAGGTTTCAATTTACTCCACTGAAAATGTGCCGATGAATTCTGACTCCTGCAGGCTCTTGTTAAAAGGAGCTGCTTTTTCGGGCATGACCTTGCTTGATTAAAACACTGAAGATGTTCTACTTTAGAACAGCTAATAACTGAGGACATCTTTTAAACATGAAGATCCTGAAGTAACAGAAACCAATTGAAACATCTTAATTAAGAAAAAATGGTATTCTTTGGGATCGGCACTGTGGTATAGGTGAAGCTGCCGCCTGTGATGCCGGCACCCCATATGGGTGATAGGTGCTCCACTTCCGATCCAGCTTTCTGCTAATGCCGCTGGGAAAGCAGCAGGAGATGGCCCAAGTGCTTGGGCCCCTGGGCCCATGCACCCACATGGGAGACCTGGAGGAAGCTCCTGGCTCCTGGCTTCAGCTTGGTCCAGCTGTGGCTTCTGCGGTCATTTGGGGAGTGAATCAACAGATGGAAGATCTCTCTCTCTCTCCTCTCACTGTAATTCCCTTTCGAACAAAATAAACAAATCTTAATAAAATGTATTCTTTTAAAAGGAAAAGAAAAGGGCTTGTCTGTAACTTAATGGATGAAATATGTGGCAATACTACATTCATAACTAGTATGGAATACAGGTGGTAGGCATAAGAAAGCTGCCATCCACTTTTGCATTTAGGGCAAAGACAAAAAATGGAGGAAAAACAGGACCCCTCCATACACTGGTCACTTGGTACAGAATTCATATTATATCCCAAAGGCCAGTGCTAGCAAGAACAGTGATACTAATGCACTTTCACCTTACTTTTCTTTTTTAAAGGTTTCATTTCTTTTTATTTTTCCAAGATTGATTTATTTATTTGAAAGGCAGAGTTATAGAAAGAAGGACACACACACACACACACACACACACGGAGAGAGAGAGAGAGAGAGAGAGAGAGAGAGAGAGAGAGAGAGAGAGATCTTCCATCTGCTTATTCACTCCTAAATGGCAACAACAGCCCGGACTGGGCTAGGCCGAAGCCAGTAGCTGGCAGCTTCTTTCAGGTCTCCCACATGGATGTGGGGACCCAAACACTTAGGCCATCTTCTGCTGCTTTACCAGGAGCATTAGCAGGGAGATGGATTGGAAGTGGAGCAGCCTGGATTCTAACCCTGGGCCTATATGGGATGCTGGCTCTGCAGGCTGTGGTTTTAACCTGCTGGGCCACTGTGCTGGCCCCACTGGGTTGTTTTTTATCACAGATATTTTGCCAGAGTGTATTAACAAAGTTTTCTATGTTATTTTTGATAATGAAGAAAAAAACAAAAACAAAAACAAAAGGGGACATGAATTTGACTTTTCACCAATTTAGACATGTAATGGGATTTTGTCATTTTGGGGGAACAATTTACTTTTTGGAGTTTTTAAAAAAGATTTATTTCTTTATTTATTTGGAAGGCAGAGTTACAGCAAAAGAGGGAAAAGACAGAGAGAGAGAGAGAGAAAGAGGGATTTTCCATCCACTGGTTCATTTCCCAAATGGTTGGAGCAGCCAGGGCTGAGCCAGGCTGAAGCCAGGCTGAAGCCAGGAGCCAGGAGCCTCTTCCAGGTCTCCCACATGGGTGTAGGAGCCATATTTGGGCCATCTTCTACTGCTTTTCCCAAGCCAGTAGCAGGAAGCTGGATGGGAAGAGGAGCAGTTGAGTCTTGATGCAGTTTGTAGGCAGCAGCTTAACCCACTGTGTCACAACACCAGCCCCCTTTTTTTTTTTTTAATTTTAACCACCCAGGAGAGCTGTGATGACAAAATGCTGTAGAGATCAACACATGTGCCTGTTATAGAAATACTAGTGAATACCAGTTCCTTCATAGACATCACTGAAGTACCGACTTTGAAAGTCTACTCCTGTTTCTGAAATTACCTGCATAGCTTCTAACATCAGGCAGTTTGTTGGCAATGCTAGCGTGCAAGGATAGAAAATGCAAACAAAGATCTAAATTTCAGGACATTGTACCCTCTTTTCCAAAAATTAGCCAGCTGTCTTTGGAGGGAACCTACTGCTAAACTTGAGGCAGGAAAAGCAAGGTAGGTTGGGAACATCTTAGTTGATAAGGACTAACATGTTCAGAATTTCTGGGGTAGTACTAAGAGAGAAAAAGCAGATGGGCCTTATAAAAGGGAGTAAGTAGTGACACAGTCAATTATTCACAAATAATGGCTTTGTACAGGAGCCTTGGTTACAATAATAATATTTTAAAGTTTTATTCATTTATTTGAAAGATAGAGCTATACATAGGGAGATACAGATTGAGACACATACAGAGAGAGAGAGAGAGAGAGAGAGAGAGAGATCTTCCATCTGCTGGTTCACCCCCAAATGTCCAGGCTGAAGCTAGGTGTCTGGAACTCAATCCAGATCTCCCATATGGGTGCAGGGGCCCAAGTATTTGGGCCATCTTCCACTGCTTTCCCAGGTATATTAGCAGGGAGCCGGATTGGAAGTGGAGCAGTGGGACTTGACCAGATGCCCAAATGGGATGTTGATGTGGCAGGTGGTGGCCCCATCCACCACCCCACGTTTCATAATAATGTTAAACAAAATGACATGAAGTGCACTCTGATTATGGAGAGAGAATTGTATTAAACAAGTGAAATTTTACTTGAGGAAAAGATAAGAAACTGAATGAATGATATTGTTACCCTAAAATTTTATTGACAAAAGTTCTGTTGTGTTTCCTTGGAAATGAGTATAAACAATCTCAGCTCTCCCACATTCAAGTTTGCTCCTCCCTAACTCTCTTTGTGGAGATTTGCGTGGAACAATACGCTCTCTTATCTCCTGATATATACTTGCTTGAGTTTTTGAGAAATTTTATTGATGTTGTGTTAAAGACATTCATCTCAGCCATCTCTTTCTCATGTTGTCCTTAGGTCAGGTATTTTCATTTGAGTCAAGAAATGAATGTCTAGGAGAGGGATGTCATTTGAGCAACAGTTAAGTGGACAAAAACGAATGCTTGGCCTACATCAGAGTAGGTGAAATTAATGTATCTGGATATATTAAAATCATGTACGGACTGGTAGTTCTATGTAAATTTCCATCATCTTACTTGGGGCTTATTCTAAACTTCAGTGTAAGTAAACTATGTGTTAGGAATATCCACAGGCTGCTTAGAAGAGCTCTTGGAGTGGTGACCATCAATAAAAGTCTGCATCAGAGGAGTTCTCATAGAAACCGTTGTGCTATTTTTTTTAATTTGTGACTATGTTTTAAAAGATGTCACATTAAGAAAAAGGTCATATACAATACAAAAATACAAAACAACACTCTACAACACATAAATCTAACAGAGTATATGTGGTGAAAGACTCCATCAAATATGTTTGAAGATATATTTTCTCTCTATTTCAATTCCTAAAATGTGCTTTGGAGAGGCCACTGGCCAATATGTACATTCTTAAACTAAATTATATAATTGTACTAATGAGAAATACAGTAGTGAGTTTAATTCAAATATGATTTTACAAGTCAGTAACTTAAATGAGCAGACAAAGTTACAGAAAGCACATTTTTTTTCATTTTCTATCTTTACATATATACAACATTAATTTTTTTGGTGTTTATTTCTTTTAAAAATAAAAAGCAGCAAAATACTTAAGCAATGCATACATTTAAATTTTTGGTGCTGGTATGCATTTTAAAAGAAACAACATTCTTCTGATTTGCCTCAAGTTCTGGTGGAAATGCATACAGGAATCAGCTAATAACCAAAAACCAAGGGAAGCACATTCAAAATACTGATTTAGTTTGGTAGCAAATGGTTGATCTTTGAAGACTAATAAAGTAAACAAGACCCATTAAGGTGAAGTAGGTTGTTTCAAACATTTGATAGTTTACATAGAAAGTTAATTTTTTAAAAATATTTATTTATTTACTTGAAAGTCAGAGTTACACAGAGAGAGGAGAGGCAGAGAGAGAGAGAGAGAGAGGTCTTCCATTCGATGGTTCACTCCCCAGTTGGCCACAAACGGCCGGAATTGCGCCGATCCGAAGCCAAGAGCCAGGAGCTTCTTCCAGGTCTCCCATGTGGGTGCAGGGCCCAAAGACTTGGGCTATCTTCTCCTGTTATCCCAGGCCATTGCAGAGCTGGATTGGAAGAGGAGCAGCCAGGACTAGAACCAGCGCCCATATGGGATGCCGGTGCTTCAGGCCAGGGCATTAACCCACTGAGCCACAGTGTCAGCCCCCAGTTAATTTTTTTTAAGAGCTAAGGCCAGGGCCAGCGCTGGGCTCACTTGGTTAATCCTCCACCTGTGGCGCCAGCATCCCATATGGGCGCCGGGTTCTGGTCCTGGTTGTTCCTCTTCCAGTCCAGCTCTCTGCCGTGGCCTGGGAAGGCAGTGGAGGATGGCCCAGGTGTTTGGGCCCTTGCACCCGCATGGGAGACCAGGAGGAGGCACCTGGCTCCTGGCTTCGGATCAGCGTAGCTCCGGCTGTAGCGGCCATTTTGGGGGTGAACCAACGGAAGGAAGACCTTTCTCTCTGTCTCTCTGTCTCTCTCTGTCTCTCTCTCACTGTCTAACTCTGCCTGACAAATAAAAAAGAAAAAAAAAGAGCTAAGCCCTGGGGCCAGCGCTTTGGTGTAGCTGGTAAAACTGCTGCTTGCAGTGCCAGCATCGCATATGGGTGTCGGTTTGAGTCCTGGCTGTTCTTTCTTCCAATCCAGTTCTCTGCTATGGCCTGGGAAAGCAGTAGAGGATGGCCCAAGTAACTTGGGCTCCTGCACCCATGTGGGAGACCTGGAAGAAGCTCCTGACTCCTGGCTTTGGATTGACACAGCTCTGGCCACTGTGGCTAACTGGGGAGTGAACCATTGGATGGAAGACCTCTCTCTCTCTCTCTCTCTCTCTCTTCCCCTGCCTCTCCTCTCTCAGTGTAACTCTGAGTTTCAAATAAACAAATCTTAAAAAAAAAAAAAGAGCTAAGCTCTGGTATTAACTGACAGCAATGCAATACCTAGTTTTATGATGACTTAAAACAAAACAAATGCCCATAAAGAAAATAATGCTGCTAATTTTATCTAAATTTACCTTCAGTCAATAGTTCAGTAACATTTTTTTTTCTCAATACAATACTCCCTTCTCTCTATAAGGCTGTTTCTGGGAGCCTGACAGTTTAGGTAATGAGAGAGTTAAGAGAGCAACTGCTCACAGTTTTAAACAAACAGTAAAGTTTTGCTTCCATCTTAATGTGCTAATAGTTGTGTCTAAAAAAACATAATTCTTAAAAGGTACCGTTTCTGATTTCTTTATTATCTGAAACCTTTGGAAACTCATCTCATGAATCACAAAATGACCAAATATCTGAAATCTGTGTATAAAACATAATTTATCTCTAATTTCAAACTTTTATTAGTGTACCAATCTATTTTTTAGAAATTTATTTATTTGAAATAATTACAGAGAGAGGAAGAGATGGGAGAGAGAGATTGATCTTCCATCTACTGGTTCACCCCTCAGAGGACTGCAAACGGCCAGCACTGGGCCAACCAGGAGCCAGGAACTTCATCTGGGTCTTCCACATGGGTGCAGAGCCCCAAGCACTTGGACCATTGTCTACTGCTTTCCCAATAGCATTAACAGGGAGCCTGAATGGAAGAAGAGCAGAGGGCATGGGAACCGGTACCCATATGGGATTCTGGCTTTGCAGGTGCCAGCTTTGCCCACGACACCACAGGGCCAGTTTGTGTGTACTCAATCTTAAAAAAAAAAAAAATAAGAAAGAAAGAAAGAAAAAGAAAAAGTAAAAGGACAAAGTGGCTCCAAAGATAGCCTTATACCATTCTTTAAAAAAGGAAACTGTTCCTTTTTTTTTTTTTTAAAAAAAGATTTATTTATTTATTTGAAAGTCAGAGTTACACAGAGAGAGAAGGAGAGGCGTAGAGAGAGAGAGAGAGAGAGGGAGAGGGAGAGGTCTTCCATCCAATGGTTCACTCCCCAGCTGGCCGCAATGGCTTGAGCTGCACCAATCTGAAGCCAGGAGCCAGGAGCTTCTTCTGGGTCTCCCACACGGGTGCAGGGTCCCAAGGACTTGGGCCATCTTCCACTGCTTTCCCAGGCCATAGCAAAGAGCTGGATCAGAAGTGGAGCAGCCAGGACTCCAACTGGCGCCCATATGGGATGCTGGCACTGCAGGCAGTGGCTGGCCCGAAATTATTCCCTTTAATTTCACACCACCCCACACCCCAATTTCAAAACACTTTATTTAATTGTCTTGGTCATGGGAATTTCCAAGATGAGATTTACTATTTCACTCCCATAGCTTCTGGTTGTCAGAAATCCCATGCTTTCCTTCACTGAAGGGATCTGGTTGGGCTGGTGTTGGTGTATCCCTTCCAGTCCTCAGCTTCGTCTTTGCTTCTGGAGGCATTTCCTCTGGTTTGCCATCGTCATCTCCATTAAAGCCCCTGCTACTGAAAGGGTTTTTGGAGCACGAGTCGGAACAGGTTTACTTGCTCCAAGTTTGATGGATCTGGCTGCTGCTTGCTTTGATGTCTAACTACCTGTGGCAAATCCAAGCTTGGAGACCTTTGTAGGTTTTGTTATGTGTGTGTGTGTGTGTCGGGGGGTGTCTGTGGCTGCTTCTTTAGCGGATCACTTCTCAGCGCTGCGACTGGAACTTTATCCTTCACCAGGCTTCTCTTCTCCATTTTCTAGTCTGCCATTTTCCCCGCCGTGCCTTCTCCTGATATGAAAGCCTTGTTTTTAATGAGGGTGCTTCAAGAAGTTAGTAGAAAATGGAAGTTTATTTTTGTGCCAGAACGTTTTTGAAACATATTCATAGTTTTTTCAAAATGCATATTTTTATGAATTTTTGGAGACCCCTCAATTGTTGGCCATAACGTGACAATTAATAGCTTTCCCTTCTACTTCATCATTGGCATACAGTAGGCCTGCCTTTGAGTTAATAAGCTCATGGAAACAACGCTTCTATGATACATAGCAGCATAGAGACAAGGGCCGCTACAAAAGGGCTGGGCCCCTGTGGTCAAACAGGGCTTTGCACCTGTCATAACTAGTGTATTGGGTTAAGTTCCAAGATTCAACTCTTCTCTCCATCTTTCCTAAGGAATCTTGCCAGAAGTGGGATCTGTGCATGTATTTATGTGTGTGTGCGTGTGTGTGTGTGTATGAGAGAGAGAGAGAGTAGAGAGCACAGACAAATCTCAGTTTATGTGGTGCATAGGCATCCTGAAGTTCAAGATTTCTAGATTAAGAAATTATCGTGGCCAGCGCCGTGGCTCACTTGGTTAGTCCTCTGCCTGTGACACCGGCACCCCGGGTTCTAATCCCAGTCGGGGCACCAGATTCTGCCCCAGTTGCTCCTCTTCCAGTCCAGCTCTCTGCTGTGGCCTGTCAAGGCAGTGGAGGATGGACCAAGTGCTTGGGCCCTGCACCCACATGGGAGACCAGGAGGAAGCCCCTGGCTCCTGGCTTCGGATTGGTGCAGTGCACCAGCCGTAGCGGCCATCTGAGGGGTGAGCCAATGGAAGGAAGACCTTTCTCTCTGTCTCTCTCTCTCTCACTGTCTCACTCTGCCTTTCTTCAAAGAAAGAAAGAAAGAAAGAAAGAAAGAAAGAAAGAAAGAAATTATGCTGCTATTGGATTAAAGGTAAATAGTACTTGCTACTTTCTTGTCTGCCCCCAAGCATCATTAAATATGAATCTTCTGGTGTTTATTTTTTGAGATCTCTGATATTGAGTGCTTAATTTAGATGGAGCATTTGGATGGATAGGATGTTGGAATACACTGTTTAAACATCACCATGTAATTTAGGAGTTACTCCCAATACTCTAGAAAGAAATAGTGTGTACCTAGTGGATATTTTAAAGACTGGCATAGACTTGTGCAAAACAGGTTGAGACTGGCAAAGTTAATGGTGGCAACATCGCCTTCCCTTGGCACTCTGTGAGTGGAAGAGGGCGATGATGTAAGAGGGATGTGTGCAGGGTGTGGTGGAGCCTGCCTGCTTCACTCCACTGCTCTTTGTAAAATGTTGGATGAGACACTGTTTTCACAGAAAGAAGAGTCAAGTATTTGGGTATGATGGCATAGAAAGTGAGCTTTCTTTTGAAAAACATGTAAAGATCAGGGCCGGCGCTGTGGCTCAATAGGCTAATCCTCCACCTAGTGGCGCCGGCACACCGGGTTCTAGTCCCGGTCGGGGTGCCGGATTCTGTCCCGGTTGCCCCTCTTCCAGGCCAGCTCTCTGCTGTGGCCCGGGAGTGCAGTGGAGGATGGCCCAAGTGCTTGGGCCCTGCACCCCATGGGAGACCAGGAGAAGCACCTGGCTCCTACCTTCGGATCAGCGTGGTGGGCTGGCCGCAGTGCGCTGGCCATGGCGGCCATTGGAGGGTGAACCAACGGCAAAGGAAGACCTTTCTCTCTGTCTCTCTCTCTCTCACTGTCCACTCTGTAAAAAAAAAAAAAAATATGTAAAGACCAAATTTATTTTTTCCTCATATGGAAGGTGTTATATGTGTGGATTAATTAAAATCACTTGGGTGAAAAAGTGTTCCAAAAATAATAAAGCTACTATCAGATTTTAGAAATAGTAATTAAAACATACATAAAAAATGCTTGTTTTTGAGTGTTCATTCGTATTTTGAAATTGGGGACATGTGTAATATTTCTAACAGACCTGCAAGCAATGTGTTATTTTTGAAATTAAATTACCTGCTCCAAGACTCCAAACAAAAATCTATGTGAATTTGGCTTATTGGGAAAATTTTTTGCTATGCTTCATAATTTGCTTTATTTATTCTTTTAAAAATGATTTATTTATTTATTTGAAAGCCAGAGTTACAGAAGGAGGGAGAGATGCAGAGATCAATCTTCCATCTGCTAGTTCGCTCCCCACATGGTCACAACCAGCCAGCACTAGGCCAGGCCAATGCCAGGAGCCAGGAGCTTCAACCAGGTCTCCCACATGGGGGTCAGGGACCTAAGTATGCAGACCATCTTTTGCTGCTTTTCCCAAGCTGTTAACAGGGAGTTGGATGGGAAGTGGAACAGCTGGGACATGAACCAGCGCCCATATGGGATGCTGATGCTGCGGATGGCAGCTTTGCTTGCTCCTATTTTATTTATTCTTAGAGAAAAATCAAGATGAAACAGAATTCTATGCTGTAAAGTTAAACATATCATAATTATATAGAATTTTTAAATTACCAGGTTCTTTAGATAAATCAGATATCATAATTTTAAAAGAAGCTTCAGTCAGAGAGTGATTTTCTGTGATTTTGCTAAGCTATACATTGGGAAGGGGCATGGTAGAGGCAGTGTGGCCAAAAATTGGGAAAACCACAGTTTCCTTTTTTTTTCCAAAAATTATTTATTTACTTATTATTTGAGGGAGCAGTGGGGAAGTGGAGAAAGAAAAGGAGAGAATGACACAGAGATCCAATCTCTGGCTCACTCCCCAGAATGCCAGCAAGGTTAGGGACTGTACTGGGCTGGCTGAAGCCAAGAGCAAAGGATTCAATCCAGGTCTCCCATGTAAGTGGCAGAGACCCGATTACCTGAGCTGTCATGTGTTGCCTCCTAGGGTCTGCAGTGGTGGAAGTTGGAGTTGGGAGCTGGAACTGGGAATTGAACCCAGGCACTTTCATGTGGGACACTGAATTTGTATCCAGTTTCTTAACTGCTAGGCTAAATTCCCAACTCACTGGAGTTTTTTGTTTGTTTGTTTTTTTAACAAAAGGTATACAGAAGTTCAACAGCAGCCCCACAGACACAGAGAGCAGTTAAAAATCTTGTGATATGAGACTGAATGTTGACCCATGGCCTGGTATTATGGCACAGCAGGTTAAGTCACTGCTTGAGATGCTACCATGTCTTATTGAAGTGCTCATTAGAGTCCTTTGGCGCCTCTTCTGATCCAGCTCCCTGCTAATGTGCCTGGGAAAACAGTAGAATATGGGCCAAGTACTTGGGCCCTTGCCACTCATGTGGGAGATCCTGATGGAATTTCTGGCTGGTGGCTTTGGCCTGGCCCATCCCAGACCTAATTATTGTGGTAATTTGGTGAATGAACCAGTAGATGGAAGATTATTATTCTCCCCCACCACCCCTTCTCTCTTTCTTACTTTCTCTCTGCCTTTCACATCAATCAATCATGAACACAAAGTTGGCCCAAATCTTCTCTTTCTTGGTTGAGAGGGAGAAATACACCCAGAAGTTTAGCTAGTCATGCTGATAACATTCCAAGAAAGATTTTAAACATTAGCCCTTTGAAATCAGAATTATAAATTTTGGTTTTGGTTGGATATTTCAATATGAACTGATTGCTTTTCACTTATAAGTGGACCTTTTTGGGGAGGGTGAATTTGAATATTACTGAAAATTACTGTATTATTATATACTTGCTGGTGAGCTCCAGCTTCACCAAGCAAAAAGTGCTTAGTTCTGTGACCTGGGAGCCTGGAGGGATTGCCCAGGGATTCTCTGTCTTGATGTGCATGAATGTTACATGGAAAGATCATCTGTCCCAAGTGTGTGCGCCTCAAGCCCAGGGCTTCTGATGCTGGAGTTCTGTGTTTGGGAGGGAGGTGAGAGTGAGGCATCTTCAACAAGAAGCCCCCGTGACCCTGAAGCAGGTGGTCCAGGGGTTATCATTCAGAGCATCATCAGCCAAGTTGAGGCAAATAATGTTGAGGTTTATAAAGACTTACAAATGAATTTACTGAGAAAAGTAATATATATCTAATTGTGGAGTGTGTGTGTGTCTGTGTGTGTACATGTGTCTCTGTGTTTATTTTTGGAAGACTGGTAGGTGGATCAAAGATGGCTGAAATACAATTTCCCTGCTGTTAGAAAATCTGAATTCACTGTAAATGGCAGGTTCTCCCAGGGCATCCTGCTGGGGCCAGGGTGGAATTCCTCACACCTGCTCTGCATTCTCCCATCAGGGCTTTCAACCTTGTTCTTGCATCTGCTAGTAATGTCTTTCCCTATCCTCCTGACCTCCTCTCCTCAGTGAGAATTTACTACCTGCCACTTCCACAAGGGCTTTCCCTTCCCCTGTCACCAGGGACCTCTTTTCCCTGCTTCGATTTCCTTCATGGCACTTTTTTTTCATTTGACAAATAGAGAGAGAGAGAGAGAGAAAGGTCTTCTTTCCATTGGTTCACCCCCAAAATGGCCGCTACGACTGGAGCTATGCCGATCTGAAGCCAGGAGCCCGGTGCATCCTCCTGGTTTCCCATGCCGGTGCAGGGGCCCAAGTATTTGGGCCATCCTCCCGGCCCTCCCAGGCCACAGCAGAGAGCTGGACTGAAAGAGGAGCAGCTGGGACTAGAACCTGGCGCCCATATGGGATGCCGGCGCTGCAGGCAGAGGATTAACCAAGTGAGCCATGGCACCGGCCCTCTTCATGACACTCTTACAATGTGCTGGAATATGACTGTCTATTTTTCCAGTGTCCCTGTCTTGAGACCATAAGCACCAAGAAGGCAGGGATTCTTGTGTGCTTGCTTGAGAACTGAATTTCTAGGACCCACAATTAGGCAGTTGAGGAGTATTTGTTGACTAATGAATAAATTCATCCTTTGAGTTTACCTTCCAAAAGAACTCCAACGAAACTTCTAATCAAAATGTAACTGGTTTTGTCATCTATTGTCTAGGGATCAGACTGAATGTTGAAAGAATTTACTGACTACCTGAATATATGCAGAGTTGTTCCCCTTTGTCTCAATCCCTAAGGAAATTGATCTGATGCTCCCTGGCATTCTAATGGCCATTGCTGTTCCTTTGTAAATTTAAGAAGAGTGATGGACACTGGGTACCAGTGTATTCCTTCAGCTGGGTTAGAGGTTAATGAATGTATAAGGAATATCTCAAATGGTATGTGTGTGTGTGCGTGCATACGTGTGTTTGTGTGTGTGTATGTGTGTGGTGGGAGATTGCCATTAGTTTTATCATCTACACACAGTGGTGGAGGAAGGATGGTATTAAGAGAGTATGAGGATACTTCCAAAAGTTTGTGAATAGTAGAACAATTAACCAAGTTTAGCTTTATTTTGTGCATAAATGTGGAAATTCATGCAGATTTTTCATAACACTCATTTTAATGAACTTTTTGAAGACCACTCATAGCATGGATTTCAAAACTTTTTTGCATTTAAAACAACCTATCTTTCAATTCCATTTTCCAAGAGACTTTGAAGTACTGTCATATATTTGTTAATATTCAACCAGGAAAACAGCTTATGCCAAGTAGATCAATAAAAGGGACCCAGTAGGAGAACTAGACACAGAAATGATGGGTGAGCTGAGATGTTAGAAAGGGAGAAAAGAACGCTAGCAGGAATTATTAGCTACAGCAGGATTTTCCTACCAGCTGTAGGAGGAGAAAGGGAAGGAGCAGGTAAGTACTGCTAGAGCCTTGGGGGCTGGGACCACAGAGGCAGTGCTGTCCAGAGGAAGACAGAGTTCCTGGAGATTAACCACTTCCAGGGCTGCCCTCACAACAGCTATATAAGAACTGTCCTGACTTCTCCTTTCTATTGTTCCCACCCACTGAACTGGAAGACAATGGTGCAAGGAATTTGCAAAGGTCCTTCCTGTTCACTAGACAGTAGCTTAGAGAAGGGGTGGAATAGGTCTGAGAGTGCACAGGGATGGGAGGAATTGGAAGGGAGTGTCACATAACTATTATGGGTCAAGTTTGCGTTGAATATTATAACGCCATGGTGTGGAGTTCACCACATGATATAAAAACATCATAAGATTCTGTCTCACAGCTGTGTCTTGTTTGCATCAACCTAGAAACAATAGACTGTATCTACCGAAGTGGTGACTAGGAGTTAGAGAATGATGACATCAATGATGAAACATCATTTATTAACATTATTTATTTTCCTATTGACTGCTACTGTTTTGTTCTGTCAAAACTTGTTTACCCTTAGGTCTTTGACTCCCTTAATGGAATCTGAAGATATTCTGAAATTTTTTCTCACTTGTAGTTATTATAGCAGTTGGATTTCGAATTTTGCGGCTTAACTATTTGTCTGCTCCTCTCTGTCAGTAGCGAATGAACTTTTAGCTTTTGCAACTCAGAACTTGGGAATGGGATGGCTGTCATGTCACCCCAGCTCCTTTCCTGCTGTCACTTCCTTGGTGCTGAGAGGAGCAGGAGGAGGAAGGAGGGATATTTTCCACAAATCCACGGGCTTCATTCTCCCATTGCTCATCAGAGAGTCCATACAGGCCATACAGAGCAACAGACAACCCTGGGCCACGGAGGGGGTGCATGTTTGGCTGTTTGGAGGGCATCTCCCCTCCTGAGGCCTTGGAAGGTGTCGTCTACAAGGCCTGCTTGATGCTCATCCCTGTCCCCTAAGACAAAGTCACCCAGACATCTTCTTGCTGCAAAGTTGCCTCTCTCAGGGAAGGCTCTCTTGGAGGAACCAGTACAGTGGCTGAATCTCGACCACTTCTTATACAGTTTGCTTCACCATCCATAGGACGTTCATCAGTGTTTATACCTAAAATGGTGGGAATGCATCCAACAAGGCACTGGCTCTGCACCAAGGCCTCTCTCCTGTCTCTTCTTTTGCATAGAGGCCATGATATATAAAAATCAAGCAAAGTATTATAATATTCTCCTAAGAATAGAGACACTGTCTGCATTGCAGATTTTTAAATGTTTAAATTGAGTCTAACACACATATGGAGAAGTATATAAATTATAAGTGTAAAGTTTAACAATTTAAAAAGAAATGAACCTGCCCATGTGAACACCCACACCAAGAAACAATCAAGAAGCTGAGATAAATGAAACCAGTATCTACTCTTCTGATTTGGCTTCCTTTGCTCAGTATTATGTTTATGAAGGTTTCCTGTGCTGTTGAATAGTTGTGCCTATTCCTTCTGAAGAGTAACACTGAGGACCATAACTAAATATGAGTATTCCATTATGCGGATACACCACCATCTACTTTTCACTTGCTTTTTGATGGGCATTTGGGTATCTCCCAGTTTAGGGCTATTATGAAAAGTGCATTCTTTGTCATGCCCTTTGGTGAACATATGCACATACATATTTTATGTGCAGAGGGTCCTAAAAGACTGACAGTTTTCCAACACGTTTGTGTCAATTTACTGCTCCCATCATCAGTGAGTATATGAGAATTTTGGTTGCTCTCCAATCTTACACACACGATATTTTCTTCCTTTGGGGATACGTTAGTGGTACTGCATTATGCTTTTAATTTACTCAATCATGATTCTTGTTGTGAATCTTAAGGGCTTACTTAAGTCATTTCTCCCATTTCTGATTGGGTTGTCTTTTTTTTTTTTATTTGACAGTCAGAGAGAGAAAGACAGAGAGAAAGGTCTTCCTTCCGTTGGTTCACCTCCCAGATGGCTGCTTTGGCCAGTGCACTGCACCAATCCGAAGCCAGGAGCCAGGTGCTTCCTCCTGGTCTCCCATGCAGGTGCAGGACCCAAGCACTTGGGCCATCCTCAACTGCCTTGCCGGGCCACAGCAGAGAGCTGGACTGGAAGAGGAGCAGCTGGGACTAGAACCTGGCACCCATATGGGATGCTAGTGCCACAGGTGGAGGATTAACCAAGTGAGCCATGGCGCTGGCCCGTGTCTTTTTCTTATTGATGTTGTAGTTCTTTATGTAATTTAGTTACAGATCCTGTATTACATAAATTTATCACATGTGTAGTCTATTATAAGGATTACTAGGCCAAATCTGGAAGCTAGGAACTCAGTCCAATTCTCCCATGGGTGTGGCAAGAGACTGATTACTTGAGCCATCACTGCTACCTCATAGGGTCTGCATTGGCAGGAAGCTGGAGTCAGGAGCTGGATCTGAGAATCAAACCCATGCACTCCAATATGGGATGTGGATACCTTAACTGCTAAGCTAAACAGCTGCTTCTGATTGCTGCAATTTTAATTCCTTTCCCTTCCTGTCTATACTGGAAAGACATTTAAAGCATATATTTTACAATAATAATATACAATATACAATAAAAGACAGTATTATAAGGCCTAAATATAATTTTCAGTTTTAAGAAATGGCAAAATCACAGTCAAATAAATTCATCTGGGTTTGGACATTGAGTATATTTTGGTTTATGATTTTCTTTATTAAAATTTTGTTTAAGGTCTGCAAATATCATGCATTTCATATAAACAGATTTAGCAACATAGTGATGCTTCTTACCATAACCTTCCTCCCACCCATACTCCTACCCTTCTTCTTCCTTCCTCTCCTATTGACACTCTTAATTTTTACAGATACCTATTTTCAGTTTGATTTATACTCATAAGATTAACTCCACACTAAGTAAAGAGTTCAACAAATAGTATGAAGAAAAAACACTGTTCCTCAAGAATAGAGACAAGGGCTGTAAACAGCTAATCCTGAACTGATTAACGTTATTGAGTTCCTTAAATATTTTCAATTCTAGCACAAAATTTAAATCTGCATTTCTCTAAGTGAGGCAACGCAATTGAACTTGTGATAATAAGAATGTTACTTCTTGGAAGAGTAGGTAAGCCAAGGAAGAGTAATTTCTGCCTCTATTCTAAGCAATCTTAGTGTGTGGGGGAGCACTGAACAAAGCACACCTCTCTCTAAAGGACAGGTGACGTGAGAGTTGGGCATTCTTGTGAGTCTTGGTCATGAGAAACAAAAATGCTGTTAGCCTACTGCTCTTGTAATTGCTGGTGCTTGATGGATAAAGAAGATGTGAGGCCTCTTATTTAAAAAGCAGGAAAAGGGGCCAGTGTTGTGGCTCAGCCAAAAGGGCTGTCTGTGACGTTGACATCACATATGAGCACTGGTTTGTGTTATGGCTGTTCCACTTTGGGTCCAGTTCCCTGCTAATGGCCTGAGAAAGGTAGCAGAAGATGGCTTAAGTGCTTGAGCCCCTGCCACCCATGTGGGAGACCTGGATGAAGTTTCTGGGCTCCTGGCTTTGACCTGGCCCAGCCCTTGCCATTCCAGCCATCTGGGGAATGAACCAGCAGCTGCAATATTTCTCCTTTTCTCTCTGTAACTCTGATTTTTTAAATAAATAATATTTTTTAAAAAACAGGAAAAGAATATCATTAATATCCTAAAATATAGTTTTTTCTTTTATTCCATAGTCTCTTTCTCAACTTGTCATACTGTTTTTTTTTTTATTTGCTAATGCTGCTGTGAGTTAAAAATTAAATTAAAGCATGATTTTTACCAGTCATCTTTAAGATGCACAATACCAGTTTGTAATGTAAATACTGCATGCAGTCACTGAAATTGCACAATTTGTATTTTATACATGCAAATGTGTTTTGGTCTTATCAGAATAGTGGGAAATTCACTCAAAATAATTTGGATGTTTTTATCTTTTTCTTGTTATGTGAAGAATATTGGCTACCCTTTCCTTTTTCCTTTCCTTATGTGTTATCACTTTCAGTCTAAGTGCTTGGATATCACAAGGATGTAACCTGAGAAAGAAAGGATAGGATGGGGTCCTTAGCCAGGCATGCTCCTCCAATACTGTTGCATTTTTTCTGAGTTTTGGGTTGAATGTAAAGTGGACTTTTGGGACTGCCAAGGATCTTGTTTACTCAGTCATGAATACAACACCCTTATCCTGTCCTTTGAGCTTTGTGAAACTAACTCATTGCTGGAGCACTTGAATTTCATGGTCACGTCCTGTTAGAGTCCACTTACAAAACAGAAGGTGTAACATAATATTGTTAAGAATTTAAAGATGATGGCAGCAGTGCATGAAACCACATGCAGGGCTGTCATGAGCGTGGCTCACTGTACAATTGTATAGTTCACCAAGCCAGCCCTCAATGGAACAGACACCTTGTTCAGAGAGGACTTAGAGATTCACACGATTTCTCCGGAGTTTCAGGCCTTCCAGAGCACGGAGTTCAGTCAAGAACGGCCACAGGGGAAACATGAACACTGTGTTTATCCCTGGCTCCTTCATCCCCATGGTGGAGACATTATCTGGCCTGTGGTAGAGCAGAGCACACGGAACAGAGGGAATAAAGGGCTGATATTATTTTCCTTTTTTGTCTATTTTTCCAGAGAATTCGGCCTCCCAGTTTTTAAAGTCTTTGTACAAAATATTTGACTTGATTGCAACTCAGTGCTTCTCTTGAAAAACAACGCAATGTGGATTCCTGTTCCTCTCTATATGGGTTCCCTTTTGCTCTCTGAGGGCGTTTAAGATCATCTGTGCTTTATGTACTGAGTCCTAATTTTATTATCTTTTTCAGTTTACCTGTTTGTGTTTTCTTTCAACTCTTTGGGGGAACCTTAATTATGATTATCATATTTTCATTTATAAGAGCTCTATCTTGTTCTCAAACTGATGAAACGTGTTTCATTGACAGAAGAGTAGTTTCTTACATTGTTGTGTTGTACAGTGTGGTTAAGAGGTAGACCTTCAGCCAGCTCATCTGCATTCAGATCACAGCTGTGCCCTGTTCTGGTTGCATTAAGTTGGACAAGTTACTAAATTTCCTCAACTGCAAAACAGGGTAAGACTTTCATCACAGAATTGAAATTCAATGATCCAATTTACTTAGAACACTCTGTGACCCATAGCAAGAACTCCATGAGCATTTGCCATTCTCCTGATCTCTCAGAGCTTATTAATCATAGGACTAAGTTACTTGTTTCTGATTTCACTCTCTCTCTTTTTCTGCATGTCTTTTATGTGATTTGGTTTGCATCTTGATGTTGTAAGATTTCTTCAAACATCTGGCGATCCTTGGCTGTCTATGCATAATTTAGAATGAATCATTAAAAAGTTGACTGGAATTTGTACATATACATCAAGGTGTTTGTCTTTATGGAATTCACTGTAGGATGTGCTTATAATTTATCTCCTTTCCTTTCCTTCCTTTCTTTCTTTTTTTTTTTTTTTTTTTTTTTTTGAGGACCTCATAATCAGCTTGTGAGTATCTTTTATCTAGAGCTATTCGATGTCTCCAGAGAAGAATTCTAGGGACAGAATAAAGCCTTCCAGTCCAGCAGTTCATTATGTGCTTCCATTAATTCCCATTTTAATCTTAAACTTTGCTGTGATCCTGAATTCTTCAGTCTGGGCCTTCTCTGATTGGGTTTCCTCAAAGAGCACATCTTTCATTTTCTTTTGGGAAATCACTGAAGGGATGATTACTTTTGCTATTTGATTGAGGAGGACAGCGGAGTCATCCAACTTTCTATTTAGACTATCAATGAACCAATGTTCAATTTCACACATAATAGTTACTTACCTGGAATCTTCAAGCCTTGACCCTTTTATAGGCACTGGGGGTAGTGAAGGCTCATTTTCTCTGAGTAACCCCTCAGCAAGCACTTAAAATTCTCTAGGCTTCTAAGATAGTTACGAGGTCTCTGTTCATGTTCCTCTTTCCACCCTCAAAAATTTTATTGAAACTTTCCATTTACCTTTTAGTTTTGTATCTTTTTATTCCCCCTTAACTATCACTTAAATGGGGTTCAAGGAGGTAGAGGGGCCTAAGGTTAATTTGCCGTGTTTAATTGGAATTCAAATCAATTTACTTAATGGGAGAGTTT
The DNA here is from genome assembly GCF_051225735.1 of Oryctolagus cuniculus. Taxonomy (NCBI): domain Eukaryota; kingdom Metazoa; phylum Chordata; class Mammalia; order Lagomorpha; family Leporidae; genus Oryctolagus; species Oryctolagus cuniculus. Next base: position 58,965,530 of record NC_142871.1, on the reverse strand, counting down.
ATCACCTTTTTTCCCTGTAGGTACACATGAAGTACCAAGGAATTAGTTATTCTTAATAACTCTAGATCCTGTGGAAAAAAGTCATTTCAGCTTCTGGAAGCCAATAGTTTGCTTTTCAGACCACTAATTCAGGATGAGACAGTTTGCTGTATTTCATCAAATTATATCATGATCTGATCTTCAGAAGTCTCACATTATGGCTTTACTTTTTTTTTTTTTAAAGATTTATTTATTCATTTTAAAGGTAGAATTACAGAGAAGCAAAGGCACAGAGGGAAAGAGAGAGGTCTTCCATCCACTGGTTCACTCCCCAGATGGCCGCAACAGCCAGAACTGAGTTGATCTGAAGCGAGGAGCCAGGAGCTTCTTCTGGGTCTCCCATAAGGGTGCAGGGGCCCAAGGATTTGGGCCATCTTCTACTGCTTTCCCAGGCTATAGCAGAGAGCTGGATTGGAAGTGGAGCAGCCGGGATTTGAATTGGCACCCATATGGGATGCTGGCACTGCAGGTGACAGCTTTACCCACTTAGCCACAGCTCTGGCCCCTTACTTTTTTGTTCTTCTTCTTTTTTTTAATCTATACCACTTGTCTTGTTGTTCCTTGTCAAATTTCAGTGGTTGATTTATTTCTTTCATGATCACGAATACTGAAGGAATTAGCCAACACTATATGATAGGTATGATAGAATTTTCTATTGAGCTCTATGTATTTCTATAGTTTCTATATGGCTCTGTGATCACTTGATCTGAACCCAAGAGCTAAAAAGTGGTAGTCCAATCCCTTCAAAAATGTAAATGTTGATGAAAATGTACAAATATATAATAAGCCATTGGATTCCAAAGCCTCAGCCTTCAGAAAAGGAGACACTAATTCTTATCCTACTTAGATCCAGCCAAATCAAAGTTTTAGTGACTATTTTTGTAGGAAACTTTTTTATAGAAATAAGTTTTAAATACCAGGCAGGATTCCTTGTATTGTAAATGACCAAAATCAAACTCAAAGTTAACTCTTTGAATCCATGGAAGAATTGAATAATCAACATTCAGAGAGGCAGTTGATTCTCAAAAGTAACTGTGATCAGGGACTTTATTGCTACTGACCTACAACTTATCTCAGCTTTGATGCTGTGAATGTCACCATCATCATTTTTAGTTTGCTCCATAAAGAGTTAAATATAAGCCACCAATAGTTTGTGAGTTTTCTGTATCATATTGTCACCAAAGATTGACCTACTTTTAAAGTGTCAGTCCAAGAATATTCCAGGGAAAGGTTTTAGTCCTCCTGGGTCAACCAATTGGGCCATGGATGGGAAATGTCAACTCACAAGGGAGCTATTTTGATGCAGTAGTCTTAGTAACAGTGATATATCATTGGAAAAAGTTTCGGAGCAATTTCTTTTCTTAGTTCAAAATATATATAATACTATGTTCTTCATACACC